>NC_065520.1:8189400-8514540 GCF_006386435.1 Epinephelus moara
CCCCCCCCCCCCACCTCACGCTGCTGCCTGCGAGCTTAGTAACTGGTTTCAATATGCACTGATGTGTGAAGCGCTAAGAGACTGAGCTCTGATTTTCTGTCTACTACAGCTCCCCCCAACAGCCATTTTTAAACGCATCTCTGAGTGCAGGAAATTCTCCTGTCCTGCTATTTCCTACACATGTAGCAACACCTCACAGTAACCTTGGAAGCGGGCATTTGACATTTTATATTCTGTAGTAAAACACATTGAGATCATAAACGGTTATGAATTTTTTTTTTCTTTTTAGGGGGTAGGGGGGTGGTACTAATTGTTGACAAACTGTGATAGACTGTGAATATGACAAGAAATGGTTTGAGACCAGGTGTGGCAACAAGTCAGCAGCCTACGTGCTCCGTTCTATTAAAACGGCGCGTTCGTTAAGGAGGTCATTCGCCAGTGGGCTACAATGAGTACCAGGCCATCAAATCACAGCATCCGCGGTGAGAAGACACGGAATTGTTTGCGTTTTTACACGACTCATGCTACGGATGGACGGACAGACGAGCCACGTATCTCGGTGCTGCTTAAAAACAGGTAATACATCTGGCTACATCTTTCCCACATCAAATATCCATGATCGCCTAGACCCGCGTACGTAAAAGCGCACACAATTCCGTGTCCTCTCACCGCGGATGCTGTGATTTGGCCCGGTACTCATTGTAGCCCACTCTGACAAGACCCAATAATAATAATATTAATAATATGCCATGCCTTTTAATAAAATTACCAGAGGAGTTCGCTGAAAAACAGATAAAGTCAGCCTGAATTACTTGCGTGCGTCCCCGGTGAAAATCGCTGACATGTATGGGAAATACGGCTATAGCTTACTGTCAGGACTCAGGGACCGGAATTCAGGATGGCGGACCGTCAGAATGGCGATATTTCAGAGTGGCTGCCTGTAACCGTTGGTTAAATGGCCCGTCCGGTTGGTATTTAGATAACTGGGGCTTTACTGGTATAATGCAATAGCACCACCCAGCGGTGAAACCCGTGTACACATTTACACGAAAAAAATGACCCACTCTAAACGTTTAGAGATTTTTTGTACACGAACTCACCCCTATTAACAATTGGAGGGGCTATTTTGAATCTACACCTACATAACTTTTCTAGGATGTCCAGATCATTGATTACTGTCATCTGTCTTAAGCCAATCACAGTGTTCCACATCATCTAAAGTGGACTACAGTAGGGCCACACCCCCTTTTTCAACAAGCATGTTTGACCATGAGGCGAGGAGGAAGCACAAGGCACATTTTAATCTATTAATCATGTTGTTACAGTACATAATTTGTGTTTAAACAGTTTTTGAAGTAAACATGAAATGTCATTATTTAGACATGTCAAAATATGTAAAAAATGTGTAGCTTTTTGTCAGGATTTTTTCAAAATAATCTGTTTATTGGAGTGGACTGGAAAATGAATAAGAAGTACTGTTTGAATAGGGAAGTACTACAACTACTTTTCTGCTTTGATTTTCTAATGATCACTATCATCACTTAAAGCAACTCTTACCTTTCTTGCATTTCACACAGCACTTAGAAAAAATTTGAACATCCACAACTCCCGCCTCCCTCCAAAGTCCCATCCTCCTCCTCCTGCAACTCCACCTCCCTCCAAAGGCCTACTCCCCCCTCCTCCATTACGTCCTCATTACGTCTATAATAGATGTAGGCGTTGGCATGGTAACGTTAGACACACGGAAGAGGAGGGCGTCAGTGATGACTGATGAGTTTTAGAATAAGGTTACAGTGCTAACGTTAGATAGTAATGTTAACATTACTAGTAAGTGGAAACGCACAAGGAAGATAACTAATGTTTCAGAGGCTATGCTACAGTAGGCTAACGTTAGCCATTAGCAACTGGATGCTGTGTTGTCATACATAACATTATGAACTTAACTGAACTTCTTAATTTGTCATTTTTATGCGCAGCACAAAAAACGAACTGACATTTCACATACCCCAAGCAAAAAGAAACAAAACATTTAAAAACAATTTGTGCAACATATAAGAAAGAACATATAGTGCAATAGAAAGATGAAACGGGTCGACATTTCACAGTCAAAATCTCCACATCCAGAGAGCAGAACTGGGAGATCCTCTTCATATCAAAGCAACATGAATTGTTTGTGTATACACCACGGAGCTTACCAGATGATGCAGCCCCCCTGCTCTGTGTAGTGTTAGCCTCCTTAGCTCAACACCGTCATCTTATATGTTACCATTCATCCATGTCTCAGCAAACTTAAGGACGCAGCAGTCCCTCACTCCTCAGTGAGTGGATCTCCATTGTCGGATGTAATCCATTTCGTGTCCAGTAGGGCTGCATCTAACGATTATTTTCATTGTCGACTAATCTGTCGATTATTTCTTCGATTAGTCGACTAATCATTTTATCGAAAAATGTGTTAAATGTTGAAAAATATCGGTCTGTCTCTCCCAAACCCCAAAATGATGTCATCTAATGTCTTGTTTCGTAGTCACGCCAAAGGGTTTTATTTCACCATCATGGGAGAGTGTGTGAAGCTGCCAATATTTGAACATAAGAAGCTGCAATAGGAGTATTTTAGGGTACTTTTATAGTACTTTTCTATGAAAAATGACTCAAACCGATTAATCGACTACCAAAATAGTCACCGATTATTTTGAGAGTCGATTAGTCATCGATTAGTCGACTAATCGTGGCAGCCCTAGTGTCCAGCGAGCAGACGTTCACCAGAAGGCCGCTGGGAACAGCTGGTTTGATAGGGTTAGCTGTTAGCATAGAGCTAACCCCTCCGCGCTTCCCCCGCTTCTGCGTCCTGTCACAGCGCTGCCGGCGTCATCCCTTCGGGACAGCTCCAGGCGAAACCATGGTCATCTCAGGTTACTAGTTTATATCCACAAGCATCCTTGTTCCTAGTTTATATCCACAAGGGTCCCTGTTACTAGCATATTTGTTGTCTCACAGACTCAGGGGTGGAGGGTGTGTGGGGGGGTGTTACACTACCAATCATTGCATTCGGTCCGAATGCAGTGATTTCTCAGAACCATATGAGAATGGTATAATTATGAGTTTTCATCTCTGGTGGAATTCACTTACATTTTAGTGTGCCATCAGCTTATTAATAGCATTTTAACCTAAACAAAGAAAAGCGTAAAATTTCCAGAAAGTTAAGTGTTACTTTAATTTACTGATGAGTTAATGATTCATGAGAAATAAATAAACTCATGTTTTTTGATTAGAAAAAGTCTGTTAAAACCATTTATTATCCTTTTTACTATTAGATGGTAACTCGAGTTCACATTCTGTGTCCATTGGAATGGAAAAAATGAAATGAAATGAAAAAATAACTTGAAAGTAAAGTTTGTTGGTTTTTTGGCTTGTGATTTATGGATGCATTTAGAGTGGAAATCCACCATCACAATATTTTTTTTTTGTGTTTGGAACATAACTGCGTTAATACATTTTATGACAAACTAATACTAAAACTAATACTTTACAAAAACTACGTAATGCTCATATTACATTCTAGTTCTCTACTTTTTGGTACATTTAAAAGTAATGAAATACAGAGACAGTACAGTGCTTGACATTATTTGTACCTACCCACAGCAGTAAAGCAACAGCTTCTGAGAGGGTACGGCAATATCACTTGGACAAACCACACTCAGAACTGCAGTTCACTGTAATACTCGGACTGTTAGTAATAATACACTTGCCAATGATTATTTTGGACAGCCATGCATGGTTGGCTTTTGTAAACAGCAATTTTTGTCTTTAGATTTTTTATCAATATAGTGGGGAGGCCATTTTGAGCATATTTAAATATTGGTGATGCCCCCCCCCCCCACCTTATAGACTGTGTAAAATAATGGATGCAGCTACCGTGACATGGCCCATTGGTTTGTGGACTCCTGTTCTGAGGTATCGAGTTCGGCATTTTGGCCATTGCCATCATGGCTTTTATGAGCCAGAAGCGACCATATTTGGACAAGAGGCTGGTGCTGTGGAGAAGCGAGGGGTGGATCTGACAAAGAAGCCGAGGATGAGATCAGCAGACAGCCTGTCACTCAAAGAACCACGCTCTTAACTGCTTAAATTTATGTCTTGAAATGTAAACAGGTGAGTTAAACAAAAATTCATTCTCTGTACAGTTGTCATCAATGAGGAAATTAGCTATAGAGAGCAAAACCTTTTTTAGTACCAGGATGTAAACATGTTTATTTCTGCTGTAAAGCTAGAAATTTTAACATGGGGTCTATGGGGATTGACTCGCTTTTGGAGCCAGCCTCAAGTGGCCATTACAGTGACTGCAGTTTTTGGCACTATAACTTTGACTTCATTTTTTCAGCCGCAGAGGTTGCCGTTTGGTCCCCCTCAAAATATATTGTGATTAGTCTACTGCCTAGCATAAAAGGCACAAAAATCATCTCCATGAAGCCAGGTTACATAATTGACGGTTCATTAAACCCCAGATTTGTAGCAGACTTACATTCATAATTTCTGAAGCAAGGCGCCTAAATTTGGGTGAAAGACAGCTAACGGATGACAACACAAAAAGCTGCTCGGGTTCAGAATGCGTCAGCTATTCTGCCGCTCAGGTGATAAATGTGCACACAGAGAAGGATAGCTTTTGTTAAACGCCCTTATATTTTGCTGCAGTGGTCTACCTTGCAGAGGAACAGAAGCAGCAGAAATGTAAAGTGTTAAGCGCAGGTTACAGTGTCCTCCAAGCAACTGCCGGCATGAGTCTACTAGCAAACATCTTTAAGATGTTCAAAGTAAAAATGTGTTTGAGGATTGATGCATCCTGCAGTCTCTAAGGTACGCTGAGCAATTTAATTGTTGTTTTCTTGATACTTTCAGCCTGCAGCCTCTCACATACCAATAATTTTCTTTTGCTACCTTGCTGAGATAGTTTGAGATGTATGCAGCATGTTGTAGTTACTTTATATAATTAGACTCCCTGTAATGGCAAGTTGAGGGGGCTGCAGGAAAAGAGTGTGGACAAAGTCAGCGAGTGTGTGTGCATCTGCTGATGTATTTTTATGCCCCTGTATATGTATGTGTGTAGCTGTGCATGCTGGAGACCAAGGTGAGCAGCAGGGCACATATACAGCATGTGTGCGAGCTTGCGTATTTGTGTTTTTGTGAGCGAGCGGCATCTGCATCACAGCGACTCCGTCCGTTAGCACCCCGTGGAAAAAAAAACGAACAGTTTGTCTCCCCCCACCACTTTACAAATGAAATCAGTGCTGTGAGGCGGTGGATTAATATCATAAGGAAGGCCAGAGTGGGCCATTAGAGTGGTGTAATGTTGCTCCGGGGCCTTGTGATGGATGGCCATCGGCGCTACGGCCCTATTTGCACACAGTCACCTCTGTGGTGGCCGCCATTAGCAGGACATGGGAGGTAAGGGCTAAGGGATGGTGGTGAGGTGGCTGGACCAAGGTTTTATTAGAGAGGTGTGTATGTGTGTGTGTTTGTATTGCACTGTATATGCCTGTGTGAGTATGAATGTGTTCATATGTGACCATGTGTTTCTGAAATGTAAAGCCTATGTGTGTGTGTGTGTTGTGTGTGTGTGTGTGTGGTGTTTGTGTGTGTGTGTGTGTGTGTGTGTGTGTTGTGTGTGTGTGTTTCAACTCTTCAGCAGACAGATGTTGCGCTCCCCGCCCTCCACTCTATCTAACGTGTCTGTCTCTCTCAGTGGACGGCGGTAGTAGGCAGCAAACACACTCAGTGTAATTAAGACAAATTAGCCCGGATGGCAGCTTGCAATAACAACAACATATGCTGGGAGGTTTGTGTACAGAAAAATACAATCAAAATCATCATTAACAAATCACTTATCGTAAACAGAATCACATTTTCCACCTTGGAGCTCTTGTAGATTAATAAGATGCCTTGATTTCTTTTAATTTATTTATCTTATTACTTCCGTCTTTCATCGTTTTTTTTTTGTTTGTTTTTTTTACTGTTGCCACTGTCTTTAACTCTTGCTGTCTTTGTTTCCCATCTTCTTTCCTTTGCTTTCTATCTCTGCATTGCTCTATCACTCTCAATGTCAAGCTTTCCATTCTCACAGTAATTTCTTAACTATGAGTCCTTGATTGCAAACATAAGTAGATCATTAGCAGCTTCTCATTTTTAGTTGACGGTATTGGATTGGATTGCAGTTAGCAAATGTAAGCTCGTGCGAAAACTCTATCAGTGTTTGACAACTCAGTATCTGCCTGATTTTAATGATTTAAACAGACATGTTTTAATTCAAAAACCTGGTAAAAGGTTCTTTAAAGCACACATGATTGCCAAATGCTAAAAGATGAATGCTAAAGTTGTTTTCCACTTTGGAGCTAAATCAAAAAGATACTTTCTTTTAATTTATTTATCTCATTCTCTCCTCCTTGCATCACTCTTTACCTTTCTTTTAAATCTCAGCTAAAGAGGCACCTTTTCCTGCTGGCTTTCGCCAGCTAGTTGTGTTTTCTGTTTGTTCATGTCATGTGATTTTGTGGTTGTCTGTGTGATTTTGTGGTTGTTAGCAATTGTGAAGCGACCTTGGGTTTCTTGAAAGGCGCTATATAAAATTGATTTATTATTATTATTAATTATTATTATTACCTTTAACTCTTGCTCTATTTTCTATTTATTTCTTTCCATTTTATTCTATGTCTCTGCCTTTCTCTCAGTCTCAGTGTCAAGCTATCTATTCTCACACAGCACAAATGCAGTTTACAATGATAGCGGTGATTGACATTTGATTGCATATCAAAATTCTGAGTAATATTTGAACAATGAGTCCTTGATTTCAGACGTAAGTAGACAATAGCAGCCTCTCATTTCTAGTCGACAGCTGTGGATTTTGTCAACTGAAATGACAAATGCCGCAATTAGATTCTTTAAATGGTAGCTAGCAAGTGTAAGGTAATCAGGGCTCGACAGTGCGAGCGTTTCACTCGCATTTGCGACTAAAAATAGGTGTGTGCGAACTGTAAAAAATATTTAGGGGCACATGTGTGCATAAAAAAACAGCCGAAGCAACCTATATTTTTGTCAATAAAAAATATGATAATCTAACCGCAAATGGAGGAACTCCAGCCGCCTTCCCTCTTCCCTCTTCCCCATGTGACACAGTTATGGGCGGTTTTCCAAGCCACTGTCGGCACAATGAATGTAAGTCCCACTGTCGGCAGCGTGGAAATAAGTCAAAGTGTGGAGGAGAAGCCTGCTCCGTTCTCCCCGCAGTTAGGGACCGTTCGCCACGGTACCACTGCTGGGCAGGGTGGAAATAAAGCCCTTTTCACACAGAGCGCGCAAAGCGCAGACCTCCACCGACGAACCCAATCATTGTGTATGTGCTACCGCGGCGCAAGAGTGCACTGTTTTGCCACCAGCCTGGCTCGAATTTAATTTTTTTTTTATTTCACCGCAACGCGCTGTGACGACACCTCGGCGCGTCCAATAGCAGAGAAGAGCCTGAAGTAGAACCGGAAGCAGTCACCATGGAGCTGTAGCTCCTGAACGAGCCTGTACTCCCCCAAATCCTGTCTTGCGCGCCTTGCTCTCCGCTTGCTCTGCGCCCTACCCCGCGGTGGGCGCCGCAAAAATCGCGCTCTGTGTGAAAGAGGCTTAAGTCCTGCAGAGTTTCAGAGGACCTGGAGAATGTTTTAGGATAGTAATAACATTATATAAAATAATCATATTGAAAAGATAATATAGGCCTATATAAGATAATAACATTAAAGACAAAATTAAATTGCAATACTTTTTCAAAACTTGATGATTTAACCTTTCTGTACATTTTGTATACAAATTCATTAAATAATTTTGCTTGTAAATGTCTATTTGCATCACGTTTATTACGGAAAACACATTATTTGATCAATTTACATTGTGCCCCTAAAGTTCTTTGTGCGCTCCTTTCTTTTTCAACTTAGGAGCACATGTGGGAAAAAAGTTAGCGTCAAGCCCTGGTAATGCAAAAACTCTCTGAGTTGTTTGAAAACTCAGTTTCTGGCTGACTTGTTGACTTGTTTTAACTCAAGAACCTGGTAAATGGCTCTTAAATACGTGCATGATTGCCAAATGTAATGCCAAAAAGCTTTTGAATGTGGAAGTAAATCAAAAACATGCTTTCATGTCTTTTAATTTATTTGTCTCGCTCCTTCCTTTGTGCAAACCTTTTTTCAAGTTTCTGGTCTCGCCCAGCACATTTTACAATACAAAATAATACTATTTTACAATAATAGAGATGGGACATCAAACTTCTTGGTAATTTAAAAGACACAACTAAACAAACACAGCCCCTTATTTTTAGCTGACAGTTTTGGATTTTGTCTGCTGAAATGACAAATGCTGAAATAAGAATCTATTAGCTGTCGCTAAAAATATTAAGCTAATGGTATAACTCACAAGTTATTGAAATCCCATGGCATCAAAAACTGCCGCTTGGTTAGTGGCCCCTAAACATAAGATAAGGATGTGCAATGCATCCTTTAGCATTTGTATGAGATGCACCAGGCTATCAACCAAATCCAATAAATCCAACCGCTAGGGGTGTAACGGTACACAAAAATCACGGTTCGGTACGTACCTCGGTACACAAGTCACGGTTCGTTTTTTTTCGGTACAGTAATGAAAAAAATAGTCAACTATTAAATATCTTTTACTTATTGGTAACCTTATTAAAACATACCACCACAGCAGTTAACTCTTTTTACACAATTTTTGAATGAAACAAATATATATAAAATCCTGCTTTTTCACATTCTTTGAATGAAAATAGAAATATAAAAGTGAAAAATAAAATCCTGCTGTTTTTTTAACACATTTTTTGAATGAAAAATATAAAAATAAATTTCTGCTTAAACAGTTTTACTCAATTAAAATAAAAAGTATAGTGCAGCTGGTCAGCTTTAAAGCCTGCTCAGATTCAGTTTTACTAGGAACTTACGTAGCTTTCCCACTTTGTTAAAGTGCAGTAAATGAAACATGCTTATATCTAAAGTGCAGCTTAAACAATTTTACTCAACTCCAATGACGTTGGTTATTTCTTTAGCGCGATGGTCAGGGAAACGCTCTTTCTTTTTAAACGACGACGATATCGTAGTTTGCACCAGATTGCTTTTTCTAGTCATGCCGGATAACGTTCAAACTCGGGTGGTGTCGCTTTAGATGCGTTAGCATGTTAGACGTGTTTCCAAGTACATATCCGACCACTGTTCTGCAGTGTCGGCACACTGCTTTTGTCTTGTCAACTTGTTTATTTCCATTTTCGTATTTTACCCTGAAACCAAAGTGTTCCCAAACGGGGGTGGGTCTCGGTGGGTCTTCAGGTTCGTCAGGCTCACTTGCCATGTTGTCAAAATGCGAGAATGCGCTGCACAAAGTGAAAGCGGAGATTTACGGTCGGACTCGGTCCATCACTCAATTATGTCCGTCGGGGAACTAGATATTTTAAATGGTTCGGCTCGCAAAAACGGAATTAAAATAAAACAAAATAAAATAAAATAATATCCTGCGCCCAATAATTCGGTACAGGGTCGTGCCGAACTGAAAGTCGCATACCGAACGGTTCGACACAAATACATGTACCGTTACGGTTCCTACCAACCGCGTAATTATTAGACAGTCAGAGCAACAGAAGAAGTATAAAGAGTAAGAAAGTCAACTCAGGGCAGGTGGATGGGTCCACGAAGTATAGGACTTTGACCCAGAAGACCGGTGTTTGTCTCTGATGTGTCAAGTCAATATTGAGTTATTTGGTCATGTCAGTCGATAGCTACATGAGTCAACCACTTTCTTTTCCTGACCACTAACAAGTATTTTTGTTGCCAACCCCTTCTTAGTCACAAGTCAACGAATGTGACTAATGTCAACCACGATCTTGCCCTAACCCTAACCAAGCAGTGTTGTTGCCTAAACCTAACTGTCAACCCCTTCTGCGTCAATATACTAAGCAAAAGACTTCTGCCCCAGTGTCAAAATATGACAAGTAGGGATGAGATCACGTTGGACTTTTTAACCTTTACAGCTAACATGTTATATGTTAATAACCATGTGAAAGGTTGTTAAACATGGACATGATGGCTAAATACTAGTCTCGCCACCAGACAATCAGAGATCTCCGCCTTCTGATAGTCTGGGGACACTCCTTTCTAAAGTGTGTTTAACACACCGGAGAATATGGCCGGCAACAAAGCAACGCCTCTTGCATTTTTTAAAAGGACACACCCTCCCGGAAATGTGCGCTCCCCCTTTTCTCGCCACAGAGAGCTTGAAAATGGATGCCGAGAGATTTAACTCCGTTTTATCAAAAGTGTGCTCAGTCCACAAGATTGTGGAAATGAAGGACTTACAGCGACTTTGTTTGAAACTTTTAACGCAGTCGGACTATGTTTACGAGCACAAGAGTTCAGCGAGCCACCGAAGGACCACCCTGCAGATTTACTATTGGTTCTGCAACGTAGGGAGTTTTTTTAAACTCTGAAATTGTATCCGCCCATCTAAACACAAAATCAAGGAGAAAGACATCAGTCTTTAGTTCAGCAAAGCATCTAAAGACTGACTTGTGAGTCTAGCTAAATGCATGATGAAATGGTTAAAGACAAATGTTAAAGCTTCACATTGTAAACTAAATTAATAAGATGCCTTGAAACTTTTTATTCTACTGTATTACACGTAGATCAGAAAACCATGAATATAAAAACCACTCAATGAAACCAATTGCAGACTGTAAACGTTAAGTGCTTTTTATCTAGGAAATTTCAACTCCCCTGTAACATGCATTTGTTTAAAGGCTAGTCCTGCAATATGACAGCGACATGAATGTTTAGCTGCAACGGGTTGACACAGCCAATGCAGTGTCTACATCTACATGTCTGTGCTCTCAATGTCAAGCTTTCTGTTCATGCACAGCACATATGCAGTTTACAATAATAATGGTGGCAGATTAACCATCAAAATTCTCTGACAGTGGATTTTGTCGGCTGAAATAACAAATGACAATGAGAATTTACCAGCTGTAGCTAGCAAGCGTAAGCTTATGCTAACGGAAAATTTGATTTATTTTTTTTCTCCCATCATCATGTTTTTGCTATTGCCACTTTAATTCTCTTTCTCTCTGTGTCTCTATCGTCTTCTTTCCTGCCCTTCTTCTCCATCTCTCTGTCTTGCTCTATCGCTCTCCATGTCACTGCCCTTCTCCTCACTTCTCTCTCCATCTCCCTAAACATTTCAAAAGAATGAATTACTTTAGGCTGTCACTTGGCCCTGGCCAAGAATTCATTTTTGTGGGTCAAGTGTTTCAAACTGTCATCTTTGACAGGAACCATCTCATACAATAACTACATGGATGGACCTTGACTTGAAGTGCTTTCGTTTTTTTCCCCTCCTCTCTTCATATGCATGCTAAAAAGATCTCGCCTATTGTTGGTACAGAAAGTGGGAGGGATGCAGAGATGGGAGAGATAAGGAAAGTGGAGAGTGTAGCCGTGAAAAAGGCGGCAAAGCAGAGATCAATACTGGATTAATGGATTCAACCCGACCACATGCAAAGTTGTATGAGGAGTGAAAATATCAAGGGCTCTAGCTGAGGACTGAAACATTCCGATGAGAGGATAAATAAAGTGACTCGACACGACAGGAGTGCAACAACATTTAGCTATGCCAAGGTCTTTAACATAACTAAGTCATTAAAGTAAGGAAAACACATAAAGATTGTGGATCAATATGTGCATTGAGGTAAAGATGGCATTGAAGTGAACATAAAGCCTGTGTGTGGGTGGGTGTGTGTGTGTGTGTGTGTGTGTGTGTGTGTGTTTTCTGGGGACAGCAGGGCTTCAATGGCATTGGACTTGAGCAGACAATCTATTTACAGTGTGCTCAGGGGAGCTTATAAACAAATGTTGAGTAATTTCAGCCAGGAGTAATTACCCTTGCCGCTGACAAGGAGAGTGTGTTAGCACTCCCCTTCACCCTCGGCCCTGTCCAGAAGGCTTCGAGCTTGTGCGCAAACACACACACACACACACACACACACACATGCACGGACATGCACAGATGCACATCCACAAAGTAGAGAACTTCCTCGCATACGTGTGGTGTTTGTCCAGCAGTCGATACCACAAACACCTCTTCAGCCTCTCGGTTTCACCCCCATATTTGAGAACGAGCTGATGAAATATTCCTGCCTGCTTGGAAAAATGCACTAGCAGCTTTGAATGTTCCAGGTAAGTTATTTAGTGAGTTTATTTTAATTAACTACAGCTGATAATCTGCCATCAGCGAAGATTGCTGTTTTAACCGGCAAAAGTGACGGTTGATGCATGCAAAATATGAGCAAATGTTGTGATTGAGGTTTGCCAGGAAAAAAGGACAAAAAGAAACCGTACTACAAAAGTCCTGAATGGCAAGGCAAAATAAAATTGCAGGCCATTTTGGCCAAAATCAAAATGCATCTACTAATTTGGCGAATCTAAGTTCTTTGTACAAAGGAGGTAATAGCTCCTTTTTACCTTATGTGGCTTGAAGCCCCATGATCGACGTTTTGAGAAATCTGCTATATTCTTTGCAGAGAGTAGGAGATAATATCTCAACAAATTTTGTTCCCCCTTGTCTCTCAGAGCGTCTGTTATTGGAGAGATATAAAAAAAAAAAAATCTAAGCCTTTGACCAACATTTTGAGAAATCAACTATTTTCTTTGCAAAGAAAAATGACGATTGATACCACTCTCATATGTGTACACTAAATTCATTCATTCATTTTCAGGTAAGCAGTCTTTTTCAATGTCCTCCCTGTGCTTAAATCTAAAAAACTTGATTTAAATGTACGCAGTCAGTTTCTGTTTCATTTTTGGGGATTAAAAAGTCCTGAAATTCACATTTGAGCCTTGGTTAATCTGGGGATTTTTGACTGACAACACTTTCTTTCTCACTAAAAATGCATCTCCTGTATTCAAAATGTCTCATTCAGAAGGAACTTTTCTTGTAAAATTTGGCGCTTGGTTACAGTTGTTTGCTAGTGTTGCATTGTTAAAAAAATATATCATCTTTGAGAAAAGTAACATCAAAACATCATTAAACAAAAGACTTTTTTGCAGGATGGGTTTCTCTAGGCCAACACCTTCATTAAGATTCTGTAAGCGCGGTCATCAGGCCAACAGATCATGTTATCGAATAAAACAAACAAGCAATCAAAGTCACATTCATTGCTCCATTGTTTTACATTTTAATCATTTGCAAGACTTAATTACAGGATTGAAATGTAACTAACAAACAAGCAAATTAATTTTCACCTTAACCTTTGAAAGGCAAGCAGGCCAGATACAGGCTTTATCCCATCTGATCGATTATGATCTCTCGGCTCAAATGGAATGGATTCCCATGCAAATTGAGCCGGATCAATCCACATCCCTGCTGAATCAATGAAAAAGCTTTTCCAGACCTTCCACAGACAATTGTATGATTAGGAGATGAGATGATAACGACTGGAGAAATAACACAGAATCCGAACAGATTATATTAAATCAAAACAAAGGGAAGCTGGAGGCTTGAAGTGTAGCCACTGTTGTGTGTAGGAAAACAGACACTACAGCATGTCAGGGCAGAGACAAGAGTGTGAAAGGAAAAACAAGAGGGAAACTACTTCTCCTATTCAGCTCTTTAAATTCCAAATAGTGAAGCTTTAAAAGCCACCGCGGAGACCCTTTCCTCCCTCATCCCTGTCTCTGTTCTCCCTGCCTTTGATTCCTACTGAGCGGGGTAAAGATGTGAGAGAGGTGGCTGCTTAGGCTGGGTCTCCTGACAACCGGGCGTCACATGTATTCTAGTGGTGAAACTATTAAACAGCAAGGGAGGTGCTGTGTGTGACATGCAAACTGAGCAAAAGCTCTGAGATGCAGGGAGCAAACAGGATTGAATTTCTCCACCATGAAAAAAAAGTTACGTGATACTCATTTAATTGTCAATAGCAAAGCAGGAGAAGTAAATATATCTACATTGAAAGAAGCTTCTCAGTAGCAACCCTTTTAAAGCAATATCTCAATGTTTTCTGCAATGTACATGCTTGCCAAGAGTAAGATGAGAAAATCGATACCACTCTCATATCTGTAAGCTAAATATGAAGCAACAGCCAGCAGGCCATTGCAGTAGCTTGGCGTAAAACCATAACTTGTTATTTCTACGCTTGCACTTACATTGCACATGTATGCAGTATCTGAAGGCACTGGTACAAGCTTTCTGGTTTTCATTTGTAGTCCAAGCAGTACTGACCAATTATGTTTGAGCAACAGGTAAACAGTCCATATGGAGAGCGGAGGAGGCGTAACATATCGGCAATCTCAGAGCCCATGGGCTATCATCTGATGATGATTTAGCTTTTTAAAAAGATGTGCAATATGTATATATCTGTAAAGAGGTTCACTGAAATGAGCGGCACAGAGAAGAGGAAGTCTTGGCCTGGATATCTGCTGGCTACAACAGAACTAGGGGTGGGCGAAATGATTGATTCTTAATGTGTGTCGTGATCCTAGAATTGACTTGTAATTCACAAAGGTAGCGATTGCGAGCTTGTTTTAATTTTACGTCAAAGAATTACATTTGTAAGACCAATGTGAAATATATATGTAATACTTTCGACACCATCAACCAGAGATTAACGTTAGTGGGGCAGCGCAGCGATAAGCAGTAATGTAAACAAACCAGACCTGCTAACCAACACACGCTGCAGCATTAAACAACTTAAACCAACTCTGTAGTGAATAAAATAACTACATACTCCTGCGCCCGTGCTGCTCAGCATCTTGGTTTTTCCCAGAGCTAATGCGCAGTGGAGAGGCTGCTCTCCACAACACAGTGAAGCACTCTGCCTCCTTTCATTTAGCTATTTCCATACAGGCAGGAGACTGTAAGGTTCATACAAATCAATCAATTAATGCACTTAACTTTTTGAGATAAAAAGGCTGGCAACCATTTACTATTCAATAGTATGTAGTAGGCTAAATGTATACTATTCCCAGTTAAATATTACAGTATGCACTATCCCACAAAAGATTAGCATGTGCAACCACAGATGAATACTATCCAATTGGTTGGGTATGGAAGCATTTTGGCTATAATACTTCAGGGAAAAGGGACTTGTGCAAGAGTCAGATGGTATGCAAGTGCAATTAATCTGTTTATTTCATTATGGATCACTACAAATTTAGTATGCTATGTTTTAAAAGTAACAAGAAGTCAAACAGAGAGGAAAAATAAATCATGTATTGTTTCCAGTCTTTATGCTACACTAACCCAGCGACTTACCAGATCTAGCTACGTGTTATAATATATAGACATTAGAGTGTTATCAATAAAAAAGCATATGCACCACTCTAATTTCTTCAATAAAAAATACAGCAACAATCGATTTCCTGACACTACAGTTTAGTGCATGGCTTTTAAGTTAAGGTGTTGGTGCTTTCTTCAATGCACAACTAAAGTGACGCTTTGACAAAAATTACTATTTTTCTGAATTAAGATAGGACAATGATAGAAAAAGGTGGCAGCAGTACTACTGGTGTCCCTAAAACCAATGGTGCTCATTACTAGGAATTACTAGGAATGAAAACTTGATGCCAAAAAGAGGAAAGAAACATTAAAAATGCACCAACGCGTGTAGTGAATATGGGTGAATATGGCAATAACATACGGTAATACTGAAACTCTGACCCATCAATAAAAAACTTAAAAGTACATGGCTAAAGCAAGTTTGGCTCTCTGCAAAATAGGAAATCTATCTCAAAAATATAGTTTGGAAAAATATTATCAACAATATAAAATACCGAAAATGTGTTTAGGTTAAACCGTGTTGAAACAAGGGTTATAGCTACAATATTAGAAATACAAAGGCTAAATTCCCCCAGTGCATCACCATACCCAGAGGAAATATTGGACTAGCCACATGCATTTTTATTTTTCACATTTTATTTATTGATTTAAACCTGCATTAACTCATTTTTGGCTGGACAGGAGCATGAATCCAGCCCAAAAACACAAAGGTCTGTCCGTAAGTGAGTGAGTAATTAAGTACCATTGGTCGGACTGAATGATGACGTGAGTGTTGGTGTTTCCCCGTTGGCTGTTGCTCTTGCTGACAGACCCATGAGCGCTGACAGTCCTGTATTACATCCTCCAGCTGAGTTTCTGTTTCACGCCATACTGTTTGCTGACTGCTGTTATACTGCCATAAACATCCCACATGGAGTGATACAGCTGTTCTGTTTCTGTTTATGTATGTACAGTAGGCTGATCAGAGCTTTTTCACCAAAACCACCTGCCTGCTGTGCTAAAATACTCCGTAGCACTGTAGGTATTTACAGACTGCTAGTCTAGGCTCAAAGGAGCAGTTTATAACTAGCACTCAGGAGACACAGATCACAGACCAAGGGATACGTTTGAAATGCCAGCTGATTTATGTGAAAAAATTTGTAGTAGACATACACATAAACTGGTACCAAATCACACATCTAGCACACACAGAGAGGAATTAGTGATTAAAATCCCTTAAACCATCCAGAATAAAACCTCAAATCTCAGAAAAATAGTTATTTCCCTATTTTATCTTCTTGTAGTTTGATTTAAATCTATTTGAGTTCAAGAGAAAATTTTAGCTTAGCATCCTTGAAGTTGTTATTCTCATTTCTCTTTGAGTTTACTTAGTTTTAAGTTCACCTTTTGTCTTAGTTAGGCCTATTTAAAGATTTTAGTTCTACCTCATCTTTAGTGTACTTGCTACGTTTAACCAGTTTACAAGTTGTGAATTTACAGTAATGCTACCTATTTGTGGTAGCAATTCAGCATTTAAAACACAATTTAAACCTGAATCAAGACTCAAAACCCCAAATTTCGTAGATCAATGAATATATATGATCAATAAACTCAAAATTCACGACTCTGTGTCCTTTAGTTAAGTCCTTTACAAACAGTAGTTAAGGTGGGTGGAACAGCTTTTTGGCTGATAGTATAGTGTAAATGGTCAGAAAAACTGGTGAGTATCACCCATAAACATGCGTATTCCCTCCATTACACCGCTGCTTACTATACCAAATGAGTGACACTGCGCCTGTAGCATAACATTTAAAGTTTAGTCCTACCATGATTCAGGTGAAAGTATCAGTGTCTTCATCCTTGGAGTGTAGGTTGGTCCTGGGGATGTATGACCTCTAGTGGTGGCTCGCCATCTTCCTTCTCCAGCTCCGGGTGTGCAAATACCAAACGATCCTCAGAACTAACACCTGGCCTGTTGTATAACGGGACAGTGAAATATACATACAAATGTTTTAGTCTTACATATATTATAATAACATGAAGTACTTGAGACTAACACCTAAACACAGGTTAATGGTACCTGAACCGCATCCTTAAAATGGCGGCGCCGTTCACCTCACTTCACCAACAAGGCTAAACTTGACCATGCCTGTTGCGTGTAGTTTCTCAGTTCACTTTACACAAGGAAAACAAAACACAAAATGCCAAATATTAAGTTTCCTACACCATCTTAGCTTAGCTAAAGGCAATTTCGGCTGTGCATTTAGCTTGAAAAACAAGGAAATAGCATGCTAACTGACACAGGAAATAGTTTCCAACTCACCAAGTCCTCCTTCAAAACTTAGACAGAACCAGAAACCAGCAGTGTAGACAGCGGCTGAACACAAAATCCTCCAAAAATTGAAAAATTAACATTTTTATTCCTCAAATGTGTTTCTTTGCTTTTATTTCATTTTATTACCTCTCACCGGCTCTCGACCTCTGCCTCGCGCACTCTTCCGTTTCTCCTCTGTCACCAGCACGCGGCGCTACAGTTACGCTGATTGGCTGTTACGGCTGCACTTCTTAAAGGAACAGTACACACAGTTAAACAGCAACATCAACAATGTTTTTTACCACTATACAGTAACAGACTAGATATTGTCTTAAATTTTGGATGTAATAATATCACCACTTCTTCTCCAGGTTTAAAAGGCTTTACTGCTTTACTGTTAAGTCATGTAATTTTCTGAACTTACCAGACTGTTATAGGTGTTCACGATTTGCCTTTACCTACTTAGTCATTATAACCACATTACTGATAATCAAAAATCTCAGTGTGTAAATACTTCGTGAAAGCAATGCTCAACCTACAATATCGCTGCAGTATCGATATCGAGGCATTTGGTCAAAACCATTTTGATATGTGATGTTTTTTCCATAACGCCCGGCCCTAATATTTATTTTTTGTTTAGCCTTTTGTTTGTTTAAAGTTATCTTAACCTAGGTTACAATTCCATAAAGCTGAGAGGAGCTGCAGAGTCCATTGATAATTCTCTGCGGATCTGTAACTAAAACAGCATTGTTCACAATGCAGTCATTTAATTTATTGTTGGCATCAAAAAAAAAAATTTTTATAGCAGGTTTAAGTGTATTTGAGCAGATATATTTACCTTATATTTTTAATTTTAAGGAAAATATTGTCTTTCCAAAATATCATAATATAATTTGTTGAATGTAAAATCTTCATCAGGTCATTAAATTCTAACTGAATACTGAGGACAAAGACAGGGACTCAGCTCAGCTCTCATTTTAAACATGTTTTAAAGGTCTGGTGTGTGGGATTTAGTGACATCTAGTGGTGAGGTTGCAGATTGCAACAAACTGAAATTTCTTGTGCGTGCCAAATGTGTAGGAGAACTACAGTGGCCAATGTGAAATTCGAATGGTCCTGTGCAGAGCCAGTGTTTGGTTTGTCTGTAGAAACAACATGGCGGACACTGTGGAGGAGTACCTTTCCCCTTGTGTAGATATGAACAGCATATTCTAAGGTAATGAAAATACAATGATTCCTAGTTTCAGGTGATTATAAACTGATGAAAACACAGTTGTAAATATAATATTCCATTTCTGCCAATACATCTGCCTGAATCCTACACACTGGACCTTTAACTAGTTGGTTTAGACATGTTGGGTTCAGGCAACTCAAACATATGTTTAGAAAACCTTTGCTCATGGTAGAAAACTTGCATCAGCTGCATCAGCTGGGAATGAAGCTGAGGTCATTGGAGGGAAAGTCACATTTTCACATTCCACTGAACCATTTCAATGTCAAACTTCTCTGCTGTGTCCTCCATATCACACATGGATGAGGCACACAGTATCTCCAGCCTTCCACTTATAGAGTATATCATTTGCATTTTAACACATTATGCTCAATTCCTATATTCAACATCAGTGCATAAAGGTGTGTGTATACCGTACCTGTATATGTTTCTGTAGAATTTAATGCCTGCTTCTTTGTCCTCTCTTTGAACAAGTTTTCTCCCCAGCTGATATAATATGCTGGGAGGGTGGTGGGCTACGTTAAGCGCCATTGTGTTGCCTTGGCCGAGGACTGCAGGAAGTTGTGCTTGGCACGAGGCCCAGAAGCAAGGTGAGGACAAACACTCCCAACAAACACTCACTGACATCCACAAATCTACAGACACGTACCTGCTTCATAGTACACATCGGTTGTGTGTGTCTATGTGTGTGCGGGTGGGTGGGTAGTGGGGATAAGTGTTGTGGACGCAAGTGAGCACGTGTTTGAGTGTGAGTGCACATGTATGAGCAGGTCCACCTTTCATCTGTGCCGAGATTTGGAAAGGCTTCACTTTGCACAGGCTCCTTAATTCTCCCTTAATTCATTTGTGCTCCAGATTCACTTGGCTGCTGGGATAACCTGGGAATGATAATGAAGCGGAGGGGGAAAGAAAGAGATAGAGAGAGAAGAGGGACATGAAAACATCACAGCACATGGCTCCTTCTCCTATCTCCCCTTTGAATGTGTTCGGAATGGATTTAGGGTCTTTTCACTGAGTCTTTTAAGAGAAGATGGATCTTATTAGTGCTGATTGCTAGTCATAGGACGTTTTCTGCCTCAGGAACCCACCTTACTTAACCCTTTCACAGATGCACAGGGACTGTAGCATTACCAGAGCTGGGGTTTGATAGCATTTTATCAAATATGAATCCGGTATTGACTCCACTTATTAAATCTGAGTCCTTTCAAATGCCTTACCCAATCTACTGTATTTAGGCTCAACCACGTTTCCGGGAAGAATATCTATATTTTTAGATTCTGAAAGACCCTGGATTTCCTACTTTCTACTATATCAGTGCTTGTCATCTATAGTACAAATAAAGATATGGTTAGGATCTGTAAGTGTCTGCTAGAAACGCTCTGATGACTCACTTAAAAACAACCTCTTTTGTTGTTTGTCGGTCTCCAACAGTGGTCTGCAGCTTGGCAGGTGTCTTGCCTGTACTGTAGGTGCCATGCCATCCAGCATCCCCTCCACCTCCCAATGACAAAGTCAGCCCATATGCTACATCACTTAAACACTGATATGATGTGTATGAAATGTACAGATGTTACAAATCTGTTATTTGCAGAAAGGTACAATGCCAACATTTTCTTCCAGCGACTAGGCTGTTAAGGTTAAGGTAAGCACTTGAAGGTTAAGGTTAAGGTTAATACAAAGGTCAAACATCACCCTGACCTCCATACCCCTGTTTTCTGCCTCACTACATAAAGGGCACACTACTAACTGCATTGGCAGACACTGAGAGTGGCATTGGATACAACTTAAATTAAAAATAAGACACAATTGAAATCTGTAATAGAGTTTTTTTTGGCTTACTAATCAATATCTACAAGTATAACACGAAAGTAAGATGAGCAGCATAAAATATGAAATTTGATCACCTGTGTATGGCAGGTGTGGACTACCCAATTTTGAAACCTTAAAATGTCACAAGCTTAATTCACTAACTTGCTCCAATTACTGGGGCTCCCAGTTCAGAACTATCAAGTTGCTTATTTTTTTTTATGATATGCATTTAAGTTCAACTGGAAGATTCGAACCACAAAAATCAAGATTGTTTCACTAAAGAAGACTCATCAGTCTGCTGGATTATTGGACTGCAAAATGCATTGCCCAGTTTTGACAACAGAGTGGTGTTTGAGAGTGAGGCCTTTTCTCTAAAAAGCCATCTTTGTTACATTTTAGCCTTTAGACAAGTTACATAACCAGTGCCGTACTTTTTTGTCCATGTGAACACAGTCTCCCGCTTTCATTTCTTCAACCACTGTCTTCAAATTCAGAATGCTGCCATATTTGAGTCCGAGTCAGGGCAAGGTTCAGGTTCTGGTGGCTTGAAAGCAAAGGTACTAAGCACATGACAACTTCAGCAATCTGGCAGGGAATAAGTGGAAACAGGCTGGTTATATACTGCAGGGCTAACGAGGGAAAGTAGAAACAGGTGAGTCAGGTGTCAGGTGACTGAGGCAGGTGTAAAAGTCTGAGGTCATCGGGTGGACAGGTAGAGAATGGCAGGTTTGGGGACAGAGAGGCAGAATGTGAGAGACAGTGGGTGCTTTTTATCATGCTAACATGTCTCCTCACTTTCCTCACTCGCACGTCTTCCTCGCGTCTTAGCTCCTCCCAGTGAGGATATGAAAGACATGCAAGGGGGTAGGAGTCAAAGCTGCCAAATGAGAAATCCTTGGTCCCATAGTGCCAGTCCTATGCGACTTCTGTTACTATGGCACATGTGGAGGTGTGGCATTTAGGCGTGACACCACTTGGTAAAAGTCCTTTCTCTAAGCTCCTCCAGAAGCCTCCTCTCTCCTCTATCCTTGCTCCTGCTCTCCTTGAGGATTGGAAAATCCTCCGTGATGGCAAAGCAGGGAACGATCTCCAGATCACGAGAGGAGAGAAGACACAAGGGAGCTTAACATAATGTAAAGCACCCAGCAAAAAGAGAGTAAAACAATATATAGACACAGTCTTAACATCTTAAATGGATCAAGCTGATATAGATCCACTCATTTCACTTATGATCTTTTAATATTTATTTTGCCATATGGGTGGAAATATTTTCTCAAGCAGGAGGATCCAATCTATTATCAGTCTCCTTGAATTTAACTGATTTAGTTTTAAAAGCACAATTGGCTCATTTTACCCAATCAATGATTTAGTCACTTTTAGGAATGAATGTTCCAGAAAATCACCCTGAATTTCCCAGCTTCACTTAATTGAGCTGTATGCATGTCTTAGTTAAATAAGTATTCAGAATGGCTTCAATTACTTCTCTGTAACTAATTGATCTTGCCTGAAACAATGGCACCAATAGAGTAGTCCCAGCAGGACACAGGCCTCCCCTCCAGGAAAGCAAACGCAAATGCTGCCACTAATTGAAATTATTTCGATTAATATGGAGCCTAATCGAGGCTAACTATGCACCATCACAGTGGGTCATACAGTCGGGAGCGTATTCCCGTTCTCTCAGTCTCCTTTTTGTTTTGACACGGCACCTCGGTGTTTTGACAATCTCGCCCTTCTCAATACACGGAGCAACAATTCATCCTGCGGAGAAGAACGAGCAGACGCTGGGGGGAAAAAAAAGGAGCTCGCAGCGGGGCCGATCGATAAACAGAGTCGGAGCTGTGATTTATTTACCGCTGTGTGTTATGTAGAGGCGAGAGCAAGGAGAAGAAAAGCCTTCTGATATGGCCACAGGCAGCCGACATAATGGGGCCCTCTCAATCTTCAGTGAGTGGCTTGTTGGATTGTCAGGCAGGTTTCCGCCGGTGTTCAAAAGCGCTATCCGATCAAACCCCCGAGACGCGAGCGACCAGACAGATGATTACTCACTGTAAACGATCCAGGAGGGGAAAAAAGAGAAATAACTACAGCGGATATTGATGACTCAATAGACTCAGTGACAGACGATTCCATTTGTGTCTAGATTAAGTGTTGACTGTCTTGGATCAATCATAATATAGGCCTCTTATTGAGCATAAAAACCATGTTTAATGTCATTAAATCCCGATCTAGCTTCTGCCCCTCCTCTGCCTGTTCCTCCTTCCCTACACATATCTGGCAGTCTGCCTTCTACAGTACGAACATGTGAGAACGAGGCAGAAAGACAGTGGGGGATGGGGATATGAGTTGTGTTGTTGTTGGTGGTGGTGAGGCGGGGAGGAGGAGGAAAGGCATGGGTGAACAAGGGGAGATGGGAGAAGAAAAAAGAAACCTCGGAGGCAATCATTTCTGGCAGAGCGGTGGCAGTCAGTTTGGGTGTGTGTGTGTTTTCTCCTTTTTTGTGTAATTTCAGACAGTTTGGACGTGGCCGACGCTCAGCGAGGGCCAATAACAGTTTACAGACTGCTGATGTCATCACATTTTGACAAACTTCTCAATCTGGAGTGACCTTCGCCGCGCTCAAACATACTCACCTCTCTCTCTCTCTGCATCTACTCTACTCCCCCTTATCTCTGAGCAGAAGTCGCCAATAGCAGGGGGCCTTTGGGTTATTACAGGGATTTGACTACAAGAAATATACAATTTACATAATGTCCTGCTTTCATACAGTAATGAGGAATATAGGCTGTTAGATATCCTGTAAAATAACAACAAACATAAGAAAGAAGGTGATTTGGATGGACGAAAACCAGTCCTGTATACCTCAGAGTAGGAGAGTTGGTTATTCCTGCACTGACTTTCAGTAGAAGGATCACTCCTAGAAAAACTGGGAAACACAGTAACTATGAATAAGTAATATGAATATATCTATTAAATAAATCTGCACTGTCTGCAATTTTAAATAGAGATGTAAACAAACCCATGATTTGCCAAAACGCAGCTTGTTTTTCCATAACTTTATGTTAACTGGTTTGGAAATGAATGAATCTCCACGACCCTGTGGAGCCGTACAAGTGATTAAAGTTTTTAGTTTTCATTGCTTAAGTTATTAGTTGTCAAAACGCTGTATTTTCCCTTTTGTTGCAAGGTAGTTAGGACCTTTGTATAGAGAGAGCATGCACTCTCTTTTGCATCAGAAGGTCAGTCAAATCACATACATTTGTCAAAACTGTGTCTTTTAATAAGGTAATTGCTGTCAATGAATATCTCTTCTCCTATCTAAGATGTGCTCGGGGCACTTATTCACCACTTGCCTTACATCCAAATGCCTGTCTAGGGCCCATACTCATCAGGTTTCTAATATTTACACTTACATGTTGTATTTCAAAGAGCCAACTTACTTTGACGATTTTCAACACCGATCTGGTTGAAAATCATCAAAGTATCTCTTAAAAGGAATGGCAAGAATTTTAATATGCAACATTGAAAAAAATGAACTAATTGCATTAACAGACAGAGATATCAACTGAAATGAGCATGCTAACCACCTAGCCCCTGCCCCGTAATATCACTTGTGCCTTGAGAGACGATAGTAAGTCACTGTAGCGTCCAGTCTGCCCTTACTCCAACATGAGAGGACAAAGAGGTCAGGTCCAGTATTAATGATTGTTGTTTCGAGATACCTGCGATTTCTCCTGACAAAAAGTTCAGCAATTTTTTTTTGTCTTTGTCTCTGTAACTTGAAAAATAGTCTTTGGTCCCATCTTGCTTGTGCTGTGTAATGAGTATGCGGTCGACCAAACAGTGTCTGCAGAAAGTAAAAACAAGGTTTACAGTTGCTACGTATATGTTAACTACCTGGGACCAGGCACAGCCAAGCCAACCAGGCCAAGATAGCCAGCAGGATCACTAACCCCGTATGGCCAAGGTCCTTGCTCATGATCGCCGTGAGACTAAGTTCAAACAATCTGAGGTCAGTATACAACCAAGCTAAGCAAGCTAGGCTAAGCTAGATGGCTTACCATTCACAAGTTTGTGTTTTCTAGGATAGCGAAGGCACAACCCACCCTACTCTGCCTCTGACTGGCTTACCCTGACATTTTTACCCTAATTCTATTCAATCCCCCCATCCTATCCTCTTGCCTAAACCTAACCAACCCAACCAATGACGGCAACAGGTATGAGCCAATCAGAGTGAGAGTAGAGCAGGGTGTGAATTTGCTTTTGCAGGAAAAGCAACCATTCATCAAAAGACATTCTAAATCAATAAATGGTTTTGATGTAGCTGTTGTCTTGCTAATATGGTCTTGCTAAAACTGAGCTAAGCATAGGCCGATGCCACATGTGAAGATTATAAGATAACAGCGTTATATTGAGTTTCAGCAATTCAATCGAATTCTGCATCCTCTTGTGGCCGGGCACTACACATTGGACCTTTAAGATTAAAAGAGTTGGTTAAAAATGAAGAATAAGAAACATTATTCAAGTGACTTACCTCTTCTTACAGCAAAGTGTGAGGGTTATTTTTAAGAGCAAATGATCACATGATTAATCACATGTATACTAAGAGGAGGAATAGTCAATCAGATACAATCACAGTGTTGCAAACCCATACATACTGATTCTGAGCACTATGTAGTATGTTTTTAGTATGCACTGTGTTCACACAATAAAAGTGACAAAATGAAGTTAACTCAAAGCAGACAGTATGCAGACTGTATACTGTACAGTTGATTGCCTAGTGTGCTGTTGATGGACATTAATCTTCCTCAGTGCAATGCTCAAAGGAAATGGACAAACTGCTCCCAGCTGAAAAACACAACAGGAAATTGTAGGTTGTGGTTTAACAGCTCCAGAAAGATTTTTGGGGAAAAAACCTGAATCTTAAGAATAGGATTGGTATATAAAGGGTCAATTTAAATTCAAGGACTCCCGAGTACTTTTTCAAGTATTCATTTTTATTTTCAAAAATGGAATTGTTTTCTTCACAACCATCGCTCCTTTCCAGCTTGAATTCTTTCTTAATCTGCAACATGTTAGTGTGGCGGTTTAAACTTGTGTCCTCTCACAGAGTCTGTGATCAAAACTGGATCTTCAGCTCTGTCAGAGAAAACTGAGTTCAGACTGTTTACTCACAGCACAGCTACACTCACAGATAACTGAGCCTCACAGAAATCAAACCATAAACCTCTTTCGAGACACTCTGGACAGATGTGAAGTCTGGCGGCTGGCAGCTGCTCGCACTGCTGTGGTTCAGCAGCTGACAAGTGGAGCTAGCTGCTAACAGCCACCACTGCAACCAACAAACTCCACAAGTCCATTCAACAGCTCCCCTTTCCATAGTCAGACACACACAGCTGCTCATCTACTGACATATTCCAGCTCAAAACTCACATTAACAGCTGACGCTGCTCCTGTGTGAGTGTTTTGCAGGCTAGTAAAACATCCTGGCACTGACTATTTACTGGTATTTACCAACCCATTGGCCCTCTGAGCTCTTACAGCTTGTACAACATTAGAAAATAATTACAAGCACGGCCCCTCTCAGCTTCTTTGATTAAAACATTTTTGAATACATTTCATGAAATAATTTATGATTCTGTTCATCTCTCAATTTTATTCAAGTACCTTTTCTCAGGGACAAAGTTAAAACATGTCTGATTTTCAGAGTATTTCAGTACTTACATCTCTGATTGCCAAATTCAAGCACTTCAAGCACCATAACCACTGTATGAACCCTGTTTTCCCTACAGGGTTCATACTCGCCCTGTAGGGAAAACCTTTTGGTGTCTCTTGGGAAGTTTGAATGGCAATTCCAAAGTTGCACTTCGATTTAAATCTGAAGTCACGTGTTATTTCCTTAAGTAATATAAAATGGTTCAATGGTACATTGATCAAAAGTTTGTTGATCAATGTATAATAATGACTTAATGATGATTAGTATGCAGCACATACTGGATAACCATGTCACTGCACAAAAGGAAGTGTGCATCAACTCATGGAGTGCATAGGCCAAAGACCAAAATGGTAGGCTAAAACAACAGCCATTCCTCAGCATGAAGGAGTGTGCTCACCTCTTTCTGTGCAAGTCGAATATTTGAAGCCAAAAGAAATATGATAAATCAATGATAGTTTTAAGTTTAGAAATGGAAGTAAAAGTGTAGGACTTTCACTCTTATTGTTCATTAACCAGTTTGATAAACATGCACCCAGATCACACTTTTGTCAATAGTTCTGATTTCTGCAAATGCAAATCACCAACCTGTGTGAACCAGGTGATGGTGTGATAAACCTGTGGAGGAACTCAGGGTTGACACTCACCCCATCCGTCAGGCCCTGTCCTCGCCAACCCCATCCCCCATCAGACTTCCACCCTCAGCCCCATCCTCCCCCACCGCCGGAGGCCTTCGCCCTGGGGCCCACCTGACTGACAGCTGTTGATTTGGATCTCTCCATCACACGCCAGATAAAAGAGGGATTCAGGACTCATTCCTGTTTCTGCCTCCGCTCCATTCCTCCCTCCAATCCCCGGCGCAAACGCAATTCCCAGGCACCGGACTTCTACAGGGCCTCCTAATGAAGTCATTCCCAGCACACATGATTGGGTGAGATTGCCACCACCACCACCACCACCACCACCATCGCTGCAGCCGCCGCCGCTGCCGCCACGATCCCCGCTCTCCCCTCACATCTCAGGTCTCCCATCCCCCATCTCCACTGAGTGTACTCATGTGGAAACAGCAAGTGGTTGTGTGCATTTTCCGTGTGCATCCATCCCTTGCCTCTGTGTGGGTGTGTGTGTTTGTACATATGCGACACGTGTGATGTGTGTGTGTAGGTGTGTGTTCTTAACTAAGCTAACACAGCCTGACTGGCTACTAATTGGATGTCTCCATCGGCAGTCATACACGATGTGGCATTATAGCCGAGAGAAAATCTCATAGGAAACTACACCTCCGACAGGATGTATGGTGAAGAAAATAGACAGCAGTGAGGGATTTTCCTTGCAGTAAAGGAAAAAAAATCAGATGATGATCAGATGATGGTGTATGTACAGTATGTGCTGTTATAAAATCAATCAGAGAGGCAGGAATCCAGTTATTCCAACCTGTCCATCACTGTCTAGGAAGATGAAAGGCTTTGATGAGTAATGATCTGAAAAAAGGCAGACAGCTAATGAATCTCTCATAATAAAAAAAACACCCCACCCACTCTAAAAAAACTTGTCTTTGTAGAGGTCTCTTGCACAGCCTAATGCACATCACAGTCCCTGATAGTTCACTCAGCGACACCTCCTCAGTAGGAATCCTCCAGAGACAACCTCGCTGGCTGTCAGTCGGTCGGTCTGCCACTCACCGCTAACACGACAGCCCATCCCCGAGTGCCTGTGAACACTCCACAAGCGCCGCCAATCTGACAACACACAAAAAAGCAAGAGAGTGTTTCTGAAGGTACCCTCCTGTGACGCCAGAAAAGGCTCGTTTTAAGTTTTTCTGCTGAGGGAGGTGGGCATCGGAGTGAGGATGACTCACGTCTGACTCCCCGTTAGCGAGGGGGCTGCGCGATCAAATGGATCAGATTTTTGGCGCCTTTGAATCTCAACGATGGCTGCACAGGAGCCTCTTAAGAGAAGGGCTGGATTGATAACAGCCAGCTGTTAAACCTAAAGAACATCTCTGATCTTGAATTGTGACTGACACCTTTTAGATAAGAATGAATCAATGTGATATTCAATCACATTATTAATTATTATTTTCTGCCAAATCAAAGCTTATCCCTGTTGTGACTCGGAATCTCTGATAAGTGTCAATTAATAAGCCTCCAACATATCATTTGCATGACAATAAATGCAATGCATTATCAATATGCCAACATCATGCATTATTAAAGATGAACACTATTAACATAATATATTTGCATAATCAGGACCTCCATTTGCATGGGAGATGTTCTTGTAAACCACACAGGACCTCCATGCATCAGCAAAAGGTAGAGACAATTCATTTTCTATGACATCTTCATCTTCAGCCAGTTCAGTGCTTTGTCAAATCTCAGCTTAGTTTCAGTCACATTTCATTATTCTAATGGATCAGTGCTCAGTTAGCGATGAAAAGGGTTGATGTCTTTTTTCCCCTCAACAACTCACGCACATGGTTAGGCTGAGGAAAAAAGAACAGGCCTTGGCTTTATAATCTTACGTGACGTGAACACTGCTCTCCCGGGTGAAAGTCGATGTTTGTTGGACCCATCCACCACCACTCCCACCCACCCTACTACAACTTAAGTTCTTGTCCTGCAGCATTTCCCCCTGACACCGCCGAGCGCTGTTAAACTATATCGGCGACTGGCCAGGTCTCATGGTGACGTTAAAGGACGGCTTTTTTTGGTCAGTGTCTGACACCGCAAGTCACTGCCCAAGCGTCGGATTTCGACGACTTCGGAGTGAGACCAGGTTGAATAAACGTCTGTCTCAGTTAGCCGCCTGGTCTGGTTGCAATGCAGTTCATTTTTTTTAATAGAAGTTCTTCAGATGTATAAAACCAGATTGTTGGCTACCTCAAATTATGTGTCCATTCCTCGATTACTCTGTAAGTAATTCATATTTCTTTAGTCCGTAAGGGTCCTCAAATCAAAAGAATCAAAATGGGTTTTTCCTAACAATTAATCCAAGTTGTGAACATGTTGTAATAGAATAAAGTGGTGTTGTTTCAGTACGGCAGAAGCTGTAATCCTCGAGTGCTAAGCGCGAGTAACTAACTCTCTCGCTGATGTTCTGTCTGTCGTAATATTCATACTGGTTTAAAAAAAAAAATTTGCCGAGCAACAGCTTTATGTGAAAGGAATTAAAGTCCTGTTCCAAATATAGGCCTGTTGATTTCAGTGATTGAAGCAAATAATAGCCCAGGCCATTAATTGAAGTTTTACGGTAACAGGGGCCATTGTGCCTGCATAATGAAAACTTTTACCTTTAATACTTTGAGGTGAGATGACGTAATATTTGAAATAAGAGGAAAATAGTCTTCATCTTAAAAATAAAAAGTTGAATTCATGAGCATTTAAATACACTATTGCTCAGCTCAGTGCACTTAGAGGTTTTACTGCTACAGCCTCACTTGTAGCTCATGGTGATGAATATATATCCACATGGCAGACACTTCACTGACTTTATGACCATTACAGACGACTGTAAAATGCTGTAAATGGCACTTATGGCCACTGATTGTTCAGGCACTTGGGGGTGGGGGGGGACTAGCTGTAAATACAGCATGATGTATTAGTCAACAGTTGCCTACAAATATGGAATAAGATTATCATTTATTCGGAGCAGGGGTGGGTGATACCCTAAATTTGGTTTTGATCTGAAGTAATACAGGGCCAGAATCACCAATATTAATACTGATGCTTTTTATCATTGTAAGTGGCTCACTTTCATGTAGGGAAGAGCAGCGTGTCATGATTTATGAGGTGAATACATTGTTGGGGCTGCTGAGGCTCAAGAGAGAGCCGTTGTCTACCAATTGGAAGGTCGGTGGTTTGATCTTGTCCATGTCCAAGTTTTGTTGGGCAAGATACTGAACCCCAATCATAGGTGTGTGTAGATTTTGGGGGGTACACAAGGGACCATGAACTCTGGTGTGGTTTGTTTGTGGGGAGAATGTGAACCAACCTCGATCCGAACCAACTGCAGTCACACCACATTGTTTGAGGATTATTAATGTGCGCCTCCTCCTGTACTGCCTTAATACGGGAATTCGGCACATCCAATGCATCAAAACATTTCAAACTGTATGGTTTGCCTAAAAAAGGACAATGCAAGCAATATAGTACACGATGACCAGCGCTAAAGTCAACCCGCGTAGTTGTCCCTCCATTGTGACATTAGAAAGTCTCGCATTTACCTTGCAAGTGTACTCTTCTTCATCGTTTTGTTTACTTCCTGGATTTTTACCACATGGAAATTCTGACCAATCAAGAGCAGCTTTCTTGCACAAGGCATTTTATCTGGTCCGCTTGTAAAATTTGTTCAATCAATCAAATGCTGCCGTGAGTGCATGAACTAATCTCGGCAATTAGACAACTTTGTAACAAAATACAGTAAGTCCCTGATTCGGACCAAAGCAAGCCAGCTCTAGGTCTGAAAGCACCCTTACTTTTTGATCAAATACAAATGTGTACAATATAGAAGCGAGAGATGGATCCTTTCTTGGTATTGATGCTATTAACGTTAGAACCGATCTTCAAAAAGAGATGTAGCATCAGTAGTTTTGATTCGCCCACTCCTAATTTGGAGTCATGTTTGTGCTCAAGTGATGTAAGTCCAATATTGACTCTCCTTTTATCTCTGTTTTGGTCTCGACCAACTCCTGACTAACACATGCAGTTCTTTAGTTGGATTTTAAGAGCACTTTTGCAGGAAACATCTGCCTGCTTTGCCTGAAAGAATTGCTGAGAGCAGTGACAGTGAATCAAAACATTCAAGTTGCAAACCAGAAAACCAAAACAATGAGCTGAAAGGCACAAAAATGCCTCGTAGAGCTGAGGGGAGCAGCAGCATTGGTGATGTTTCTCTGGTTTTCCTTACTATGTGCGATACCTTTCACATACAAGTAGTCATGTCATTAACTGTATCTAAATTATATAAAAATTAGTGAGTACATTTTGCACTTATTTACTATCACTGAAGTAACAGTTAAGAACAGTTAAATGTGATAGAGTATTTTAAGAATTTGAGGTAATGAACTATTCTACTGCACTCACCATTGTCCTGCATGGACAGATGTCAACAGCATGTGATAGAGAATAGACAATGTGATTAATTTGGATTGTATGTTAGAATACACAATGGGATTTTTATCATTAAACCAGAAAGGTATGGGTTTTCAAGTTATATTCAAAGTGAAGCAATGTGCCCCTGATAAAACAAAGCAAAGGCACTTAGCATGTGTTCTCCTAGTTAAGATTCCCTCTCAGCAGTAATACAATGTTTCTGAGTGTCTGCTGGAAAACAAGTGGAAGGTCAAGAACACGAACAATAGATGTTGATTCCAATTATGTGTAAAGCATTGAACAAGATGCGCTAATGATGGCGTTGTCGGGAGAAAAAAGGTGTTTATGTGCTACTCTCCCAAAGCCTGTGGAACAGTTTATTAGGCAAAGGCTTTATTTCCATAAAGGCTGATAAGACTTCAAATGATTCACTGAAAAACAGTCCTGGCATCAGCACAGCAAAGCGGCGTGTGTATTTATCTCTCCCGACGCTGGGAGACAATCAAGACAAAGATGATAGCACATTTTGAAATGCAGCACAGAGGCATAATGAGATTGCAGCTACTTCAGGAACAAAACCAGACAAAATGCTTTTTTTTCATAAATGGCTCCTTGTTTTATTCACTCACACCAAAAAAAAAGGCCATCGTTTTCAATTAATGAAGCAGGGAATTGAGTCCGAGGTCCTGCGGGATATGGATTAACCATGATGGCTTGAGGGCCCAATCTCACACTGAGTCTGCGCTGCGGACTGCATGGAGGAATTTCTCATTCAAGGCCTCCTCCAGCCCCCCCACCGCCACCACCACCTCCTACCTCCAACTCAACCATCCATTCCTCTTCCTAAGGTGAGTTGCTTCAGCGCGGACCGCTATTAGTGGTGGGGGGAGATAAAACTGTAAGTGTTGCTCCCAATTAGTGCATCAGTGACCGCTCTGTGCCTCCTCCACGGCGAGGCCTGCAAGGAGGGAGGGAGGGAGGAGGGGCGGCGCAGAGTGAAAGATTGGAGGGAGGATGACAGGAAAGGAGAGAATGGCGTGAAGACGATGGCTTTGGAAAGGAATAAAAGAAAGGGAGCGGGTTATAGAGGTAGCTAGATAAAGAGAGGACAAGAGATGAAAGGGGGAGAGAGGAGTGAGTGGTGTATAGAGGGAGGAGGAGGGAGAGAAAAGTGACTAAAAAATGGCTTAAGCATTCATTTTGAGTGGCGAGACAGGTCCTATTAACATTTAACAGCGTTTGCGCAACTTGGTGTGGAGGTTAGGATGCAAATGAGGAGGAATTAAAACTGGCCAGAGGTTTGTCATTGATGGATTGCAGTCTGGCGGTACTCACCACTTCCTAGTGTCCATCACAGGCGATTACTGTATAATTAAACCTTATTTCTGGACTCTCCGACGCATAATTACTTGTGTGGGAATGTAACCATCATCTAAAAGCTCCAGCAAAATGCTTTAGCATTTAGTCTGGCAGGCTGCAGTCATTTCACAGACCAGTGACAGATAGAGCCATCTGATGATCGGCAAAAGAACAGTCACTTTTAATAAGAGGTGGGAAAAAAATATTAGGCGACAGTGTGCTGATTATAGGAAAATTAGGCTTTTAAGTGGTAAAGTCCTTTGTGTTATTTGCATAATTTATTCCGGCTTTACCCCCCTGTTCAACCACCTCTGGTTTTTTTGCGAGCTGTGGGCAATTTCCTCTCATATTTGAATGGATTGCACATTTAAGACTACTTAAGGAAAATGATCACTTAGCATATTTTAATTGTCGTGCAAAGAGTGAGCAGAGGTGTGAGGCAAAGCTTATGGAATGAGGACCCTTTAAAGTGAAGAGGACACGGCGGTGTTGTGGTAGATAACCTCGAGGTGCACACGCAGGCGTTGACTCATACGGACCTCATCACGTGCACAGTTCTTTCTGCTGTCCGAGAGTGTGTGGACCTTTAAATTACAAATAAAATTAAAAGACTTTTCATGATTCATCCTGATTTGGATAAAAACTTGCCTTTGATGATATTTCCTGTATCACTCACCATGCTTCCCTGCTGCAGTGGTGGATCTTCCTATAGGTGACTGGAGGGTGTCAACCCCACCACCCCTCTTTTAAAGATTTTCTATTTTTTATTCTAATTAGAAAATAATTGAACATATGGGGAAAAACAATCCCAGAGATCTAATGCTAACAGTCTGCTAAAATGATGGCTTTTCTTTTGGGCATGCTTTTCTACAGCAGCCTTGCAAACTGCTGGAGAGCTGGTTGGTGTACAACATCTCAATAACAACGCTCAGAGCCGACCATGAACTTGCAAGAGGCCATGTGTCGCAAAGTGCGGTAAAACCCTCAAGTGAGATGCATATTCCGAATGGGTGATATACCTGCGTGAATAATGCTATTAAAACCAGAATAATACCACTAAAATGCCACATTCAGAAAAAAGCCTAATTCAAAAAATCATCAAAGTCATATTTGGAATAATAGGGAAATATTAGTGCGCAGGGCGCTGAATCTGCTAGGTCTGGCACTGCCTTGCTGCAGCTTTATGAATACAAGTTATTTACAGACCAGCTTGCTGCTACAGTATTTACAGCTCAGAGCAAAAAAAGGTGCAATGATCAAATCTCTTCTTGCTGCTTGTCTCAAAGTCTGAGAGGAAAACATCAGCTTTAAATGTGATGGACAAAAGAAAAAAAAACTTGTGCCATAGATTATTTCTGATCATTGCTATAGCATGTTTCAAAGTGAGAAAATAAAGAAAACAGCAGCCCTCGGTGCTCTCTAACCTCTTGTGAAGCGTTTGAGTTTTCACAGATAATTATAGAGGCTATACAGCAGCTTCCCACACCTCACCGCCAGCTATATAATGATACCTTGGAAATGCAGTGGGCTAATGCACATCATTTTCATTAAGAGTACTCACATAATCCAAATTCTTTGTGATGGAGAAAGATAATTAATGCTTTAATGTTTTGGTCTTGCCACTCTTACCACAGCAAGAGAAATGAATTGTTACATTTTAATGAGAGGAGCGACAGCGCCGGCTTCCTGCGCAACACGGATGATTTTATAATTGCACACAAGGGTGACTAACTCAAGGCTCATTAAGACGATTTTTCAGCTGGGCTATTTTTTGGCAGGACAATACATATATTTTTCCATTCTACTGATAAATAAATTCTGTAATTAATCTTTTTTTATTCATCCCTCTGAGCCTTAATGTGACCGGTGACATAAAAAAAAGACATGTACAAGATATAATCTCCCAAGAAAATGTCTTTAATGAATCGTTTGTTGCTGCTTGTACCTAAGATTACATGAAAATACATTGACTGCAAGTATGGCAACATATTCACACATATAAACAAGTGGTGCATTTGTATTGTATGTATAGGTATGTACAACAGAAACACGTTACACTCTGGTTTAAAGTTGTGCAAGTGTGTTATATATACTAACAATTTATAAAATTCAACACACTAAATTAAAAAAAGAAGAGTGTGCCCACGTATATACACATTCACACGCGCACAACCACAGTAGTTCACAAAAGATTAAAGCAAATGTATTGGATTATACATTTCCAGGTCACCTTTAGGTCGACCCCAACTGTTCCTTCCTCACAAATCGCTTGTGAGTGTGTTTTTGACGTCAGTGTTATCAGGTGCGTGTGTGTGTTTCGCCTATAGCTCCGATCTGACACACAGTGACAGAGACACACACACACACCCACACACACACACGCACACGCACGCACACACACTAGGCTATGCTGCAGCCTGCGGTTGCACCATCAGCTAAATGTTTTAAGTACAGTCATCTGAGGTAGACTGCGCAAAACTTCATGGTGTTATTCTCTTCACTTCTTTTTTTTTTTTCTTTTTTTTTTTTTTTTACATTTTTCAATGCATTTTTCACAAATGTCTGACATTTGGAAAGACGTAAATCAAATACCACGTGTGTTTTGTAGCCATGAGGTAGAAATGCTTTAAAGAAGAACTCTAGCGTCCATTTAAAGAAAGGGTTCAAAATAAAAAGCTAGATTTAAACACCATGTAGAAAAAAGGTCGAGACACAAAAGAAGGACCACAAAACACGTAACAAACAAGCGTAGCATTGACCGGTGTGTTTCAAGTCGTTTGTTCGTCGGCTGTGGAGAACGGGGAGGNGGGGGGGGGGGGGGGGGGGGGGGGGGGGGGGGGGGGGGGAGAACGCCTGTGCTGTTGTTGTGTGCTCTGAAGTGCATTAGTAGGTTTTTCTGTCTAAAGGGACTCTCTCTCCAGAGGATTTGCTGACAGAAGGAATTCTGGTACAGATTGTTTTGAGGGTGGTTTTCTGACGGACCACTCTGCTTTCCCCTTGTGCTGCCGCCACACTGCCTGGCTGTCTTTCCTTTCCGTCAATTTTGCTGACGCTCAGCAGAACTTTTTTTTTCCCCCCACATCAGGTGCTGCACTGATGGTGCCGAGACCAGAGATAGCAACACAGAGTGGGCCTGAACATACAGTATAGCTCCTACTTCACTGGTATTATAAAAGGAAGAATAAAAAAGCAGGATGTACAGTAAAAGTGTAAAACTGATCATCAGTTCAGATAAATGAAATCTCCTTCAGGATAAATACCAGACAGACAAAGCAAATTCATACATTTCAACAAAACAGTATTACACACAAAATGCTTTAGTGCACGTACATTAAACTATCTTAAGTACTCCTGTGTCACAACAGTGGAGCTAAAGGACAGCTTCTTACACGGTGACAAGGAAGAGACAAAAATACATTCCAATGCAACACAATGGGCAACAGATAACCTTCAGCGATGAAGGACTTTAAGACTAGTGCCACAATTCCTCACTCATGTTACAAAGCTTTTCAGTCAACTGAAGTATGTATCCAAATGCATTAAGATGCCATCTGTTTAAATATAGTGAAAAATAAAACCGATACAGTTACAGAAAAAAATGTTTGAATTGGATTAGTTAGTCTGGGGCGGTCATTTTGGATCAAACATGTTTGATTAAAATAGTTTTGCTCACCATGTATACCCCCACTGGTTGGACAATAACATGGCCTCTACAATAATAATGCTATTTGCTTTACAGAGATGTCAATCAATCACAATTGCTATTATGAAATGACCTCAGACCTCCAGCAAAAACACTTATTTCCTCTCTACTTTGCACACTTACAAAAATTATAGCAATGCACTGGATGAATGACCTTGTCTAATTTAAATTACAGAAGTGGCATCCCCTCCTACAGCTAATCCAGTTCAAATACAGCTAAACAGTGTGAGTGACAAGGCAACTTTGCAAAATCCATATTTCCATATCTAGGTTGTGACACCTATCAAATCCAACTTAAAAACTAGGAGGATATCTGGAATGAGCTCCCTTAATCCTAGTGTACTGTTATGAAAACAGATTTTTCCTTGAACGCAACAGTTGAGCTGCTTATTTCCAATACAGCATTTCTGGCTGAAACCAGCTGGAGTAAACTAGATCAAATGACAGTCAAGTCAAACATTTAATTCATAGAATGAGATACAGTAAATTGTCTTTGATATCGCTGTGATTTGAAAGAGTAAATTGACATTTTGGGTCATACGCTTATTTGCTTTTTTGCAGAGTTAGATGAGAAGGTCAATACCACTCTTGTGTTGGTCCTTTCAATACAAGGCAACAGCCGGCAGCCCCTTAGCTTGTATGCATGTAAAACCACTAACTGTTTAAGTGCTGCTAAGCTGCCAGGCTGCTGGCTATAGCCCGTTAGCTTAGCAGCGTATAAAACCAAAAATTGTTGGGTGCATTTGTGAATCCAATCTGCTGCTTGACACTAAACTTAGAGCGCTGCTGTTCAAAGAAACACAGCGTTCTACACGTACAACCACAATTGTGGTGTCACGCGCCGCTAAGCTAACGAACTCACTCTATAGCCCGTTAGTGTCACAAAGACAGGTAAAACCACAAATTTTTGTTTCAACACTTCAGTTTTCATACGAATTAAACAAGAAAAATAGTCCGACAGATGCTAACTGTTTCCCTGTGCTCAGTTTTTAAGCCAAGCTAAGCAAACCCGCTTGATCTTCTCATTTAACTTTCGGTAAGAGGGCAAATGATTTCCCAAAATGTCCAACAATTCCTTTCAATTTTTTGGAGGTGTTTTTAGCGTCAAGTTCATCCACGTCAGAGAGTACAATCTCCCCTCACTAAACAGTATGACAAATGAGCTGATATTTTGCGCAGAAGTTAGCTGACAAACTGATGGCGCCTCCATGCAGCCTAACCATATAGCCTAGATCGCATAATATAAACAATGTTGATTATGGTTGTTTTAATAAATATACAACTCCCATCACCCCAACCCCTGCCAGTCTCTTACAGCCCCCATTTTAATTTTTTTAAAGCGATGGAAATAAGCTTCAGGATTGGTCGAGTTGAGGCAGGTAACTGAAGCACCTGCTGTGAGGAGAAAAAAAGAAAGAAATAATGTTTTTACTCTCACTCTTGATTATGTTCCACCATCCCAGAACATATCTAGTACATTCATTGTCACCTCTTTACTATGTATCCAAGCCAGTTGAGGTACACCAAACACTGCTTCACTAAACATAAACTGCCAAAACGCCTCGGATTCTGCTCTCAGATCTTAGTGCTTTTCGTCAAGATATCTTGAGGTACTGTACAATTGACAAACGCTTTCCTGAGTTTTGTTTGTTACGTTTGTTTTGCAGACACAGGATCAGAAGAGATGAGTGCGAGTCAGGGCCCAGACTACTGCCGCCCTGATGGATTACTGTTCTTAGCAAGACAATAAAGAATGATTGACCACCACCAATGGCAACTGTCAATCTCTGCTTTTCAGACTCACCGCTGAAGTTTTAAAGCTCTTAATAATCATCAGCTCATGCCATGAATGTAGATTGTGAGGCAAATAAACAAAGAAAGAAAATCAGAAAGCACCACTTCAGGCACTTGGATAGCCAACTAAATCTCAAGAACAAGAACATAACGATATATACACAGACACTGGGGTGTCTCTTCTGAAGCCAACTTGCTTGCAATGTGTAAACAATGCCTGGCTTTCTGTAGTGTCAAGCATTCAAATTAAAAATCTTGCTCATTAACTGCAAAACTGCCAGTTGTCTCATCAAACTAGGTCTCTCGGTGCGTCTAAACCCTGCTTGTGAGAACTCAGTGGGCTTGTGTTGGCCTTCTGTGTGCCTTTCCCTCCAGCACAATGCTTCTGCCCTGAGGGGAGGAATTGTGGATGCCTCTTTTTCTCAAGGGCGGAATCTATCGTTTCACTGGCTGCAGCCGAACATTTTGTTCCACTCAGTGTACGTGTCAATCTCTTTTTGTGATATACTGGCTTGGAATTTACAAAAGACACTCTCAAAGTCCTGGTAGGTGAGGGGCCTGACCTGTCCCCTGGGCATCATACCCGACATGTCCATGCCCTGTGCAGAGACGTGTAACAGACCCACGAGGGCCTCCTGGCAGAATCTGGCCAGGTCCAGTCCGGAGAAACCCTCAGTGCGCTGGACCAGCAGCGCCAGCTCCTCCTCGCTCAAGCAATATTTGTGCTGAGATTGAGCCAGGAGCTGGCTCATGATCTGGTGTCGGGCTGCGCCATCCGGCAGGGGCACAAGGACCCTCCGAGCAAAGTACCTGCGCAGCCCTTCGTCCATGTCCTGGGGTCTGCTTGTGGAGCAAATCACCAACACTTGGTTGCCTCCGTCCTCGCCTGAGCCCATGAGAAGTGAGTCCAACTGGGCAAGTAGCTCTCCCTTCAGTCGGTTGATGGGACTCTCTTCACTAAGGTGGGCTGACAGCAGCATGTCCACCTCACTAATGAACAGTACTGAAGGCTGCCGGCAGCGTGCCACCAGGAAGGATGCTCGGATAATTTTTTCTCCCTCTGCCAGCCACTTGGTGGCCAGCGTAGAGCCGTTGAGCTGGAGGAATGGCGCCCCCAACTGGCTGGCCAGGCAGCGACCCAGCAACGTCCTGCCACTGCCTCTGGGGCCAAACAGCAACACGCAACGTGGGGCTGGTCCTAAACTGCTGAACATGTCTGGGCGCAGAATGGGCCACAGGACCTCCTCCTTCAGGGTTGCCTTGGCCAGTTCTAGTCCTGCAATGTCACTCCAATCGACTGGGGGCCCCTGCTGAACTATTTCAGAGGTAACCATGTCTAGGAGGTGAGGGTCACTGGTTTTTAGCTGCTCTTCAGCAGGCCGGGAGGAGGAAGTAGATGAGGAGGAGGTAGGCCCTGGTGCTGAATGGGAGAGGTGGAGACGATGATCATCAGCACCTTGCTCACTAAGGGAAGGGGAGGTGAAGCTGGCGAGGGAATCTGCTGAGCGGGAACCCCCCAGGGTGGAGGTGACATAGGCCGGTGGAGTCAGCGGCCCACCTGTTGCCTGGCTGCTGTACTTCCTCTGCTGCTGCTCTGAGGACATCGAGGACTGCTTCTGAGGATTAAAAGGTAAAGATGACTTTTCAGCACTTCTGTCAAATCCACCACCGGCACTGTTGGAGCCTCCATTAGCACTGCTGCTGTCTGCTATCCTGTACATGGGGCTCTCAGCCGAGCTCCGAGCCTGGCCATAGCTGAAGTTACCATAAGCGGAGTCTATCTCTCCTTGGCCTGTCATGTAGAAGGCTTTCCTCTTGAGTGAGTTGGAGGAGCTACTGTTGAGAGGGGTGGGGGCGATTGGGGTCAGGTTGTGGCTCTGGTATGGGTATCCAGGTAAAGCAGAAGAGGGGGGAAGGGGTGTAGGTGCAGCAATGCCTGAGGGGAGGTATGAGGATGGAGGCGGCGCTCCCCCAGGGCTGTATCCTGGCCCGACCGAGCTCTGAGCTGGGTAGCCTGCTGGGGGGTAATTATAACTAGACAAGTTGGGGGAGCCTCCGTTGTAAGCTGGGACCAAAGTGGGGTGGGAGGGTGGCGGAGGGGGTGGCTGCAGGAGCCCAGAGCTGTGCAGCGGGGATGGAAGTGCTGGGGCGGGGGCAGACTGGGAGCTGTAACTACTGTGCAGGTAGGAGCTGCTGTACGGAGGGCCATATTCCTGAGAGGGCATTGAGGAGGAGTGGAGGGCGGTGGCAGTGTGACTCCCACAGCTGCTGCTTGAGTAGCTGGGCTCACTCAGGGTGCTAGAGGCCAGGCCCGGGGAGCTGCACATGCCAGACACCACCTCTGAGGCCGCCGCCACCCCTCCCTTTCTGACGGAAACCCCCTCGGGGATGCAGCTCATGGGATAGACGCCATCCTGCCAGGGCTCTGATTCACCTTTCCGCCCGTTCATCACTCCCGGGGCCTCCGAATAGGAACCCGGCATCTCCAGAATGCCGGAATACTTCTCGGCGTACTTTTTGAGCAGGTTGGAGGCGGTGAGGGCGGAGATGTCGTCATTGGCCCAGGCGTACTGGTAGGTGGCTGAGCGCTGCAGGTGCCCAGGTACCGCCCTGTAGGCCTCAGCCTTGTGGGCTGGCGAGCGCGTGGTGGAGGAGATGTCGAAATGCTGTTCGGCCCACTGGCTGTGCTCGGGGGTCCACTGCATCTTTAAGCCTGGGAGAAATGGAGACACAGACACCGGCACGTGAACACATTGACATGCTAAAATCATTTTAGCAATAATTAAAATGACAACACCTTCAAATTGCCTGGGATGAAGGCAGGCCAATTAAAAAGGTGATATTCATCTGGAGGCTTGTTTGCTGTGGTGCTCTTTATTTTCATTTATTTTTCTTCCCGATACATATCATGAGAGGGGCTCTGTCCACACATACATGGTTAATTTCTACAGATCATAAGAAGGACAGGGAGTGTGTCGGCAGGTATAGTGCGGTACAGAGGGATGGCTGGTTACGGCAGCCTAATGCACCCTGGCCAGACCAATAAGACAGAGGCATTGAGGGTCACTCTATAATCCCCGGCTCATCTGAGGTGGCTGGAGATGGGTTTGAAAATGCGCCTCGCCGAGTACCACAAAGCAACACACACACCCATACACATCCACCCCCCTCTGCTCACAGCGCTTTCATCGAACACACACACACACAAACGCACAGCCTCGTGCTCAGACACACAGGCGTTTAAAAAAAACTATCTATGCCTGCACTCAGGCGTGCTGGCGTGCACGTGCGCACACACGAGCTCACATCCACTGACCCAGACGGACAAACACAGGCACGCACACAGGAGCTGTAGCGAGCAATGAATTACAACACATTGTGTCTCAAGCTTAGTTCCTGTCTGCACAGCTCCACCTTGACCTCCTCTCTCTCCACCGTTCTCTTTACCTTTCTGTCTGCCTCTCTTCTTCATGCCTCCCTGCCGCCTTGTCTTCCCTCTCAGTCTCTTAGCTTTTTTTTTTGTCGTCCATTTTCCACCTCTCCTCCTGCTTCTTTATTTCTCTTTACCTCCTTTTATTCTGACTCCATCTATTTCGATATATATCTCTCCTTTTCATTCTCTCTCTCCATGGCCACCCCTCCTCTTATTTACTCCCTCTGTGCTTGCTTTGCCTCCTCCCCTCCCTCCTTCCTTGCTCCATCTCATCTCAGACACACTCACCTGGCTCTCCCCTTTATTGCCTCAGGAGGCTGGAGAGCCACTGTTTCCTTTAATCCCAGCCAATGCCATCTGCAAACACTGACAGTCACACAGCGACTCCATCGTTGTCTCACTATCAAAGCCGTGGCGCTATCAAAGGCTGGACGCGGCGTAATCACAGCAGCCGCACGGCAGATTGAACCCCGTTTGATTTGACTTAGTGCACACAAATAAAGGATAATATCGGTGTCATTTAGGCTGCTTCCTCCGACTTATTGACTGGCTGCGGTTGCATGTAGAGATCCACAGTTGGGGGTCTGGTGAGCAATGCCTGCCTCGGAATTGGTTTATGTGTGTGTTTTTGTGCTTGTGTGAGTAAAGCAGGCATGCACAATAAAATCCATTCATGGAGGAGCAAATCTTCCCTTCCTCCCATCCATTTACTGCAAACACAGAGACACACACACACACAAAAAAAAGCAGGCACAAACACATACACGTTCACACTCTCTTGCTCTCTTTTCCGAGGCCCTGTGTTTGTTTGGTAACAACACAGAGAGGGAGGGGGGAATCCCCAGACTCCTATTTCCTCTCTGATTCTCCTCTCTAGCCATCTCTCGGCAGACGCCAGTGGCTAATTAGCAGAATGGCGATCTGCTAATTGTGTTAATTTACAACATTTTAGCCGAGGGGAGTCTAGCAGGGGCTGGCAAGCCTGTCACCCTCCCAGTGTACCAAGCAGGGAACGCCTCAGACAAAGAGCTGAGCGGAGGAAAGTTTTGTATTAGCTGGGAGGCTCCTTTAATATTGAGAATATATTAAGTGGAAGCAGTGCTATAAAAGGGCAGTATTTCAAGGAGAAAATTACAAGTCAGGAAAACTGGACAAAATAAGAGAAAATGAGGCTTTAGGCCAAATACAGGTTTCACAACAATCCTTCTGCAGCAGCCTGGTTGCTATACACCATTATATTGTGATGTGACTTCATAATAATACACATAAAATCAATTCAGGATACAAAAGAGGACGTAGTTTGTCATTTCATCAATACACCAATACTATCTTATAACTGGAAGGCACATTTTGCTCATTCTGTTATCCCTAATAGTACCATGTAATCCCAACACAGAATGAACAAAAACTAACAATAAATAAAATAATATCGTTATTGAACTGTTGTCTCATGGTAGCCAAGTAAATCAAACAATGTTTAAGGGCTTTTAAAGTTCTCAGGATTGTATTCTCAAGCTACACGTTTGATCTGTAGCCAGGAGCAAAATGCTGGTTTGGCAGCGCACATGAAATCTCTATTATTTCTACATTAGCTCATTAATAGATAATATGTATCCAAGGAGAGATCGGGAGACCCGTGGCAAAGGCTCTCAGCCAGATTCAGCCATGTTTTCAGACATCAGTATGTATGCCTTCACTGCACGTCTTTTCACAGTCTCTAGTCCTGGAGGTTTGCAGACACACTGCCTTGTTGATATGGGGTCAGTCTACAATGTGACTCTGGATTCTGCTGCAGAAACATCCACCTTCACATGTTGTTTAATGGGCATTAAATAATGTTCCATTCAATGATACAAATATACGATGAAGATATCACAACAATGCCATTAAAGTCTTTCACCTTGGCCTTTACTCTGGCTGTCTAATTGCTGTATTCTGGCTTTACACTGCAGTTACTGCCAGGCATTGGTATACTCTGGATCTGCTATTACACTTCAGTGCTGTCTTTGTGACGCAGCAGACATTTTACGAGATAGTTAACGCAAAATAGCTAGGCCAGGTTAAACCTAGCTGGTGAGTTAGCAACTGCTAGCCTTAGCAAAAGGAACATTTACTAACTTTTTTCTTCAGCAGTAATTTGTATTTGGAAAACAAATCACATTTTGACGGACCAACATTTTATTAATTCAGTTAGCTACCCCATTTAAATGAGCTAGTAGCTTAAACCAGTCATTACTGAGAAAAAAGAAGCTAATATTGTCTCAGTAAAAGTAGCCTAGCTTAACAAATAGCAGTAAATGTCATCCATTTGTTATGGCTACCATTAAATCACCATAATTTATCAATTTGATATAAATAATAATAGTATAAATATAGTATGATTAATAATAGTTTTTTAGGGGAGGTGGGGGGAATTGTAACATCTCAAATTGCTCCAATCAGAAATGGTACCGAACAGTCAAAATCACATGGTCTGTGCAGTGTTCTTAAGTTTTACTACAAAAAATAATGCACAAAAATTCGTACATATCCCAAGTTTTCATGAGTTAGTAAGTCGCGAATAACCCATGTATTTGGGAAGCCTGAGACCATGTGACCAATACGTTTATGGGAATATAGAAGGAAGCAGTCCCTTCAGGAGGAACGTTGGGGTTGTGGTGGGGTCAAAAAACACAGAACTTTCCCCAAGAAACCAGTGTTTGGAACCGCTTCAACTCTGAGTCATTTTTAGGTACGTCGTCACCATGTTTCTTTTCTTAAACCTGACCACGGTAACTTTACTTGCCTGAACATAACCTCCATGACTTTAAGTACATAACGTCATTCATGAGGAGCTAATTTGTCATGTACGCACCGTTGTATGTGCATTTTCATATGCTATCATACGAACTAAGATACATTCTGAGAATATGATAATCCCTCTCTGCCAGCCAACAGACAAACTGATGTCTCATACTTGTAGGCTATTTATATTTGTATAATTACATGATTCATTATACTGTTTTAATTACACTAGGGCTAATTGTTCAATGGATATTACATTGTTTGAACTACATTTATATTCTTGGAAGTTTACTGTGGTCCTTGATATTTATTTGAAGGTATTACACGTGCTGTTACATTTGCCCCAATTCGCTGTTACTATCGCCCCTGCATGTGGGTGCAGATCTAACATTTGACTTCCAGTGTTTCAATCAATATTGTGATTCTAACATTGCTTTTCAACTGTTAACAAGAAGAACATAGATACAAGTCATTTGTCTAAAATATTACCCACATAGTTTAAGAAGCCTTTGAGTCATGACTTCAAAACCAATAATTGTTACAATTGCCCCCGGTCTCCCCTAATTATAATTTTCATTTAAAATTGTCAAAAGTTTATTTTTGAGACAAGCTTTTTGAAAATGACATTACATATTTTAACACAACATTTTCCATAGCACTGTCTCTGTGGTATGGTAAAAAAGCATTATGGGAGAGCAAAAATTCCAACTAATTTGACATTTAATCTCATAATAAAAGACTGTTGTTATGAACTTTGGGGCCAGAGACTACATGTTGCAATAAGATTGTTTAAAGACAGTAATCAGTTGATTTAATGCATCTCTTGAAACCTGCACTGCATTGTAAACAAGTGAAGATAATATAACGTATTAAGATGGATGTATGTGTTTGCACTGTCATGATGAATTGGCCTGTTTAGGCTTCATTTTAAGTCCCAGGCTCTGGTTCAACTTTTCAGTGCAGGGAGGCGTACAGAGAAATGGACAGAGATAAAAAAGAAGTGAGGACGGAGAATGGACCAGGATGAGGGGAAGTAGGCTCTAGAGGAAAATGGGGGGGAGGGGGAAGGGAGCAGAAAAACACAAAATAAAACAAGCCTTGTGACTCACACACACTCTTCCCTCCGCATAGTTTGACACTCCATCAAACTGTGATATGTCCTCCATTTAAAGAAACATGAATCTTTCTAATTCCATCATTAATAAAGATAACATATATAAAAGAGTGTGTCAGGCTCCATCAGGGCTTTCATCTCTTCTATAATGAGGTTAATGCAGAGACGCAGTGATTACCCCAGCAATGCAAATGAAGGCCAAATGATAACTTGCACTATTTAAATAAGGTAATAGCGATTACTCTACGTTATTCAAATGAGGACAGATACTTTGAACTGAGCGCTTTGAACTCACTGCTCCTTCTCCAAAACATATGAAAGGGATGGAGGAGGATTGACTTTGGAATCGTTTGGTGTGTATCCTTTAATTCAATGTGATGTAAACCAAGGGCAATGAGCAAAGCAAAGTCACTTAATGTGGTGGTGCAGGATGGGCGGGGTCGACTGGGAAAATGTTTAAGGTAGCCAGACTTAGTACACTCCTTTTCTCACAGTGGAAGCCCTTAAAAGTAATTGAAAAGTCCTTGAATATATTGTCAAAGAGAAAAACACAATCGACACAGATATCAATCATCCTGGATTTTTAGATGGTAATTAAAAAAAAAAACTACCCTGAATGCAACCTATTCTTTTCCAAAAAAAAACTTTCAAGGTCCTTTTCTTGTTTAAAATATGAAAAGAATTCTGTGGAGCCGATTTAACCGAGCTTTAATACTTAAATAAGTGTGTTCTCGCTGCCATAGCCTTCGACAGGGTTACAGGATTACATGTATAGGCCACGCAGTGAAAAGGGTTGTCCACATTTTCCTAAAGAGTAGCTGAATTCTTTCCATTCATTTGTTTTTGTTTTTCCCTGGTTATAGCACCTCCATGGAGCTGCAAACTTTAAGCACATCCGTTATTTGATTTTCTCCACAATCTTTCAAGGCTTTTAAGGCCTGGGGGAAATTTGCAAAGCATTTGGATGGACACATGCAGCAAAGTGTGCGAGCAGAAAAGCAAGTGTGTGTTTGTGTTGCAGGGAGAAAGAGAAAGGAGGGAGAGAGAGATCATGCACTCAGCTGAAACAACATCCAACAGAAATCTTCTCCACCTTCTGAAGTCTGCCAGCGCTCTTTTTTTTTTTTCTTCTCCTCCTCCAGCCTCCACATAGAGAAGCCTAATCATTCTCATTACACTCGGCGTCCATCTGCATCAACAGAGCTGCCTATTACTGTGCGTGCGTGTATGTGCAGTAAACAGCTCTTTAGAGAGAGCTAATGAGCTCTTTTAAGTCCGTCCGCTGTGTGATTCTGCAAGCGGGGTGTCAGAGCAAACTGCCCATTTTGGTAACGTCATAATTAAGCCATGTGTGTATGTGTGGAAGAGAGATGCCGGCACACATGTCGACGCTGACATGCCCACACACACAACCTGAGACAAGACGTACAAATGTGTGCCCTGCTTTGTCTCCCTAACATAAACAGACACTGAAGACCTTCAAAAACAAACTACTGTGTCATATTTTTATAAAAATCTGTCTCCGACATCGGAGCAGGAGAAGGAGCCGCATGACAAGCGATAACTTCATCAAAAGAGACCTGTTTTCACACACCACCGGGGAAATCTAACCAGTTATTCAAATCCTTATCAAATACACCAGAGGGCATCTTTTAACCTCTAAATCGCTGCACGTGTGCGCACAAAAAACCCTCGCATGTACCTATTGTTTTATGAGTGTGTGTATTCTCATGCGCGCAGGCCTTGTGTGTGTTTGACAACCTCCGGACCACCTTGTTAATGAGTCCAGCACACTGTGACTAAGCCACGGGCTACGCTGTATTGGCACACAACCTACAGAAGAGAGTCAAATAATGTGATTAGGTCCTCCAAAAGGCAATTAATTATGAAATTAGTCATGAGCTGGTGTCACACACACACACACACACACACACACACACACACACACACACACACCACAATCAAAACTCTTCCTGCGTTCCTCTTCAGAGCAACAGTTGCAGGAAAAGTGACAAAAATTTAAAAGATTAAATAATTATCAATCTTCCTTTGTTTAGAATAGAGTCAAAAATGAGTAAAAAAAAAGACGTGTTTAACTAAATTTCTCTTCCATCCCCAGTGAGACTGAACACAACTGTTCTCCAAACCAGACTTTTCCTCTGAAAATAACCAACAAGCCTGAATCCACGTCTTTGAAGCCTGCAATTCAAGCCCAGCCACGGCTTACCATTACAACGACTAGTCTGTCGCAGAGCAACGACAATAACAACAACAACAACAACAGATAAGGGAGTAAACAGAGCGAGTTCAAAGTCTAGACGGCGAGCAGTGACCGGGAGAGATGAGCTGTCACTAACTCAAAGACAGTACGGGGGGGAAGAGAGATCGCTGTAAAGATGACAGCTCGGAGCTGCGATATAAGGATATTTGACAAATGACAGCATTTTTAAAAAAAATCAAATATTCATTGTAATCCGTGATCTTTGACCTCGTGATAAGTTTTTGCTGCTCCGACAATCAAACTTTGAAATGCCTTTGTGGAGTAAAAAAAGAAATACAGCTTTGAGAAATAGGCTTCATTCTGGTATGTAAATGTTAAAAATATTAGGGTATATTTAATGACGCCTCTAAATTTAGCTCACAGGAGAAATCAGACTTAACTGCTGTAAATCTCTGACTAAATTCCAGAGACATATCATCACCACCCCTGCCAGCCAGTATCAGATCTTCCTTAGAGCTGTATAAATTGACACTGTCTAAATTTCCTTTTACTAGACAGACTATTGAATGGGTGGGTTAAATGGGTAGGGCGCAGTTAAACAAATGCTCCGGATCAAGGAAATTGTGCGTGGCTTCTTTTGTCATTCAGAGAGGAAATTGAGAGATATTCGGCGGGGGCTCGGAGCCGCTAACGCATGGCATTCATCTATAATGCACTCGGCCTGTCCGTCAGCTACTCCATTTCCTGTGACTAGCGCAGCGTGCCTAATCACCCGGCTCGACGCGGGGTTCCTTCCTCAAAGACAGCCCTGCGCACACACACGCACACTAACACACGCGCGGTCACACACGCAGGCATGAATGAAGACAGACACATGCAGGACACACAAACATGCAGAGGAACATCAGGTCCGCTGAGGCAAACAGATTATTCTTATCTGGGGAACAAAACATCTGTAAAGACTCACACCATCACTGTGCCGGGGAAAACCTGCCGATATATCATCAGTGGGAGGAAAAGACACACCTCACTGAAACTGAATGCCTTAGTGCTGATCTGTATGGTATTAACAAACAATTTATTAACTCAGTGAAGCCCTTAGCCACTACATGTAGTGTACAACCCACGACATACTTTATAAAGGGTTTATAAAGTATTAATAATGTCTTTATCAAGCCAATAAATCTTATTTTTTATCTTTAAAACATTAACAATCTATTACCTTAATACAGCCATTTGTAACAACTTATAAACCCCTACTAATACATTGTTTATTAAACCTTTATAAGATGTTAGTAATGGCTTTATTAAGTAAATACTAATTTTAAACATTAATAATCAATTTATTAACTCTATAAGGACAGTAACATGTACAGTGTAAATCCTTAATAAAGTATGTCTAATTAAAGCTTTATAAGTTCTTACTTCTGGCTAAATTACATTAATAAATCATTTATTAAGTCACAATACTGGTCTATAATCATTTATCAACAATTTATTGCCTTAAAGTCATTAGAAAAACCCTAATGAAGATGTACTTTATTAAGTGTTTATGTTGTGCTAATGACATATGCAGTTGATTATTTATTCATTAGGTCACTATGACTTCATAAAGCCATTAGTAACAAGTTATAAACCCTTAATAAGCATAATTAAGTAAGGGTTAGTTACCCACGTCTTTACTGTTAATGTATCCTTTATTAATGCCCATTAATTCTTATTACTGATACATTAAGAAATAATGTATCGACTTAATAAAGCCCTTGGCAACATCTTATAAACTCTTAATAAGAATAATGTATTAAGGGTTATCATTAAGGGCTGGTTGCTAAAATCTTTTTTATTAATGCCTTTTTACTAATACCTGACACATCATGAAATAATTTAATATCTTGACAAAGCCATTAGCACAGCTTATAAACCCTTAACAAGACTAATTTATTCAGGGCTGGCTGCAAAAGTCTTTCCTTTGTAAATAAATCCCTTTATTGTTGTCTATTAATTTCTATTACTGATAGATTAAGAAATTATGATGAGTCATGAGCAACAGCCTGTTAACCCTTAATAAGCATACTTAAAGGTGATTGTAAAGGGTTAGTTACTGAAGTCTTTACTACATTTATTCCTATTACTGATCTATTAACATTAAGAAATGACCTGTTAACTTAATAAAGCCATTAGTAACAACTTAGAATCCCTTAATTAGCAGACTTGATTAATTCTTCTTACTGATACATTAAGAAATAATTAATCAACTTAATAAAGCCATTAGTAATCGCGTATAAAGCCTTAATAAGAATGCTTTATTAAGGGCTATTACTTAGGGTTTGTTACTTAAGGCTTTACCACATTAATAAATCCTTTTCTGATGTTTTAACATTAAGATATAATTCATCAACTCAATAAAGCCTTTAGTAACAGCTTATAAACCCTTAATGAATCATTCTTCATTGAGTGTTTATATGTTGTTACTTATGGCTTTGTTAAGTAAATATATTAATTAATCAATTCTCCTGATCTACAAAGCATTGATGAACAATTTATTAATTCAATACAGCTGATAATAACAACATATACTTTAAGATTTATATGTTGCAGATTTACTGATGAATTTACTGAATACTGATGTTTAAAAAGCATTTAAGACAATAAACTGCCCGGCTAAAGTCGCCTGTGGACCAACTCTACCTACTTTGTAAGAGAAGTAAATAAGTTGTAAGACTAACATCCTCCCACACTGGTGTCAATTAAAGCTCCACTGTCCACGTCTGCAGTGTTTGTCAGGTGACAGCAGGAGCAGCTCTACATCTACATTCCCTCCAAACAGCTCCGAGGCCGCTGCTGATGTGCTTCTACCTGAGGTGCGGGGTCTCTCAGAGTGCCCCCGAGGTTAACATGGGCCACATACTATCAATACTTCTCTGACGCCTGGATCCATACCTGTGAACCACCACCACTTTGTTTACCTGTGTGTTCAGTAATTAAAATAGATTTCTGAGAGGAGGCCTAATCCTTTTAGAAATGACATCGATCTGGCTCCCAATGCAAGAAAGCTGTGGTGTAACTTTTTTACCCCCCCACTCTTTCCATACAAGCAGTGTTGAGGACGCTCTCGCCCCTTCCTCCTCGATGGAAACTTTGGAAAGTCCTCGACATGAAGGACGTCATTTAGGGCCAGGCGGGGAGGGGAGGGGGGCTGCAGTAGAGGGGTGGCAGGTGGAGATAATAGAGAGGAAGCCTCTAACCTCGTCTAAAGCTGTCTGTCTTCGTAAATAAAATGAGATAATTATTGAGTGAACAACATTATACGCCGACGACGCACTCTTTCTTCTACCCCCCTCCTGCCGGCGCAGTTGTAAATCTCAACAAACACGGTGCTTTTGGACATTAAGTGCTCACTAAGCACAGTGGATGCATCATATTTCAAGAGCAGGCGTTGTGTGGGTGAGGAGCTGGGGAAAATGGAGTGTAATGGTTATCCATTATCTTATACGGCAACGGCGGCAATGATCATTTTCAAGTGACTCATTTCTGGAAGTACCTATCTATTGGCCACTTCGAGAGAAGACTTTGATGGCTAATCCAAAACAACTATTCAGAGGTCATTTACTGCAGCAGCTCCGAGACACTCTCCACAAGAGAACGCTCCAGCCTCCCTCATTATTCAAATACAATCCTCAGGAAGATCCACATCACAAACAGCGGCGCCGCAGCCCCAGAGTGGGCGATTACCTACACAGCATACTCCGGTCCAGAGTGGAAACATTAACAATGCATCAACAAATGAATATATCACAATCCAAGTAAGAGTTTGAAAGCGCACAAGAGATATTTGTCACGGGAATTAAATAGTGATACTGGAGTGTATTAACATATCAATGATCCCACTTGTGGAAAAGCTTCAATAATATCCAGATACAAGTCGTGTCTGCGAGAGAACTTTCATGTTATTCAATCATATTATATTTTTCTGCCGAGGTAAATGTATTTTAAGAAGTGTAGGTGCGATGTTTGTTTGTGTGTGGTCTCGGCTCCACATGAATGGTTACTTAACACCACACTGATTTCCCCTCAGCAGTTAGAGAAAAACCAGCCGATGCTCAATGATGCATCACCGTGTTTGTTGCCGCCAGGCTGTGTGTATGAGTGTGCATATGTCTGTGTGTGTGTGTGTGTGTTATCATCGCTGGCACGTAGACAGACAGCCCAGGAGTGACTGCCAGAGTGTCACCATCTGTGGATGCATTTATGTCTGTCTGCACTGGGCTGTGTGTGTGTCTCAGTGTGTGTGTGTGTGTGTGGGTGGGTGGTTTGGAGAGGGGGAGGGAGGGGGGTGCACTCAGTCAGACAGTAGACTGGACCACAGCTCCATAGTTTGCTACTTCTGACAACAGCAGGGCAAATCGGTGCCAAATACTAACTACACTGCAAAAACTGTCTGTTTTAACAAGATGACAACTCTCCAGATTTTAAACAGTCTTAAAATCGTGTTTTTACCTCAAAGTAAGTCAAGAATTGTGCTAAAAAACGGAGAAGATAAGAGAGGAAAATAAGAAAATAAATTTTTAAACCGTCATGTCATCACCAGGGCTAATAAATAAAAGCATGATTTTATGTTGAGATGGATTTTTGCAGTGCACGAAACACTTGGCAAGCAAGCAAGATTAGAGTTCAACAGCAGTTGGTGGAGATTAACGCCCGCCGTGAGTGGCGCACGTGCGAAGGTGTGTGTGCGTGTGTGCGTGCATGCCCGCGGTGTGTGTGTGTGGATTACTGAGGAGGCCCTGGCTGGGATAACCTCTACCCCCAGCCTGTGAACTCGCAGGATCCTTCACGGTGCATGTTTGAAGTGTCAAATCCTGCACACTTCCTATAGATTCTGGTAAGATCTGCCAACTCACGCAATCTCACTGTCCCGAAAAAATAGGGAAAATGTGAAGAAGTCCCTCACGATCAAACGATCACATCCACACTGAATATAATCAGGAGGAGAGGTTAAAGGTCATAGTTTTATGTGTATAAAAAAGTAATTTAATTACACAATAATCTGTGCTAACAATGAGATGGGAACAAACTTTGGTGTCATTTATATTAATGCCACACCTTTGGCTCTGTGTGGCAGCAGAATATACAGGCTGTGGTGGTGACTGACAGGATAGGTGAGAGGGGAATAGAGGACGTGTCGCTTAAGGTCATGCAGTTGGATTCAAACTGTAGCGATAGCTGCTACGAGCTCCAGCCCACACTGAGTCATCAGGACACCTCAACAGGCTGTCAGGCTCGTCCTACAGCTGCTTATTCTCCATCTGAGCTCACGTGTGCTGTGTATCTGCAGCTCCGAGGTGTTAGGAGGAACAAGCGCTCAGGTATGACAGCGGCGCGTGCACATGGAGCCTGCGCTCGTCTTTAAATCCACTGTGGCTCGCATTATGCTGGAATTCACACAGGTTGTCTAAACAGTCAAACAGCGGATCAATACGCCCATCGATCGGTGGCATTGAGACTGAACTGGTCGTGTCGAGGGGGCAGGAGATTCTCACTAGAGCTCTCTGCAGGCTGCCGGCTGGAGGACGCACGTACACACACTTTACAAAGAGTGGTATAAGCACACATTTACAGACGGCACAGCTGAGGATGTGGCGTGGTATACAACACAAATATTTGTGAACGTGTGTATAAAGATTTGTGAACACACACATTTGTCTTCCCCCACTCATATCTGCTCCTCAACCCACTCTGGCAGAAACTTCCCAGGGACACTTGAGCAAGAACACAATGGCGTTCATCTCATATGAGCAGATTCAGGTCCTGTCTGTTCAAGTCAGAGCAGTCTGCCAGCAGTTTGTCTCAAAGTGAGGGCATCCAGTCAGCTTCAGCAGCTGAATATCAAGCTGGCTGCCGCCGCGTCTCCTCGCGCTCAACTGACACAGTCGATAGCTCTGCATTATTCATGGGGACGGCGGGGGCCGATGAGATGGCCTCTCACTGAGGGCTGGATTTCAACAGTTCCAAACTTTACAGGGGCTGGCGGACGCGTGACACCTTCAACAACTGCTTATCGTCAGCGAAAATGACAACGTGAGGCAAGAGAAAGGGCACGCAACTTTACAGGGGAGGCTCGGGGAGGCGTTTGAATTTGTAAGCAAATTCTAAAAGCAAATTTGTATTTTTTTCAATTAGACTGTGAGTTTGACATGTTAGTTTGAAGACAAACCAATCACAATGAGGTGCTTTTTAAATAAAGTGGAACAGAGCTAAAATAGCCCCACACTGACAAATAAAGTACATATTATGACTCTCTTGTCAGCTCCTCTTGTTTGCTATCAAGTCAATAAACACGGATCACAAAGTTAACATGAAAATCTGAAGCATCTCTTTGCGCTAATAAAAAGAAAACAAATCATAATTTCAAATGTTGCTCATCCGTGTTTGCTGATTTCCATTACACAGACTAAAGACATCAATTAGCTAAACTGCGTCTGTTCAAAAAAAAAAAAAAGGAGAGGAAAAAAAACTAAAAAGGAGGAGACAGTTATTTGGAGTAAATCAAACACGACGCAAAGAGAACCAGAGGCAATAAAAAACGTCAGGCTGCTTGATATCAGATCTCGGAGGAGAAATTTGATGGGCACCGATGAGCAGAAGGCATCTCAGGAGAATTGGACAGAGGAGAGATTTAATGTGATCATAGGGGACGCTCATCTTTCAGGGAACGGGGTAATAATGAGCAATCAATAACGTCCTTAACAGAGTTAGAGCGAGTGGCTGACAGCAGATGTAAGGCTCCGGCTAACAGGCTACGTCTGATCTCACATTACCACACTGGATCTGGGTTGAACATGCATGCACGTACGCGCACAACACAGCCAGGCGTACAGTATGGATGTACATGCGCGGACGCCAGCATATGGACCAACACACACCAACATATGGACACACATTTCCTTTCTGTTTTTCTCACTCACCCACACACATGCACGCCATCTCACTCATGTGCACGCTCTCTCCTCAGGTGACATCCACCAGCATCGTGTCATTGTCTATCGATCAATAGCTGTAATCACATTCACAGGCGATGAACACGGTTGTAAGCTCTGTACAGCGAACACAGGCGTCTTGGTTTAGCCGCCGACGGCTGATTTCACAGGCTAAAATGACAACCGCCGCTGGAAGATTCTATCAGCTGTGCTCGAATAGGTAATAAAAAAAAACATGCAGTATTTACTTATAAAGTAAACAAAGCTCTGTACTCTGCTGCCTGCTGCATATATGGGCAGAATGTCTATAATAATGTGTGTGTTATAAATAAAACACCATCGCCACCTCTTCTGTTGAAAACATTTCTGAAGCTTACTAACTGGGCTCTCACTTTTATTCAATATTCATCGTTACAAACAAATTTACATCTGACAGGAGGCCCACATACTGAAACTGAAACTGTAAACAAAACATCTGTCTCTGTTTGGATCTGCTGTTATGTAATCATGTGTTTAAGTTAAAAAAATCTTTGTGTATAGGCACAACAGGCCGTGCCTTAGGGAACGGCCTATTGTTCAGACGGCTCAAAATTCCGAAGCCCTGTTAGTTTCAAAAATGTCCCACTGGACCAAAAACATATTTCTCCAACAGCCCGTGATCCCCAAAGCAAACGCCCAGTGCTCCAAAATACTTTTTCTCTGAAAATGCACACTTACTGCGGTTATACAACCCAATCACCCAAAGAAATGTTCGCATTGTAGGTTTCTGTAAACCACAGATATGTTACATTTGTCAACAAGGCTGTGGTGAATGTGTGGTTTGGTTTTGGTTTGGTTATGGTTTGGATAAGATCATATTTTAGCTTAAAAAAACTCAGGTTTGACGGCACAAACGTCACTGGAAAAGCAGAGATGGTTCAGTGTGACACACCTGCTTTCAGTGACTCAAACGTAGCTGGAAAAAGTCACAAAGGCTCTGTAAAAGCACCTGGGAACGGTGGCTCAAATGCCGCTGGGAAATGCCAGGAACGGGCAGCAGAAACACTTGGGACAGCTGACTTTAACCCCGCTGGGAAACTCAAACTAACTGCAGGGAGTGTATATTTACGGCGATACAGGACTTTAGAGCATTGGCGTTTGTTTATGGAGTGATGGGTTGCTCTTAGCTGACACAAGATAGAGCCAAACCTATCATGAGACCAAATTATCTGAGTATTAATGTGGGGAAGCATTTTGGATTTGGCAACATGGATGGATACATTTGTGTATAATGCTGTTTGCTCACTGTTTAAGTCTTAACTGCATTACAGTAACATTAGCTTAGCATTGGGCTACATGGGGTGCTTTTAATTTAATTAAGACAAGTTACATGTTAGTTTTAATTTGTTCAAACTTAAGAGTTTTTGATCGAGCCTTCATTTTTTGTTATTCGCCACCAAAATATTTACATTATGTAAAATAAATTATCTATTTTATGAGTTTAGTTCAACACAAGATTGAACTGATTTCAGTTATGGTAGCATTGTGTTTTTATACAATGTTGATCTGGAGAGTAAGTGGCCTATTCATGTGTTTATTTTAACAGTGCCTGTGTTTAGAAAGTAGCTAAGAATGCCTATCATTTTTTATTAATTGTTCAGTCAATAAAAGGTCAGAAAATAGTAAAAAAAAAAAAAAAAAAAAAGCAAAACAACCCATAACTGAATGATACTTAATTAACTGTCATATGACACAAAATAACAGCTAATATCCACACCAGGTTGACTGAAAGCTGAGAATTTTTGGCATTTTTCCTCAGTTACTATTTGAGGTAACGACTCAAATAGTAACTGATTCATTTTCTGTCAGTGAACTAATCCAGCAATCGACTCGTCATTTCAGCTCTAATGAGCAGCATTTTAAACTTCCGTCTTTTGATTGGTTTAACATCCTCAGATATCAGCACTGAGACCAGGCAACCAGCGGACGTCATTTCACCAAAGTGAAGTTTTTGTCCAATTCAGTTCATCCAAATGCTTACGCTACAATACTGGTGACAGAATTGTCAGTTCTTCTTGATTTCTCAGTCAGTGTTGAAATTGACTGCTTTATGTGTTCCGCCACTGACTCAGTGTCTGCAGATGCCTGCTGAAGTAGGAAAGGTTGTAAATTTTCTGGATTAACTCTACTAACTGATGACAAACTTTGGCATGAAATATCAACATTATGGGCTGTCCACCAAATAACAGTTAAGTTTTCCATAGTTTAAAAAAAAAATCACTCCAAGTACAGATAGGGCTGCCAGTGTGAACGTGTCAACTGGTGACTTTCAGCCAAATGAGTCCATGTCAGCTTGTAGTAACTTATGATTGGCGTAGACAATAAACACAGATGGGTATGTGTTTAAAATTGATTAAAGTAAAATTGAAGGCTTTTACGAGGACACCTACTTGTTCTGTTCGTGTTTTCAACAGCTGCCATCAGTACAAGAGTAACCACAACCAGTCACCAGCTAACACTTGTTAAACCACTTGTCAGAAGTAACGTTGCATCGACAGCTTGCATTTCTATATGTGTGTACTGTACTGGGAGACGCCACCGCAGTAATAGTGACTTATTTACTTCCAGTTCTTCCCCAGATTTGTGTTAAAACTGACAAGATTTTTGTATGATTGGTGCAAGTGTAGTACTACAGCACCCTTTATAAATATTATCAGCAGTGACCATCACGTCCTTCCAGGAGAGTATTCTTTAGCATCCCTATTCAAAGTCACAGACACTGTGGAGAAAAAGAGATATGTCTCTATTCACTTTTCTGCATTTTCCCTACAGTTCTGCCTCATCTGGAGTGAGAAAGACTTGATAGTGTGGATGTGTGTGTGTTGGCAACTTAATGTACTTTCACATATTTTCGGTGCAATGTTTCTCACAGCAGCCGCAGTTAGAAACCCTAACTAAATAAATAATTATAGCTTTATTACTGTGGGGTGCAGCTCCAACCCCGAGGCAAACACAGGATCTCTACTTGTTTGTCATGTGGACAAAAAGCACAGTACTGTATCTCCAAAAGACAAATGATGATCCGGGGACAGGACTGTGCAGATATTTCTGACGCTTCCCTGTACGAACATCAGATTCTCATCACATAAATCAAGATGAAAATGGGTGTGATTGATAGAGAAGTGCTGCACAGAAGTATAAGAGCCAGAGAGATAAACATCTCCTGGAGTATGATCAGGTAGAGAGGTGGGAGAACAGTGAAAAGGGTGCGATTCAGTGGTGAGAAAAGGACGAGCAGTATTTATTGAAGAGATGAGCTGTGACATAAGATAAGGAGTGACTCTGCTGTCCTGTTGGAAGGGGGAATGTCATTCCACCACTGAGGTCCCAAGAGGGATGTGAGTCAAGGCCGAGGAATGAAGGGCCAACAGCACAGCGCCATGATACTGTCATTTTTGGAAAGTTGTCATGAGACCATAATTTCCTGCGAAATGAACCCTTCTGTGTTTGACTTTTTCTTTTTACACTCCAAACTCCAAGCCTGCCTGTTTCTGAAGACATGCACTCAGACAGCCGCCCTCCAGCACCTGCATGACTAAAAACTAACGCTGGTCTATAGATGGTTTCATTTTGTAAACAATATGCTGCTCCAACCCTTGTCAACAACTTGTACTAACAGCTGACCAGATGTGTCAGAGGGTTTCAGCGTCTCCTAGCAACAGGAAAACGTTCTGGCCCTACGGGCAAATCTGAAACCACAACAAGGATTTCAATACTGTGTCATTTCTAATGGTTTGCTGTCCAGCACAACTTCAAACAGCGCTGCTTATGTACATTTAAGATTGATTCTGTGTTCGTTCTGTACACATGACCCCACGTTGGGCCCACATTTCCCTGCGAGTGCCCGAGCAAACACCGCTTCACCACGGATCACGGCTTTAGCGCCGCTGTTCATCAGGTTGTTAGCTGCGCCGAAGCTCTCAGTCGTGGCTACGGGCCTCTTATCTTATCAGTCAATCGGCAACAGCGTGCAGGAAATGAGACACACAACAGTGATACTGCCAACAACACTCATCTGTCAAGACACGCTGGCTCAATTACCATACTGTAGCACAAAGACTCGCACAAAACAGGACGCGCGGCGCAGCGGTGAAGTGGATAAATTAAATTGCTGACGTTATACAAGCTAAGTCATTAGTCGCGTCCATATAGGGAAACCAAAAGCTCGGCAGAACGAGAGGACGAAGGTGTTGTTTTATTTGGTGTAGCTGTGCAAAAGAGGAAGTGATAAACTTCTTGCAGCCCGGGCATAAATCTGCATTTTTCTAATCATGAGTGTGTGTGTTTGTTTCTGATGCAGCCCCCTCATATTACTGCACTTGTTTGCTGCCTCTGTCTGGAGATAGAAAGAAAAGAGGGGGGGGGGAAGACAGAGACAGAATGGGAAAGAGATACACTGAGAGAAACAAAGACTGAAACAAACACATACAGAGAGAGAAAGAGGGAGAGAGACACAGACAGAGAAATAGAGGGAGAGATTGGGAGGGATGCTGATGTGTGTACTGCATCCCAAGGGATCACTTACTCAGTATAGACACAGTACTGGAGGACAGAGCACAGCAAGGGTTCATTGGCCAAAATCTCTTTACACACACATACACACACACAATCCCTCCAAGCAATATTCCTGTAAGCACTCGTCCTGTGAGAATAACCGCATTGACTGAAGTGGAGTCAATGTAAGAGGACGATAGAATGAGGGGAGGAAGAAAAAAATAAAACGGAGGGATCAGGAGGAAGCAGCAGGAGGAGGAGTGTCCACCTGGCCAGTGTCCAGGGGAATTAAACAGTCTGTTTACCGCTCTCAGCGCCTCAGCAGCGCCATGTTAGCCTAATGGCACGGACATGAAGCCAATTGATTTGTGGACCAATAGACCTGTCCCACAGCACAGGCAGATTACCTAGATCACTGGCTCCGCATCGAGTAGACATCGCTTCTCATTCGCACCCCACAGGCAGTGGAATGTGAACGGGGTTTAATGCGTGTCTGTGTGGGCATGCTTGCATATATGTACACGTGTCCCTAGGATTAGAACATGAAACAAGGGGGCCGGTTTGTGTCCGTGGGATTCCTTCTCACCTTGCATATTGTGGCCTGAAGGCCTCATTTATTGAATATTTTCAATGATATATGCTCCTCTAAGGGTTTGGGTAGTGATGCGGCTTTCAGTGGAGTTGTAATGTTACACGATTCTGTGACCCAAATGTTAAAAATGGTGCTGTGTAATCTTGATAAAATCAAATATCATGATATTTTTGACCACATACCTTGATATCAATATTGCCATGATACTGTAGATTATTGAGGCTTTCACAAAATATTCACGCAGTGAGATTTTTGATAAATAATCATCAGTAACGTGGATATAATGACTGAATGGGTTAAGACAAATAATAGAACAGCAAGAACAAGTTAAGAAAATGACATCACTTTACTGCAATGAGCCTTTAAAACCAGGAAAAGACAACACTCATGATATTACAATATCCAAAATATAGGAAAATAGTCTCATGTCACTTTATCAACATAATATTGATATTTAGCCCACCCCTAAAGGAAAATGGACAAACTTGGCTAAAGATCTGGGTTGTGGAGAAACTCATAGGGCTGAACAATTTCAGTTGAATTCATTTTCTGACTTAAATTGTGATTACCGATTTAACAGAATGAGATAAACTAATGCAATACCTTGAAAAATACTTCAAATTGATAATGACATAAAATGGAAAAAGTGGCGTTATATTTAAGTTCTGGCAAACATGACAAACTTCTTGTAGGTTACATCTGAAAATGTTTTGATATCGGACTATCGATACTACCGTCAACACTGAAAGTCAAGAAAAGCCACATAATTAAAATATTTAATCCCAATTCAAGTTAGTGGAGGGCTACACCAGCAGCTGACCACTCAGATGGCAAAACTCTCCACTGGCCTTGTCCTATGGCCCCAACAATGTGGAAAATCCAGGTAATTTTGTACCCAGGAAGTCGAATTCTTTGGGGTTCATGCGCCACTAAACAACTTTCAGAGGAACGAACGAGGCCCTGCCTTCAACGCTGTATCCACTTCTCTTTATACATCCATGATCTCATGATCTACACTCAACAACTGCTGACCTACCTGCTAGCTAAAGGTCTGAAATTAACCTTGAAGCAATGGCTACAATGATTGCTGGCGAAAAACACTTCCTCAGAACTATATTTATGTTATTAGTTAGTAGCGGTTCAAATCATAAGTTTCATCATGATGATACTGTCTCAAATGTCTGGACAATGATATGATATTTGCTGATATCACAAAGTCTGCCACGATACGATTTTGATTCACTTTACATCAGGAGCCTGTGATCGATATGAGACGATATCAGAGAATATCCTCATTGTCTTTTTCTTGGCTGCTTACCATTGTCTGCCCGGCACTACGCTGCTATCTACATCTGAATGTTTAGGAAGGAGGTGTGCTTGGATGGAAATGGTGACACAAACATAGCATAGGAATTTCAAAATAAAGGCGTATCTTAAAGATGACTTCATTTATCGATGCTTTCAATTTGCTTCAATGATACTGGATCGTTTATCACTGAATCCATATATAAATCAAGATCAATGTATCGGGTTAGCTGAGTATATTTACAAAAGACATCCATACAGCTGGGGAAATCACCGGCTGCTGACTTCAACTTGATAATGATGATAAATTTGCAGATCAAATTGGAATTTTGAATATATGTATATGTCTAAAAACAGTTAACTGTTAAGTCCTAGAAGCCAAATAAGTTGTGCTTAAAACTGACAAAATAAGTTTCTGTTTGCACTCAGTTCCATTATTTTAAATTTACTGTATACGGTAATGGAAAAGTATTACCTATTAATATCATTTATATCAGTTTCAGGCATATTTGATTAAGTAAGAAAAAAAATGCAGCTAAAAGCTAAATTTGTGTCCTCAGTTCAGATTAATTTGATGTTTGAGAGACATAAAGTCGCCCAACACTAACAATATGTACATACAGTATATATTCAGGATGTTAAAATGTGGACTGGGGCATTTCATGAGTAACATTTTCGAAGAGGGATACAGTTTGTGGCATTAACAGTGCACATTGTTCCAAATTGAATGTTACACCCAAATAAAAAACCTTGCTGCAGGACAATAAAGACCACACACACTTGAAACTACAGTTGTCCATGTGTACGGCCGAGGAGTGAGAATAATTCCACATTCTCCACAGTTTTCACTCATGTCAGTGTCCCACTTGATAAGCATGAAAATCCATTTATCTACAAAGGAACTGTACGGTCCATATTGGACAATGTCTCTTTTATGGTCCCTCGCAGGCCCTTTTTCGTCCACAAAGCCACCCAACTGACTCCACCACGTCTGTAATAGGCCACATTCATTTGATATAGAAACATCAAGGGAGATATTGCAGTGGTTTTGCCGTGCATCAAGAGAAGTGGGGCTGGTTCACAGAAGCAGCAATATGCTCTGAACATAAAAGAACAATGGACGCACGGCAGATGCAGTTAGGCAAAAAAAGAGAGAGAGAGAAAGAAAAAAATACAGCGGCTTGGACATGAACACCAAACATGTACGCCTGCACGGGGAACCATAGGGAGGCACAGTAAGGCTCGCTGTCATTATCATTCAGCCTTTCCCTCCTTTGGAGAGTTGTTCTCCAGACTGCAGTGTGAGCAGGAGGACGGAGATCCAGAATTAGGCCTCTGAGGAGGATGAGGAGGAGGAGCCGTCAGATTACAGATTAGAAGGTGGGGAAGAGGTGGGATTAAACATGCGGTCTAGATGGTAGCCCGACTAATACAGCTCACAGCTCAGCGAAGGCCCCGTAGATTATACTGTGGTTAGAGGGAAATGTTTAAAAGAAAAACGACTCTCCTGGAGATTGTTATTGAAACACTTTCCAGCACCGGTCAATGTTATTCATTGCTCATCTAATCCATATTTGTGTAAATGAGGTGTGCGGAGCTTTACAACACAAGGCAGACACAAAAACCTTTGAGACTTTGGTATTAACAATGATGCTACGTCTTAACCACCCCTCTGGCTAATGCAGCTAATGAATGAGAAAGCGCTAGCAGGCTAACGGCTCTAATTCTCCTTCACAGGCTATCATGTTGCAGCCCGGAGACGGATCAATACCATTTGCTCAACACACAGGAGGCCTGGGAATCTATAAAAGGGCTTTTATTGAGTAATTAAACACCCATTACTGTCCCGTGCAGCCAAACAATAAATTTGATCAGCCTCTCAGGCGCAGATCCAGCCGTGATTAATACTCAGTGCATGCATGACATAAAAGACCACAATGACATTTTGCAAAGTCCTGTCTCAGACCCTTTGACTGCTGCTTACAGCGCCAGTTTCAAGGTTGTTTAGCGGGGCCGGACCTTGGGAGAGCTCCGTGTGTGCACCTCAGCAGCCACATGCTGTCCAACCCTGGTCTGGGATCCAATCCCACCAGTTCCTGCTGTCCTGAGGACGTAATAGCACCCAGCATGCCCGGCTAATGGCAATGACGAGCTTCACAAACTGCTCAGGGTGAAAGTGATATTTTCAACCTTTTTCTATTTGCACTTTAGACTGTACCCTTCTAAAGTTACTACTTAATTTAGCATGAGTATCTCTAAAAGTCATTTTTATCACATTTTAAAATCATTCAAATTCAAAATTAGTGGTACAGGCTTAAAATACAAATTTGAAACTGTTGCGGCTGGTTGTTTAAAGAAATACATCAAATATTAGTCTATACTCCACTTTAACTCCTCCTATTTAGCATTCATAAGCAGTTTATAGACTTTTAACAAAGAGTTAATGTCACACTATGATGAATTTGTAAGCACATATATGTAGGGATGGGAAAAAATCAATACAGCACAGTATCACGATATTTTGCTTGACAGTATTGTATCGAAACAGGGACGCCAAGTATCGATATTTTATTATGGAAATTATTCATGTTGCAAATATAAATTAAACTAAAATCAGTGGCTTTTTCAGTCCACTAGAAACATTTTTCTGGATAAAAATGACTGAAATGAGATGAAGGGACAGAAAAACAGATGTGTTTTCCTTAATTTGCCATTGAAAAAAGGTAATAAATCAAAATGTATCGCATATTTGACATTTATAATCGCAGTAATATTCTATTGTGGCCTACGCATTGTGATCACATCGTATTGTGAAGTCTCTGGTGATTCCAAGAGAAAAGAACAGTTTAAAATTTGTTTAAAAAAAGCTGTATATTAGCAAGATTTAACTTCCTTTGAGTGGCAAAATTAACTTCACTTTCAAGACTGTAATGTGCAGAGCAATGCAGAGACGCTTGCATGAGGAAAAAAGAAAAATGCACACACTGTGCAGACCATTTTGACGAATGCTTCTATCCTTGCATGAAAACCAACATAATTAAAACAGCAGAGTAGGAACACTATCATGTCACACTGGTCTCCTCTGTCCGCCCTTTTTCAGAGTGACTGAAGGCTGAACTGTTTTTTCCCCAATTTCCCAACGTCCTTTTCCACACTCGCACAATTCAAAAACCTGTTACAATCCCATCCTTGTTGGAGAATATTTAGCGTTGTTGAGCCAACAATATGGCATCTGGGTGATTCTCCTAAATATGAATGGCCCATTCACGGGGCTCAATGGAGTCGCTTGGCAATGGCCCTTCTTCCCCTCCCTCCTCCATACTCAAAACAATATTCAGCGCAGCAGTCTTGGCACTTTTCCCCGAAATCAACAAAAGAGGAACTCGAAGCTGTCCCTGAAACCCTCAAAGCATTAAGCCTCTGTGAGATGCAAGTACTTGGCACAAGCAAAGCGATTTAACGACAATGGGCAAATCATACAGTGCTTTGTGAGATTTAGGGGATACAATAGCACTCCGTTTCCAAAGCACACATTAGTAAGCATGTCATTGGGACCCCCTGGGGGATTTGAGCAGCCTAGAGGATTGTGTAGTGAAGAGGATAAATATATGTTACTGGGCAAGAAGATGGACCACTGCCAACGCCTCCCTCCTTCACACAACATACTGTGGATTATGAGTGTGTGGAATACATTAATAGAATAATCTTCTGAACACACAAACTAACCCGCAAACTGAACCCATTTGGCTTGTTAAGCGTATACGTCGCAACACTTCCAAAATCAATTTACAACCATTTAACAGAGCTCAAGAGGTGCAGATGAGGAGAGAATCTCGCCTTGCAAAAAAAAAAAAAAAAAGAGCCCCTGCCATGGAAATAAAACAAAAAAAAAAAACTTGTTATAAATGTGCGGCGCTTGCAGCCATGCTGACCTCTGAGTGCTAAACAAAACCAACAACGGACAAGCAGACACCCACTCAAAAGTCAATACCATGCGTGCCTCCTCTTCCTCTTGTATGGTTAATGCATGATGCCAGGTAGGGGAGACAGACGGAGAGTAGGATCTCATTATACGCTGCATGCTATCATTAGCTATCTACCACATGTGTCCATCCTGCCAACGGAGTCGTACAAGCAACATCCTAATGCTCTCGCCTGCTTCCAGTGGGGAAACTTGGCCCGTGCGCACACACACAGTACAAGTGTGCACACACATGATTACAGGTAAGCATGCAAACACCATCCCTCCAAAGCAGGCCCGCGTACACAAACAGATTTTAAGTCATTTTTATGACGTTTTTCAAGCACAAATACAAAAAATTATCTGGTGCCAGCTTCGCTTACATAAAGATGAGCTGCTTTTTTGTGGTTGTTAACTCAGCTCTGTCTAAACTTCAGGTTTGGACAGGTGGTTAGACAACACAAGATTCTGGGAAACTGGGATGCACAGTTATCGACTGTCCACGGATTTATTGATAATAGAATTAAACCCTTAGTTGTGCCTCTAATTCAAAGCTCCACTTGCACTTTACTAGAGCTGAAACGATGAGTCAAAGGACAGCAAAATAATCAGCAACTATTTCAGTGATCAATTAATCCTTGCTGTTATTCATCAAGCGAAAATGGTGAAAATTTCTCAGGTTCCAGCTTCTCAAATGGGATAATTTGATCACAAACAGAATATATTTGGGTTTTTCTTTTCTCTGCTGTATATGATTAACTTAGCTCTATCTAAATTTGGGTTTTGGACAGGTGATTAAACAAAACAAGATATTTAAAGACATCACCTTGGACTCTAGGGTGGAAAATTATCAATTGTCTGCCGATTAATCAATAATACAATTAAATCCGTAGGCTGTAATTCAAGGCACAACCTCGTAATGTACATACAAGTTAGACAAAAATAATCAGCGACTATTTCAGGGATCGATTAAACCTTACAGTTATTTATCACGCAAAAATAGGGAGCTTCTCACATGGGAGGATTTGCCTCTTCTTGATGTGATATATGATAATAAGCAGAAAATATTTGGGTTTAGGAGTTTTGTTGAGACAAAACGAGACATGTGAAGACGTCGCTTTGGGCTTTAGGGGGCTGTTATTGCTATTTTTCCCCTATTTTTTGACATGACACACACTAAACCATTAATCAGAAACAGAATTGGCAGCCTAATCGATAATGACTATAATTGCCAGTCGCAGCCCCACAATGGGCGCCGCAGAAAAAATCTGAAGCCATGTAGCAACAGCACTTGTTTTTGCTCTCGCTCCCAGTTTGTGTCCATCTCCCAGAGGCCACAGGCAGCTCAGTGATGCTGTGCCACACGCCCAGCCACTCAACATCCTTTGTGTCCATCCCCTGGCAGCCTGCCAAGCTCAAACACACACACACNGGGGGGGGTGGCGGGGGCAAGCAGACGGCCACTATCTAGCCCAGGCTTGCTGTTACCAAAATCAGATCATCCAGCCAGAGCCAGAGAGAAGAGCAGCAGCGGCGAGAGATTACAGTCAGATCCTTCCTCTCTCCTAGCTGTCATTTTCTTTGGCCCTTGCGGAGAAAAAAAAAAAAAAAAGGCTCTCGTCGGCGTCCTCCATCGTCGGGCCAAATGAGTGGCGAGCTCCTCCGCATATCAATGCACAATTTAACTTAAGACTTCCATGGCAATAACCTAATTAGAAACGGCGCCTTCTCATTTGAAGGCACAATGTAAAGGATAAGCTGTATGCCGCCATGTCTATTGAGGTCTAATGGTGCGGAATATTCCAAAGTGGAAGTTAGATTTTTTTTTCCCTTTTTTAATAAGTCCTTAGCATATTTAACGCTTCCACATGCTGAATGTTTTAATATCTGCCAGAGAATCCGGGCCATGGGTGGTGGAGATTGCTGGTAAAGAGTAAAGGGAGGTGAGCGGGGGTCTGCTTAAAATTCAGAAAAGGGGGCAGCGGATTGCAAAGAAGGTAGGAGGGAGAGAGAGAAAAAAATCTACAGCTTTGATTTGATTAAAACCTATGAAAATGACGCATTACATAAACCAAAGAAACTTCAAACATTTTGGGGGATTCGGAGTTCAAAGAAAGTGAGATAATGCTTTTAATGCCGGAATTAACATGGAAATGAATTTAGCCGAATGTCTCTTCCGAGGGTGGAAAATAAGAGGCGGGAAAAGTCTGGAAATTTGGTGATGTTAGATCAAAAGGTTCCCAGATGTTACTGGGACTTGAATTGACTGTGGAGCTGCTGTTATTTACACAAAAACTTCCAAATGTATGTCTTTTCATACATTTTTTTGACCTGAAAACTATGAGATCATTTAAAACACATTTAAAATTTCTTGAACATTGGCCTGAATTCATCCATCAGACGTTACTGTGATTGCATTATCTTAAGCATGGCAGGTTACAGCAGGTCCGCAGTGGTGAACTGTAAGTAATATTCCACCCCTGAGTCAGTCTTGTGTGGATCCCCCTCGCCTTAAGTACACCCATCAGATTCTGACTGGATAATAACCAGTCAGCACTGGGAGAAAGACGTGAGGGCAGAATGAATATAATTTGGAGTGTGTGAGGGTGCACAGTGTGTGTGTGTGTATGTGTGTGTTTGAGAAAAGGGTTCAATTGCAACACAGAGGAAAAAAAAATCCACCAACCGACAACTGTCAGTCACAGCAACCATGCCCCACAACCCTAAAAAAAACCCCTAAACCCCAGTTTGAAAGAAAATAAATGCAGCCAGTGTACCAACACTGAAGGAGGAGAGGAGGGGGAGAGGAAGAGGAGGAGGACTGAGTGGATCATGGTGTCAAGGATTTTAAGGAATTGGCGTCCACTCATCTACGGTGTCTCGGGCAGCGGCGCTACCGACAGCTGCCTGCCGTCTCTGGGAGAGGAACTTAAGATCAGCGAGGAGGGGCTGTCAGCGAGCACACAGGGAAACACACAAAGACTTACACAGCCTTCGCTACAGTTAGCTGACACACAGCCCCAACACTGTCTTCTGGGACGGAGACGGAGAGAGAGAGAGAGGGAGAGAGGAGGGGAAATAAGTGGACAAAGAGTGAAATAGATGAGAGAGCAAGGAGACAAGACAGGCTGACGCACTGTCGAGCAAACGTGGAGGAGAGAAGGGGGGGAGAAAGATGAGACGGAGAGAGAGGGAAAGATGGAGAGAGTGAAACAGACAGACAGGTCCGAGAGGGATTTGTTCTATTTGCATGCGCCGGGCTCCCATGGGGTCCAGCTCCGCTCGGCGAGCCGAGAGCACAAAAGATAACACTTAACATATTTGCTAAAAGATGACAACCCTGGCTGGATCTCGTTTGAAGAGGCCCTTTGTCAGGACATGCAGACAGGAGAAATCCACTGATACGGACGCCGAGGAGACTAACAAATGTCTGTGTGTGTCTAAAAAGCACAATATTTCCCCACATCGCCTTACATCTGGCACAAGTCCCACGGGGCGGGCTAGATCGCACGCCGGTGGCTCCGGGACGGTAAAACAGCTTTTAATGGTAAACATTACAGACTGATAGAAAGTGTCAGGATAATTTATTTATACGGTCCCACTGGGAGTAGCTGAGCCACCCTCGCAGCACACCGGCTCTCTCTATTCATTTGAGGGAAAAGTATTTAGATAAATAAAGGCAGAGTAAAGGGCTGCCTGTTTGTAAAGCAGTTTTTCTTCTATTCCTATTATCTCCCCTCTCTCTGTCCCTATTAGCTGTATCGGGGGGCTGCCGGAGATGTGAGGCGATACGTTATGTGTATAATGAGGGGGATTATTGCTACTGTCACTGCAACACGCGCAGACAGCGGATGCAGAGGGACGGATCTTAAGCCGGGGACTGTAGCAAACAAATAGACTTAGAGGAATAAACAAACCGCTGAGTATCTACATTATTTACATTACACACAGAACCGACACATGCACCGCTGCGCCTGGGTTTCCTCGGCTTTAACACACACACAAACATTTCAAAACTCATGCACCCCATCACTTCCTTTATGTTCCTCTAGAATGCCAGTTAATTCTGTAACAAAAACAGCAACAGCAGCTCCCGTAAAACCACAAATCTGAGTGTAAACAGTTAATTATGATCAAACTATGATGACAAAGCTGCAGCAAATATGTAATTTACAGTGTCAGTTGCAAACGTGCACACCTGTGTATCTGTAATGTGTTATTTTAGATAACCTGGGCTCCAAATAGAAGCTGTATTATTCTGTATTTTCATTAAGGTTTGACAATATGGACACACACCTATAAACACAGAGATGCAAACATTTACAAGGTGGTAAATGCCGCATGTGTAGCACACACAAGTGCATCAGCAGGAGAGGAGGAAGCAGCACGACGTGGAGTAAATAACTCTGTGAGTGTGTGTGTGTGTGTGTGCGACAGAGAGAGAGCAGAGAGATCAAAGGTGAAAGGTTGAGTCCTCACTAATAACTGCTACGAAAACCAAGAATGTGCAATCGCGGAAGTGGAGCCGGCGTTGTGTACAGAAAGCACATTGTGGTCTCGAAACGTGATTATTCATTAGAAAACTATCCGCTGCCGTTTCTCACTTGCAACAGGGTGGGATGGCTATTTGCTGTTTCCAACAATATACCATTGTTCCACATGGACGTGTAACATGTTTCCGGCAGCATCACAAACAGTTTTTAAAATGCATAAAAATTTGAATCATCTTCTGCATGTATATATTTGCAGGAAGTTCCCTGTGTGTCATTAACGCTGCTTACTCCTGGTATTGATGCACAATTCTCTCACGCCATAGTGTTGATAATTACAGGTGAATTCAGCTTTACTGCAATAAAGTATGAAATATTAAATGAGGTGTAGCTAATAAATAAATCCTGTTTATAAATATGCATCATGGCTTTGCAGTGATTGAGGCCTTGTGACTTCAATCACACCCATTGTTCCTTTAAATGATTAATACATTTTGATATTTTTTATATCTGAAAGAAAAGAAGTGTGTGTGAGTGTGTGTTGCTTCATATCTGTGTTATTCATCTGCAGGTTTGATTGTTAAAAAAAGTTCAAAACAATATTTAAGAGCTGATTTTAACAGCTAAAGAAATCCAAGTAGAGCCACATGTCATTTAAATATTAGGTGTTTGAAAAAGTGTGAAATGAGCAAAAGATGAAGATGAAAAATAAACTGCTACAATTCTGGAGATTTATCCTAAAATAAAAGAAATGAATGCACAATTTTAAATCAAGCTGAAGGTGTGAATATGTAAACACAGTGTGATCAGATTCAGAGGAATAAATAAAAACACACCCTGTGATGCATTAATAAAAATAAGTTGATGGAAATATCCACCTACCATAGACGCTGCTGCTGCTGATCATCTCGTGCTGGAACAGTGAGAGGAAGAGGGAGAGGAAGAGGAGATGAGAGCATTGGAATTAATTTGTGAAGAAGAAGAAAAAAATCCACCTTCAACCAAAAAGGTAAAACATGACAGACACTTTTTTTTTTTCTTTTTCTTTGCGGTCCGGCACTGCTCGGATTTCAAGCCGTGTGAAAGGTGGGCCCTTCAAGCACTGGAGCGAGCAACTCAATAGGAGAGGCATCTAACCTACATGCATCTCATTAGAAAGTGGAGCCCGGGATGACAGGCAGAGGTGGGGAGGGAGGGAAGGAGGGAGGAGGGGGAGGTGGAGAGAAATCAACTGGTGCAGCTCGGGGATTGTTTGGAAATGATGATGAGTTAAATCTGGTGATAACGCCCTAAAATGTCCAAGCTTTTAAAAAACACACGCAGCGGTGACATTGTGTCCGCGGTCTGCACGCTTGCACAGGGCAACTTGTTGTAACCGCACCGCCGCAGCCGCCTCACACAGCCTGGAGGAGCCTCCGTGTGCATGCAAGTTGTGTATTTCCCCTGTTTAGTGAGTGCCGCACACGCACAAACACACAACCTATAGTGCAGACTGCGTGTCCATGCCTTTGCGATTGCACCGCGGCGCAGGTGCGCTCCTTGCAAATCACATTTAAGGGGGAAAAAAAAACACGCACGGGCAAATCGCGCGCAGGTATCGTTTGCAATTCGGGAAACTTGTCAAATAAGAAACTGCACATGCATGATCCCGAGATAAGCGTGCACACTGCTGCTGTGATCGCCTCCTCTACAGCCGCGCTGCCCGGAGAGCCTGTCTGCTCTGACCACTCCGTTTAATTGCAGACGCAGCGGATCCCCAGACTATCCTTCTTACCTGTTTTTTTAGCGACAGGTCGACCTCTCACGTGGGGGGTTAGGGTCGCATCGATCCCGGGGAGGGGTGCTGCTGACGAACGGGGTGCCGAGGTTAAGCCGGGTTGCGTGCGAGCTGAAACCATCCCAAGTTAACGCAGGAAACACTGACCACAGCCACTGCCATGTTGGAATTTCACCAGCCCTGAACAGCTGCTTCTCAGACTGACCAGTACGCTTCACACTGCGCATGCGTGAAAAGGGATAAAGGGGGGGGAGAGGAGAAAAAAAATCCTCAATTCCAATTATTGCCCATAAGGTTATTATGGACGTCTAGTTTGTGTGGCAAAGTGGTGAAAGGCAGTCCAACATGGTGAGAAAGACGGAGCGTGATATGAACAGGGAAGTGTTCAGGAGCCAAAAGACTGACTGACTGAGGGGCCACTGCAGGAGAGCTGCACTTTAACTAGTCAGTAGACTTGAATTTCACACACTCAAGGTGAGACTCTTCTTCTAGTGCGCAATAACTTTAAAAGCATCTGTGGGACTGGTTAAAACAGTCATTTATTTAAGTTATGTGTGTGTGTAATCACTGGAAATTAATCTGTTGCAAATGATATCAGACGCAAAGTAGTTTAGTGAGCCAATCAGATTACAGTGAGGATAAACTCACCTCTAAAGCCTACTGAGTGCAGGCCATCCACTGCGCACTGGAGGCCCGCCACAAGCCCCCTGGCCGCAGTTTGGGAACCCACCGAAGTGCACGTGGGGGCAAATCTGCACACCCGCCTCCCCGTCTGCCCGAAATCTGACTGCAAAACGCGCCTGCAGTGTCCGCGTGTCTCCCCGTGATAATTATAGCAGCAATATGGAATTAGCAATTGAAGCCCTAATTAGAATGAAAATGTCCCAGTTAGCCAGTTATCAAAGCATCAGCGGGGAGACCAGATTTAAACAAGACATCAAAGATGGAATAACTATCAGTTCATTGTTCCCAATCACACCCACAAGTTGATGGCGTGCACGTGCAACTAAAAAATAATGTGGTCAAATGTAAGGGGTTAATAAAAGGGTGTAAATATATAATAAAAGGAGGAGAAGTCATGGCTCACACCAGGGCCGGACGTAGGACATGCAGCGCCTTAGGCAAGTGTCCCCTGGAGCCCCCCCACCTCTTGCTCCAGGACAACAATTATATTTATTGTGTTAAAAACAAGAACAAAAATTTATTAGAAAATCAACACAAATAAACAACTAAATTACAACTTCTTTTTTTGTACTGCACTCTGGATTTGAGTTTTTCTCTCGCTTAAATGCTCTCCACACACACTCCACTGCATACACATCATGTTCTTCTTTATTTTCTCTCCTTTTTTTATTTAATTGGTGGGTGGAGGTGTGGGTGGAGGTTGTGGAGACTATTAAAGTAAGAGAAAATGAAAATCCAAGGTGCCAAACAAAACAAAAATGAAGTTGGAATTTGCAAATTTGCACACTGCATTTATTATTATTGCTTGCTAGCTAATTAGCTCCAATAAGAGATGATAATATTGTTGGGGAGGTGGGTGCTTGGGGTCAACTCACACACGTGCACGCGCCCCCTCCACTCAAACCTGAAGCCCTGGAGTCACCACTGAGCAGCACATGTAAGAGAAGTGGATAGTTTCCTTCCTCCACCTGCTGTTATCCCCAGTCTTTGTTTATTAGAGCAGCGGCTGCAGCAGTTTACACACACTCCTGCAGGCTCTATATTACCGAGAGCTACAGCTCCACCTTTCACTCTCCATCGTCTATAATTAATTGTCCTTTTTTTTTTTTTTTTTTTACAATTCCATCAATTCATTAAATTTGTCAAGCCCGCGCCACAATCAAGGATTTGTTAGCGTAATGAAAATTGATTGAAAACTCGACTAATCGCTGTGTAATAGCTTTGTAAAGAAGCCTTTTTTTGTTATGCAGCACTAATTATTAGTTAGTAATTAGACAAAGCCTTAAATTAGCGTCTTTAATGTTTAAGTGAGGAAAACACGGCTTTGTGGTGTGTTATAAAGTGCGGATGCGTTACCGAGCTTTCTCCTCTCTGATTTACATACTGGAGGCAAAGGTATAATTCAAGTGTGTTGAATATGCAGTGTTGCTATAAAAGGCGCACACTGATATGGAGAATCTTACACAGGACACGTTCAGATTGGATTTACGACATATTTCCTGATTTGTGATGACACAAATATGTGTGTGTGGTGGAGGAGATTTAACGGCAACATAAATCTAAATAGATTTTAACTCATTAGCCATTGGAGAGGTAATGATGTAAGTCTGCCACTAATGAGCTTAAGCTCTTAATTGAATAGGAGGGGGGTGGAGACACACACACACACACACACACACACACACACACACACACATATATATACACTGCACGGACACCCACACAACCCTAAATGCACAAAAGGATCTACACACAAAGACACATCCACACACACACCTACAAATACAATCCCACCTCCTGTGTTGGTATGGGGTGTTTTTTTCCTCCTTTCTCTCTCCGGGGTCACAAAGGGGGGGAGTCATAGTCACATGACCAGCTAAATTTCAACTCCAGTGCCTGCGGACTTCAGTGTCGGCCCTCATCACTTCACCACTGCACTTTTTCAGCTTTTCCCCCTCATCCATAAAATAAAAACAGGACAAATAAACCAGATTTAATCCTACTCCTCATGAGTTATTTATTAAATCACTGCTATAATTGCTTCACAAGGATTTTTCTTTAATACAAGGCAAAAACAAAAGGCGTTTTTTTTCCACAATCAGTGCCTAATCAAAGCACCCATTGAATGTCACACTAATCAAACCTCTACTGCAAATGTTCCATATTCGCAGTATTAGAGGAAAAACATGCGACAAACCCCGCCGCTTTGATGTCACCTCTTCCAGACACATTTCATATTTTTATTCATCTCTTCCAAATAATTATCGGCACTTAACCCGCCATGTCTGCAAAGACGTAAAAATGTCAAAATCAATTTGGATAAAGAAGGAGGCTTATAGGATAAAATGTCCATTCTTTCTAAACTGTGCAATACGTTTAGAATAGAGCGTGTTCCCTTGGTAATACAGGCTATGGAGATGATGATATCCAATTTCTTAGTGTCTTCTATCAAATATACCCTGATATAAACAAAGCCCCAGTGAATGGGGGACAATGGTGGGGAATCTCAAAGCAGGTAATCCAGAGGGAGAAAAGGGGGAGATTAGAAAAGCCCAGATAGTGTTTCCAGTAGCTCAGATAAAGAAGAGGGGAAATAATGTAGGAAAATAGAAGAGGGGATGAGTCGTCTGCGCTCAGAGGCGAGTGTGTGTGGCCAATCCACTTTTATGAGTCCAGACTAACGCCCTGATGGGACACGGCGTAGATTTGAGCAGAGCCTATTGAGCATAAGCTGCTAAATTTGGCAATAAAGGGAATGTGATTTACTGTAAGCTCCACTGGGCCGAGAGCGACGCAGCCGACGGCGTGCACACACACACACACACACACACACACACACACACACACCTGAGAGCTTAAAACACACACACATACACTAACAATAACTCACTCACTCTGTTACTGTCTCTTGCTCTCTCCCTCATTCTCCCTGACACACACACACACACACACACACACGCTGCGAATGCCTGGCCGGCTTGCCTCTGAGCCCCACACACTCGCGCAGCCACTCATGCGGCTCAGTGGCAGTGACTTTGACAAATAACCAGGAAGTCCTGGTGTTGGCTTAAAAACTCCAACTTGTTCAGTTGCAATTCTGCATTTGTCCTGCTTTAATGGCTGTGGAAGTGGCTTTGGAGGTAATCTGTCAGTGATTGATTAGAGCCCGGCCAAATCCCCTCACTGAACGCATTGGTAGGCTGCAGGCCCGCCTGCGACTGTGTGAGGCAGAGAGAGGGAAAGACAGGAAGATGAGAAACAGAGTTCTTCTGTGTGGGAGTGCATGTATGCAGCTACATTAACTCAGCAGCAAATGGCAAAGTTTATCCATACTGATATGTATGCAATAGGTAATTCATACTGGATCAATTTCAGAATAAAATACAATCAGAATTTCTCATGTTGTTAACAACATTTCCCTTTAATTTTTCCTGTATGTTAATTTCTTATGATCTTATTAAAACCCAACATTTAGAAAAGTGCTGAATCTTTCTTTTGTCACATAAATCAACATAAAGCATGATTACAACATATAATGAAGGTTTTGTAAATATATATTGTGTGCCAAAAAGTAAAGATTTTGATTTTGGATATCGTGACATGGTAAGTGTTGTCTTTTCCTGGCTTTAAAGGCTGTATCACAGTAAAGTGATGTAATTTTCTGATCTCACCAAACTTCTTTTCTGTTATTTGCCTTTACCCACTTTGTCATTATGTCCACATTACTGATGATCCTCATTCATTCATTTGTTATGCGTAAGGGTCGTGGGGAGGAGCCTTTCTGGGGTACACCTGGACAGTCCACCCTACAATATCATTGCAATAATGCTATCAAAGTATTTGGTCAAAAATATCATGATATTTGATTTTCTCCGAATCGTTCGGCCCTAATTGAACATGGCCCCCCAGTGTTAGGTAGGTGATTACGGCCCTGGTTTGAGGTCAGTAACTCTCCAAAGAGGTTGACTTTGTGGGACTTTTATTAACAAAACTTCAATAACATTAACACAAATATTAGAGCTATTTTAGGATTTCTGAGGGATAGTGCTGTGTGAAAAAATACACAAGAGACCCTACAATAGGAGTAATTTGTCATTTTGTGAAATATTTTCACTTGATGGAATCTTGCAGCTTTTGAAGAGCAGAGTGATGGGTTTGAATATTAGTTTAAACATTATACAGAGCTGGAAAAAGCTGCTACTGAATATATGTGCAGTGGTGGATTAATGATTTAGATACACAAGTAAAAGTAGAAATACCACAGTGTAGAAATGCTCCATTACAAGTACAAGTTGTCCGTTCACATTTTAAGTTCAGTAAAGTAGGTGTAAACATAAAAGTTGAGAAAGACGTGAGATTGAGGGGTGCAGTCATCCTCCGGCAGACGATTTTAAGCTTCGGACACATAACTTCCTGCATTCTGGTGAATTCTGGGCACCAATGTGTGACTTTTCTCCATCCATTTATTGTGTAAATGTCAACAGTGTCGGCATGTTTTTACTGAGGGGACAAATACACATGATCTTCATACTGAGGGGAGCGTGTCCCCTGCGTCCCTGCCAAAATCTACACCTATGTCATGGAGGTTAAACAGCCCCTGTCACTGTTGTATTTGTATTATAATATCATTAGATCATTATTATTACTACTAATGCACATGTAAGCACATTTTAATATTGCTGCTGGTTGAGGCTGACATAATTAAGCTACATACATTCACAAATCATATATATAAATGCACAAACACAGTCAGCATGTCAGAGAACTAAATATTCGTCTGCAATTTTATTTAAAGCAGGTGGGAGTTTGCTGCCTTGCTCAGGAGTACGTTAAAGGGTAACATCATGTGTTATGATAAAATGTAGTGTCATCAGACTGTAACGTTTAAGGATTGATAGAAATGGTGATGAATAAACTTCTGTACGATCACAAATAATTCCCAAACTCCATCTAATAGCCATCGGAGCTCTTCTCTTCGATCCAGAGTGGAAGCACAGATATGAATAAGGACATTATCTTCCATCTTGCAAAAAAAAAAAAAGGACATTTAATGGCTGCACAGATTCAATCAATTTTTACACTTTGCATGCTGTAAATGACGAGTCCACTGATGATTGCACGTCCTATGATGTAACCATCACTTTTACATATGGCTGCGTTTGAATGTTGAAGCTGGTGGTAATGATGTTTATGTGTGTAATATGTAATCAAGCTAAAGTGACACTTGTGTGTAATATTCACACTCGGACTTGCCGAGACTGATGATGATGCAAACGGAAATAATGGCTGTTTGAGTATTTCGGAATATTTCTGTCCTTTTTCTAATCAGTCCCAACTAGAACACATTCCACTTCTTTTCCTCTTTTATAATCAAAGACGAGCCGGTCCTTTTGCCGAACATGCAGAGGCTCTGACCATGAAAATGTTTAGCATGAATCTTAATATCGCTTAAGTGATAATTATTCCGCTCGCCACAAACCTGACTAACAAAATGGAATTCAATCAGAGCCTGCGCATAATGACAGTCATTATGAAAATAATGAAAAAAAAAAGTAATAATGACATCCCTGCCTGTATTCAGACCTCTTTTTTTCACACATCTCCATGGTGATCTGAATTATTTTTTTTCCACACTACGTTCTGGCTGGCCCATGGCCGCTTTAATCACATTGTTTATGGTAAACCAAGCGTTGTGCGCTAGCTCTATGCTTGGACTCATTTAATTAACCACTTGAGAGGTGTAGCCGAGTCTACAGTAGTCTAGCGTTGTCTCCTGCAGTGGTGAGTGCAGGGTTATTGTTGCTGACCAGTCCATCTCTCAGCAGCTCTCTGCATCTCTCTCTGTTGGCTTTTTGAAATGAGACAAATCTCCCTCCGAGCAAGAATTTGCCTTCCTACCACTAATGTGAATCAACGTCTGACAACCAGGAACAATATAATTATGAGAAATACATCTCACCAGGGTTGTGGAGGAACAGATTACACATGCTGGGATTAAATTGTAAATCACCGCCACATTACAGCTGCAGTAAACTGTAACAATAAAATGCCTGTTTAACTTTAATTTCTGCAGATTTACATTTATGATTTAATTGACTGCATTGTAAATTAAAATTTTAAGCAGGTGACCGAGTACATTTTAATCCTAAATCTGCACCTATTATTTTTTATTACAGTCACTTTTATCTGTGTGTGTTTTCTGTGTGCTGTTGTTTGTATGTGTGAGCATTTTCCCTCCACACAGTAGATGTGTGTGTGGTGGACCATGTCCTTGAGGTTTACTCTTTTGATTCAATAGCGCTCCACATGGATGGACTCAATCAGATACCTCAAACCCAGTGAAGGGTGATGTTCAATGGAGCTGAAGTTACACTACAGCAGCTCCTCGGAGAAAAGACGGCCTGGTTCTCAGACGATGTTTACATGTACAGACACTTCTTAGCCCTGTAGAAACCACAGAGAACCTGAATTTTAAGTGCATAAACAAAGCCATTTTGACTTGCTGACATGAAGCAGCGGCGCAGCTAAATTGCTTAATTGTTGTCACTGGCATGAAAATGTGTTTTATGTTTGCTGCTTCATATAGTTTCAGTGAACGTGGAAGATTTCCTGCATGGTTGGAGCATGTGAGAGGCTACACTCAAAATAAATCCTCTTTGGCTTTTTTACTTTCTCAACTGTCAAACCCATTTATAATCAAAAAGATTCAAATGTGTATTTAAATCACCAAAGACACACACATTTACTTCTCATAAAATCAGATTTAGAACAGATGTACAGCTTAAAAAGGACCGAGGGATGTCAGCATGTGCTGCTGCAGTTATAGGTGTACAAATCTTCCTCTCCAAACACTCAAACGCAGTTCCTGAACAATAACTGGGAGCAAAGAACTTGAAATGGCCAACATGGTTTTCTGGCCCTAGAAGCCATTACTCCTTGAATACCTTGAGGATAATGAAACTGGGCCAGGGGAGAGCGGAGATGGAAAACTGTGCTGTTGGAGTGCACTGAGCCATTGCACATTTCTGTTTGAACCCATAACACTGTGGCCATGTGACAAATGATAGCAAACACGGAGCCTGAGTCACTCAGAGAAGATTATAGTCAGCTGAGTTCAGACTAAAGGTGCTTTTTTTTCCCCCTCTGGTTTGAGCTTTTTATTATGTTTGTGATCATTCGTTAGTCCAGTTCAGTTGACAAGAACCTATTTATATTTCTGCAACAAGCTGTCAAGGAAACTTAAAGGTCCAGTGTGTCGGATTTAGGAGGATAAATGGAGCATAATATTCATAACTATGTTTTCATTTGGTTATAATCACCTGAAAACAAGAATTATTGTGTTTTCTCACCTTAGAATGAGCCGTTTATATTGACATGCGGAGCAGGTCCGCGCCCACAGAGTCCACCATGTTGTTTCTACAGTAGCCCAGCATGGACAAACCAAACATGGCTCTAGATAGGCTTATTCACATCTTAACATTGGCCACCAAAGTTCTCCCTATAAGCTTGGCGCACAGAAGTTTCTGTTTGTTGCAATCTGTAACCTCACCACTAGATGCCACTAAATCCTGCACACTAAAGGAATAGTTCAATATTTTGGGAAATTGCAGAGTTAGATAAGATTGACACCAGTCACCTGAATGCTAAGTATGAAGTTAGCGCTTAGCTACCATTAGCTTACTTTAGCATAAAGACTGTCAGCAGGGGGTAACAGCTAGCCTGGCTTTCTGCAAAATAAAATACACCCTAATACACCCAGCACCTAAAGTCCACAAATTAAGATGTTATACCTCGTTTCTTTAATGTGCAAAATAAGTGTAGACATTTTTTATTTTTTCAGCTTTGGACAGAGTCAGCAGCCCAGTCGCTAGTGAAAAAATGTTGTACGTCTCTGCAATCCATGAATACATTACATTTGTATGTTTCATACGTATCCTATCAGCGTTACGATGTATTAGAGCTAACTTTGTCATCAGGAGGTGGAAGGGATGGTGGATGGTGTGACACCTAGGTGGGATGCAAGCAAGTCATCGCTGCATTTTCGGTGGCTTTTTAGCCACCAGACATGGTTGTTTTTCCACCAGGAATTGTGCCATGAAAATTGTCTGAGACATCGCTGCATTTCCAGACAGGATTGTGCCCCAAAACCAGGTATTTAAAACCAACCTTTTGTACCTTGATATAACCACAGTGTTGTTGAAATGTAGGGTTTAACATATCCACTACATAATAACAAATGTAACGTATTCATGGTTTGCAAAAAGTTACAATACCCACATTTATTCTGGGTATTGGGTTGGAGCCAACTGTTTCTCCGTGCTCTTGTTTTTTATGCCCCCGCTCTCCTCGCTGCAGTGTCATATTTAACGGACAGAGATACAGTATGAGAGAGACTTACTGTAAGAGTAAGTAACACAAGTATTAAAAGTTTTTGTTTGTCATGACCATATCAGAGTAAAATCCGAATATTGATTTCCTCGGAATAGGGAAATACATTTTGTTGCACTTACAGCATGAAGGACTACCCAGACTATTTCTGCTGTGAGTCACATGTCAATTTGTACCAGTTCTATCTGAGAAATGAACATTGGCTGGGAGCAGACTTCCTGATTGGTCATTTTGAAGCAGAGAAGTACGTCTGCATGTCCTGACCTCTGCCCGTTGTTTCTTCATGCTCTGCTGTATAACAAGACCATCACACAGCACCGACGGGAGACAGGTCTCAGCTGCTCGCACTCTTATCAGAATGGGCTACGCGGAGTGAGACGCCTCAAGGAAGTATCAGTAAACAACGCTATAGGGTTCCAGTTGCTATACGCTCAGGCGCTCATGCAAAATTCAGCACTTTGTATGTAGACTGAGACGGAGCCAAGGCAGAAGGCAAGGGTTATGTTTTAACTGGTGAACCTTCAGAACTCGACTATTCCCTCTCTAATTCTGACGGAAATGTTTGCGCATTTGACCTAAGAGCGTGAAACAGAAATATTAATTGCTGCACTTATACATGAAGAAATTTCAAACAGCAGTTTCTATTGCCGAGATATAGCTCCAACCAGTTATCTCTCGCAGTCTCTCTCTATCTTCCTCCCAAGTCCTTTAATGGTGTGATCGCCCTTAACTCCACTGTAAATCTCTCCCCAACGGCTTATGGTTCAAATTAATGGCTCTGCCATAAGTGTTTGAATTTCATGAATTGTAATAATACTTACATCACAAGACACATGAAGTCATGTCTCCCTCTCTACAGTGGAGATATGATACATTTTAGAGGGATGCACAAAGTGGTCCCCTGGTACGGTAGTGATGTATTCTAATAGACTGTGCTGGCCAACCCCCGGGTGCAGATATTCATGATTCATATTTGAAGGCTGCAGAACATTTAAATGGGACATTAAGTGGCAAAGAAGATTAAAACACTGTTGGCTTTGTGGGATAACTGGGACGTTCACTGGTGGAGTATTATGCCTTTTTTCTTTTATACCGATAATTCTGCATGTTCCCAGCAGTCAAAATATATGTAACTCAAACTGAAATTTAAATTCTCTTTCCTTTTTATGTAGGAAAATATAAATTATACTAATAATACTGCAGCTTTTGGGCATAATTTTGTTTGTGGACAAATAAGCCACTGGGGGAGAGTTTTCCCACGGCAGCAGTTTTCTGTCAGCCAGGAGACACGCTGTCAACTCCAGTGGTGTGCTGCTAACTGGAGAACATCATACTGTTTAGCCTGCAGACATTGATTAAGGGATTTTTTCTTCTTTCAACAAGTCCATAGCATCGGCTGTCTTATACTTCTTTTCCACCAAATTAAGCAAGTATATATGAGTCGTTTTAAACACAGGAAAACCCACTTAAAATAGGCAATAGACTCCATTGTGTGTGACGTTTGCTGGAAAACAGGGTGTGTAAACAATAGAAAGCAGCATGGAGGCCAGTGAAAATGTTAGGGTGGTTTCTTCTTTTTTATATCTGTTACATATTCAGTCTCTCTTTCAAACTTAGTGCCGACTGATTTGGAACGATGTTTGAGTGCTGCTTGGGCAGAGACAGAGGGAATTTGTGGCTGAGATGACAAAGAGTTTCAGAAGTTACTGATGGTCGTGCTGGAAAGGGGAGATCATTAATGTGCCTTTCCAGGTGTCAAGTTTTTGTTTGATATCCTACGACATAAAGTTATGTATGTAATGTTAGTTAGGTAGGTTAGGGTTATGAAAAAAACATGGTGACGACGTACCTCCTGACGTACCTCCGAACTCCAGGAACTCCGGGCCAAAGTCCTGTGTTGTAGGGTCCTGTGTTTTGTGACCCATCCACCAACCAAACGTACGTCCTTATGCAGACGACTTCCTTTACTTTGCATCAGTGCATCGGTCACGAGATTGCAGCCTTTCTGATTACGTGGGATATACATTAATTATTGGCTCATGATCATGTGGGGTATATACAATTACTTACATTACATTACTTTTTGTAACTATACATTCAAACAGTACCTGCATGTTTTCATCACTGCCCATCAGAGCTGGAGCTGTTGATTACCTGTGCCTATGGTAACTTTTGCCACTAAAAACACCAGCCAGATGTTTGTGGGATTTTTTGTCCAGTGGGAAAGGGACTTAACGACATTCACCACCCAGCTGTAAAGATTCCAGTCAAAAAGTGGCAGCTAGCAAGCTTGAAATGTGGAAGCCAGTTAACCTGGATACATTCATATTAATTCTAGTACTAATTAGCTGCAACTTTTTGCTCGTGTTATTTCCAACTGAGTTGCCGGCTGCTCCTGCACAGTCGTCACTGTGTATTTGGCTAGTGTTAGAGTGTCTCTTTGGCAAATGTTAAAACTCACAGTAATGAGTAACTCTGTACATAACCCAGTGATTTAAATCACAACACAGAATAACACGCAGAAAACAAAGGTCTGAAGCGTTCAAATTAAAACTAGGGCTGAGAAACGGCTAACAACTGGTTTATTTTCTGTGTTGCTGTTGGAACTTCAGTTATATTACAAACTAATTATTTGAACTCATATATTACCAACACTGACAGTCAGGTTTAAAAAAATCCATGCCCCCTGATGGACATTAATGTGGGAGGGAGAAAAATAATTACATTTCTTCTTTTTGCTACTTACAATTTTAGCCAAAGAAGAACATAGTTGAAACACATAAATCAAAGTTATATATTTATAGTTCTTAGCAATAATTATATTTAGTTGCAATTCTTATTGACAGCATGAAAACATGACAATTTGTAAGCTGCAAATAAGGTTAGGAAATGGACAAATATGTCCTTGTCTGTCATAACGATCTTACAACTTTATCCAGCCATTATTATTATAGGTGCATGTTTTGTGTCTATGAGAGCGAGCACATGATCGTGTGCGACATAGATGTGTATGTGTGTGTGGTGGAGCAGGAGGACAGACTTGATGATCCCCCGTCTCCTGGTGACTGTGTGGAGCCAGCCAGCCGTGGCGAGGCTGCCATAACTACCAGTTGAGCTCTGTCAGGGAGATGACCCACTCTCTATTCAACAAGACCTGCCACCCTGACAGACAGACAGACAGACAGACAGACAGGGAGCATGACGGACAGTAAGACAGGCGGGCGGAAAGACAAAAGACACAGCATGTGAATATTTTAACTCTCGACTGAATCCGAGAACTCACCGTCTCGCTCCAAACAGCTGAAAACAGGAAAAAGCCGTAGGTGTAATTGGACCGCAGCAGCGCAGGTCAGGAGTCAACGGTCTTATTTGAGGGCTAACACCATTTAAGACTAATTTGAGACTACGTGTTATTGTGCCTTTAACTAAGTTTCTAACCTGATCTGTATAGAGGTTCATTGTGCTTTTAAAAGAGACCTGCCGCCCTGCAAAAGGCCATCTAATGGTTTTTCAAACCCACAGTATTACTTTAATGTACTGTAGATCAAAGGATAAAACAACCACTTCTGCAGATGAGGAAAAAAACTGAAGTGCAGAGAAGATTTTAGATTTTCTTTATGAGAAGTCCATTTGGGTTCTCACTGTTACGAATGATTATAGTCTCGCACACGATTAAAAGGCACTTAAGCAAAAATCAAAGCACATTTATTATGTAGCTTACCCCATACATTTCCAACAGTAAAAAAATATATTTTGCAGTTTTTGTGGCTAAATTATTAATGTACTGTTAATTTATGCCCGGTGAAATTAAAGAAAATAATTCTTTTTCACAAAGTTTTGAGGCAGAAAATAAAACACCACATCTAAGTTTACAGTGTTATAAAGACCTTGAGGTAGTGGCAAACATCAGCAAAGAGCAAAGATTAATGTTTTCAATATATCTTGAAAACTATGTGAATTCTAAGAGGGGAATTCTCAGCTTTAGCTCAAATGTTAATTGGGTTTCTCATTATATAGCAGGAACCTCCCATATATGTATGTGTACTCAGGCACTGTTGCTTCAGTGTACCTGCGCGAGGCTGTGTGCATCAGTGCGTTCATTTTGTCATTGGTGTTTGTGTGCAAGTTGCGAGGTCAGGACCTGGGCTGGAGGCCCGTCCCTGGAGAGCTCGCCTCCAGCGTGGCCAACTAACACTACAAACAATTAAAAACCACTGCTGCCTCCCCCCAGGGTGTTCGGCTTTATCCAGCTCAGGTTGGAGAAATCGCTGCTGTGCGCTGCACAAGATTCCAAACTAAACCCTCGGTATCTGGTCTATAACGATGCCGGGCAACGCAGAAGATGGAGAGGCAGAATCGATACGGCTACAGCCTGTGGACCAGTGTGGAGACAGGGGGCTATTATTAGGACGTCCTTTCTTTACCACCTGAGCCACTTACACACTTAAGATAGTCACACACACACACACATACATTCAACTCTTCCTCTGTCAAAAGAGCCTGCGCGTAAGAACAAATGATGCTTGTGGGGAAACAGGCTTGTTATTCATTTATCTTAGGAATTATTACATGTGTTAGCAGCAGTCCCGAATATTCACATTACAAAACCAACATGTTCTCTCTCTGAAGCTTTGAATTCACTTGAATAGAGGCAAGACTGCTGCAAAATTAATCACAACTTTGCGAGCAAACAAATAATTCACACTCATGGTCTTGCCTGATGCAATACAGACTTGTCAGCTGCACAGAGCAGGCCTTACATCCAGAGCCAAGTCTGTTTGAATTAAAGGATCTGGATTTATTAGCAGAGTGGACACAGTTAGCGTTCCGGCCAGACAGTAAGATAACCAGTCAGCCAACCAGTTATCTCCCTGGGCATATGCTGTGTCCACTGCTCCAGAGCACCGCTGTCAAAGCCATTGTGAATCCTAATGATCACAGTGCATCCCAACCGGTCAACACACACACACACACACACACACACTCTCCGGTCTTCGCTCCAGGGGTCCTGACAAAACAGGAGACGGCGGGGACTCGTCAGAAGACAGCGATGCCGGTGCGCTCCACCTGCTCACTGATTCTTACGCCTGGAGGAGCCTGAGGGCACTGCCATCACACACCCTCCCTGTCCATGGCACACACACACACACACACACACACACACACACAAATACATAAATCGATAGACACACACAGATGCCCACATCCTTACAGACACACATAGATCCACAATGCACATATACACCCTGCTCCCCTCGTCTCCCACTTACTTACCTCCCACCTCTTTTCTTCCTAGCATCCTATCCTTCCAATTCGACCCTATCCGCATCCTGTTGTTTGTCCTCCTCTCTCACCTCCTCGTCACCCCCACCCCTCCCCCCCAACTGCAGAATGCATGAAACAACATACACACACACCTACACACACCCTCACCTGTCAGGTAACATCAGAGAGGGGAAGAGTTGAAGAGACGTGACAGCGTGCTGAAGGAATCGTGTGCCAGGAACACAGAAATCTCTCCGTTCACCTCTGTTGTGCTGGAACACAACGAGCTCCAGCCCCTCACCTTTGTTAAGGATCAGACCTGTTTGGAGAGTGCTGGAGAACCTCCAACAGTCAGAGCAGCGAAGACACGCTGAGGAGAGGAGGTAATGTATCCGAGTGTAGAGAGGAAGTTCTGATAATCAATAGGCAGGGAGAGTAAGTCGGAGAGGAAGAAACAAAGACAGAAGGAAGGAAATAAAGCATGGGGTAGGGAGGGCCAACACACGCAGCCCGAAGGCCTTTTCACTATCCATCAAGTTCAACAAGTTGGCCCGAAAGCTTGCAGCTGCCATATGTGCTGAACCATTTACACAGTGAAGTCCAACAAGTCAGCAGCAGCCCGGCAGATGATTTGTTAGAGAGAAAAAACCTCAGCGATGTTAGAAAGACGGCTGATGGTGCTGCATTCCACATTTCTGGGACATTTTTGTTGACTGGTGTTGCGTCTTTATTCTTATAGACACGGAAAAGGTGCCAAACACAGGCCAGGTTATGGCATGTTATGTTTTCAGCGGTGGAGATTGAAAGATAGACATTTTTCAGCTATCATTCAGTCCGAATCAGAGAGAATAAGTGGATATTTGAAGGCTTCATTATGTCAACAATATTTAATAGTCACAAAGAAATCCATTTCTCTGACATAGAATACAATAAAATACTTTACAATGTCTGGGTTTAACTTCAAAACAAGCAGCAAAATTATACACAGTACCTTACAATAATATCCTAATATGATGATTCATATTCGTATTAACTTTTGATGAACATATATTTCAGGATTTTGATGGCTGAGAGCCTACATAAACCCTGCACTTATACCTATCCACAGGCTACAAACCATGAGTGTATTATTAGAACTGAATACCAGATCCAAAGATGGCACCTTTTCAGTCCAATAAGAATATGCCAAAAAAAAGTTTCTAGCTTTCAGGTTACTTCAGGGGTTATGTGGCCCTCTGAATATGCACGGTAGTTTAAATCCCATCATGCCTCTGGCCCAGCCGGGGCTGCGTGAACAAGCAAAGCGTGTTCTACAGAATAATACATTCAGGGTAACATTCTCCTGTCCATGCAAAATAAGTAGCTTAATACATGTAAAGTTAATACAATCACAACTTAATGTTCTGTGCTTGTGCCAGCGACTGCTCTGATAAAGTTAAAAGGAGGAAAGTGAGCTTTAGTGATGGTATAATTTGGTAACTTTGGTATAATTTTTCCACACAGACCATTCAGGCCATCAAATAAATTAATAAGGTTGTTGTGAACAGATGATAAGCTTGGTGAACTTCACTCATCTGTGCCAGAAGATGAGACACTGCTGGCACACATCACATAACTTATCACATATACAGTAAGTTAAATGATTTATGAAAGCTTTCTTCAACAATCTGTCAACAGTGTTACACGTCTCTTTTACACTGGTGGTCTATGGGGATTTTTCGTTGCAATACTGCGAGTAGCCACTGGAAAACATTGAAAGCAAGGCCAAGCAACAGCACAATTTCCAGTTCTCTATACCAGTGGTTCCCAACTGGTGGATCGCAGTCCAAAAGTGGGTCGCGGGTCCATTCTGAATGGATGGCAAATGACGTGCAAATTAAGTTAAGTACAGTGAATTTCCAGCACAGAGCTTTAGTTTAAAGTGCTGTTTTCTATTTGCTCATCCAGCTATTTGATAGAGACGGCAAACTAGCTCGATGGCATGGCTAAATGTAAGTATGATGCTTAATGTATTAAACTGTGTAGACCTTGAACATACAGGTCTAAGGAGAAATCTGCACCTTGTGGATGGACCACTGGCCTATACTACATCCGTGCTACAAATGCAAAAGATAGATTCCTGAGAATAACAATAATGTTACATCCACAGCCTGTGAAAAACATCACTTTAGAAATTTTGGTATGCTTGTCCGTATGTGCTAGTGTTTTGTCCCAGCTGGTTTGTATGATATCCTCCGAAAATGCACACACAACGGTTTGTAAGATGTTTTACAAATTACCACCCCATGAAATACGTCAGGTACTTTACATAAACTATACTATATATACTTAATGTAAAGTTACACAGTTAGGTTTAGGGAAAAAAACATGGTTATACATCTTTAGGTTTAGGTGAGTGGTTAGGTTTAGTTAAAGAAATAGTGATGACGTACCTTAAAATGACTCTAAGTTCACATAGTTCCGAACACCGGTCTCCTGGGGAAAGTCCTGTGTTTTGTGACCCATCCAGCACCCCAACCTGCCTCCTTAACAAACCGCCTCCTTCTTTCCTTCTGTCCTGTCAGTGTATTGGTTCCGAGATCGCAGCCTTCTAAAATATGGGTTAGGCACGAATCACTGCCTCATGATTACGTATGAATTTTGGTGCATTCCGTTTTAAAGAAAACATACGAGTAGGCTACCTGAATTGAAAGTGGGACTGTAACTTTACTAGCAGAGAGGCTAATAAGCATAACACATCAAATACCTTGCTAGCTAACGTCTGAGGAATAGTTTGGCTGTGGACAATGTAGGAGCGTTGAAGGTCATTGAATAAGAACAAGACTTTTACATTTCTTTAACATTATCATTGACAGTAAATACAATTAGCTGGCCAAAAGAAAAAAATGCAATGTTTTTGTGGTGGAAAATAGATGGTCAACAAGTATTTTAGGTCACAGTTTTCATCAAGGGAACACATGCAAGATAAAACCATAGACTGTATAAAAATATGGACGTAGTCACCGTGACGTCACACATTGGTTTCTGAGGAGCGGTTTTGAAGCTCAAAGTAAGCAGCTCTGGCTGTCGCCATCTTGGCAGTGTCTGACTCCGCCCAACTCCCAGCCAATCAAAAATGGGCAAAGAGGCGGGCCAAATGAAGCCTGGTTGCTTAAACACGCCCACCTCGCTCGAAGGTGCTAAGTTAGCTACGGCTAACAAGCTAGGCTAACAAGCAACGCTACTTTGGCTAGCCCTGTGGTGTTGGCTGCTCCCGCTCATGCTCCCGCTTGGTGCTAGCTCCCTCACGAAACAAAATATCCAAAAGGCACAAACACGGCTGAGAGGTCAGGTTCAGTGACTTGTGAACTGGCTGAGATGGTGCCTAGCAGACAGCCAGCGTCTAGTTAACCACCCATGATGGTGCCACCTGTCACTCAAAGTGACCACGCCCTTAATTATGCGCAACTTTAAGCCTTAATAAAATTTAAACGGATGAGTTATAAAAAAAATTCACCCCCCTGTACAGTTGTTATGACTGGGGAAATTAGCTATAGAGACCAAAACCGTTTTTTGTACCAGGCTGTAAACATGTTTATTTCTGCTATAAATTTGAGCATTTTAACATGGGGGTCTACGGGGATTGACTTTTGGAGCCTGCCTCAAGTGGCCATTCAACGAACTGCAGTTTTTGGCAATTCCGCATTGGCTTCACTCATCATCCCTGGAGGTTGCTGCTTAGATAAAACCCACATGTGAAATCAGCCATGATCTGTGGGGTCTGTAGGAAGGCTCCATGTCATTGGTCCGACATCCCATTAGTCCGACGTCCCATTGTTCCGATATGTGATTATACTAGGATATACTGTATTTGTGTACCATAGAGGATCAGCAGACGCAACAAAAGTAGGCTACTGGTCGAGATACAAGTGTCATAGAGAGAAGAGAGTGAAACACCATAACCTCCTGTTATTAACTCTGGGGTCCAGGTTGTGTGGGGAGCTTTCCACGGTGCTGAACGGCTCCCGGCGGCTCCGCGACCGGCTCTGGGTCAGCTGGGAAAGGCTTGAGGCGAAGCAGGATCACAGCTTATGTGTTTGCCACTTTCTTTTTAATTTTAACCCACACCATGATCTTTTCCTAACCCTAACCAAGTGGTTTTTGTGCCTAAACCTAACCAGACCTTAACCACAGGGCATCATGATGATTTTGGAATAATGGGCTGTCGGACCAATGGGCAGACCCCTGTGGGAAGGCATTCTGGGAATTGTAGGAAATCAAAACAAAATAAAGTACAAGTATACAAAACTAGCTGAGAGACTCATGATAACAGCACTTAGAGATGTGTGGGGTTAGTTAGGCTGCTTTAAATATCCTCAGAATAAATTGAAATACATCACTGAAATTAACAGAGCTGTCATGGACCCTGTGACAGGTTGGTGAGCTCAGGGGGTCTTTCTGCCTTCTGCACACTGTATGCTGATATAGACCTCAGACACCCACGACCCAGGAGAGGAATGTGAAGTGAAAGACTGCAATTAAAGGCTGTATATATCATAATAAAACTATTTATTAATTAATATTTTTCTGTCGAATTATTAGATTTCTGTAGCCAATCTTGTTCCTCTGCCCTGAATGTTGCATAAACAAAAAATCTGTGCTCATCCATATGAAAAAAATGTAGCAATACATATGTGTCCAAAGTATTCTGCAAGCAAAACTCAATGTATTCAAGCTAGGAGAATGAATTAGTAATATGTCTGCATGCACTGGCCTTGGGAAAACATCCCCTCTTTATAATTAAGCCACTGGCAGACTCGAGCAAACCTGAGCACAAACCTCTGTCTCCTCCTGGTTTGAGGGGAATGTTAAAAGCCGTCGTAACTAATTGGTTCCCCTGCCTCCTGTTTGTCATGGGAACGACACAACAATCAACACCCTCCATCAACTCCTTCAGAATTGGGGAGCAAAACAACAGGGTGGTCGTCTCGTGTCACGCCAAATAGACTGACAGTCAGTCGAGCATTAGTGAAGACTGATGTCGTGCATTAGTCACTTACAGGGGGGGATCCATTTGTGTCCGTTGCCTGCTCTGCCTCCTCGTCTTTGTTTGGGTTACAGCCACAGCCAACAAACTATAAACTTGTTCAATTATCATAAAACAAAACAAATCATGAGGCCTTTGTTTATGCTGCCTGCAAGTGTTGGATTAACTTCTCACACTCAGCCTCTGTTGTCTAATGCTGCTTCTAATTTCTTTATTTCATTTACTCCGAGAGAACACTCCAGCATTTATATTAAAGAAAAGCCCTCCACACAGATTTGAGGGTCTATTTGCAAGTTAGAGAATGCACTTGAACAATAACTACCTATCTGTAGTGTTAGTTATCCTCTGGATCCACAAGAGCCATTTTCGCCAAGGGGGAGAATGATTTTGCTTCATCAGGAAGAAGTGGATCTTCTAAAAACAGTCATTTTGTTTCTGCGTCTTCCCCCCCCACTCCGCCCTTACATCTCGAGAGATGGTGCGGGCTGATTCTCTGCGTGAAGTGCCTCTCGACGCTCTCAAAACTTACATCATGCATTGTTTCACGGGCTGGCATGTTTTGCGGGCTCTTGGCCCATTCGGGTGCTGGATTGAGTGTGTGTAGGTTAGTGGGTGGGCAGCAGGAGTGGGTTCTCTGCGAGGGGCAGGAGATGCTGGAATTCCTAATAGAAGGTAATTGAAAATGAGCACTTAGAAGCCGTTGGCTGGTATTTTCCTGATGTGCCATGAAGCACTGTCGTAATCATGTGCTAGACTCTGCCGTACTCAGCAGGCAGTGGAAGGGCTCATTAGTGGATACTATGCATTATATACGTAGGTGTTTGACATGCAATCGCACACAAAAGCAGAAAGAAAAAGATCATGTGCCTGCTCAAACAACTTTTCACAGCCTGCTGAAGCTTTTCTTTCCCGCTGAACTTCTTGTCGCTGGTGGGCAGAGAGCAGCAGCCTTGAAAAGTTTTACTGAAATGTGACAAAATTGAATGAGTAGGCCGCTTGAGGATGTGAAGTGGATGGCTCACAGAAAGAGCCTCCACTTCAGTATTCTTACTCTTTCTCTTTCTGTCAGTCTGTCTTTCTCCTGCTGTCTCTGTACGTGGCTTTCAGGACAAATGGTACCCTTACCTTTAGCTACTTTTGACAGCCTTACATAGATTTGAGCAGTCGCTACAGGCGGCCTGTGAAGGTGAAATGGTCAGAAAATTGTGCTGAATGGCAAAATAACGTTACTATTTGCTGCCATTGTGTTCTATGAGGATGTGTGGATACAAAATCTATTTACACTGGTAACCTTGGGAGTGAAAACGATTTGATTTAGAGAAGAAGAGGAGAGAAACAAAAGGAAGAGAGCAAGAGACAGCGAGAGGAGCTCCCTGAGAAGTAGAGCGCACAGACAGAGGTCACATGATCCTCCTCCAGCTCTGATAATCCACACATTTAAACGGTTCGACAGCGATGGAACTGAAATTCTATAGCCGTCCGCCTCACTCAATCAGCCACAATATCTTGCTCCAGCAAACAGAAGCTGTGGTGCTGCCGCTTAGCACCGGGATAATGATCAGATTAAAAGCTTTGACTGGTGAGACTTGGACTAATGCCAGGTGATGGGAGCAATTTGCCGCCCAATCAACGCCGAACGAAGGAGGGAGAAGTGCACCATTGGCTACTGACGCCAGCAGGGAGGGGTTATGGGGGCGAGGAGAGAGGGTTGGAATCATCCCAACCCCAAAAAGCAGCTGGTGATTCAACAGTTCCTATTGTCAGATTCCATTACATCCCCTCTGTCTTTGTCTTTCTTTCTCTCTGCCTCTATTTCTCTGTCCGTCTCTCCTATTCCCCTTCTAATCAAGTTCTTCCCCTGTCCTCCCCACTTTCACTCAAAAAAATGGATGGTCAGCAGAAGGCCTTTTCGCTGAAAAGTATTTCTGGCTTCATGCACGCGCACACACTCTCACTAAACTCAATGCAGCGCTCAACATAGAAGACACACAGAGAGCAAGATGAAGGAAAAATAAAGAGGAGGAAGTGAGGATTTAAAAAACAAACGGCAAACAGTGACTGAGGAGATGTCTTTGTCAGTGAGAGAGAGACATGAGTGGGCCGGCGCGCTAATCATCGATCGGATGATTAAGGCAGATGAGCAGGGCTTTTTCCCCCAGTGAAGGATCTGATTGTTGGTCTCCTCCCGCCTGGTGTCCGGGGAGCACGCTGGCGGCAGCGGCTCAGGATCAATACACTCAATCACGGCTGAGAGGGGCAGCGTCAGTCACGCTGTGCCAGACTATTAGAACCAAGTAGGCAGACAGTGAATAACTCCATGCTTCTCTGGTCCCACCTCACACCACAGGGGGAAGAGATGAACTTGCTGGCTGGCTGGAATGTGTGTGTGTGCGCATGTGTGCATGTGGATAAGGGTGTGCAGTTGTCACACCTGCTTCTGGTTAAGTTAAAGGAACAGTTCAACCTTCTGGAAAATATACTCATTTGCTTTCTTGAAGAGAGTTATATGACAAGATTCAAACTGCTCTCATGCATGTCTGTTATATGTAAAGCTGCAGTCAGGAGGTGGTTAGCTTAGCTTAGCACACAAACTGGAAACAGCGCACAGCACCTCTAAAGCAAACTAATTAACACATTATATCTTGTTCAAAAACCATTGTGGTTTAACTTGTGGTCATGTTCTGACAGCCTGCCCTTATTCCCAGTTCCCAAATACCGCCACTTTGTCAGTGATTTCTCTGCCTTTCTCTCTGTGTGTCATATCGACACACAGAGGCATCTTTCGTGACGATATGATACACTGGGCAGTGTCAGCTTGTAATGCTGCTGGCAACAACATAATATAAGGAGCTGGAAAGTCCCTATAAGGAGGGCAGGAGGGGAAATGGATGAGTCCAATAAACCCTGGACTTTCGCCCAGGAGTCTGCTGTTGGCTTCCTGTGTGAGTTTTAAGCCAAATCATGATGTTATTTTCTAAACCTAACCATGTGCTTTTGCTGCACAAGGAAATAATGTACTGATGTAAGTTCATTTTTAAATGACTGTATGCATCAAATGAGCTTGAGCTGTACATTTGCTTTGAAAACCAAAGTGTATTTTGAATAGACACAATTATATGTAACATGTATAAATTCACATGCTGTCCTGGAAGCAGATGCAGGAGGTTACCCGGCTAGTCACATTTAGACATTAAAGTCCACGGACAAATGGGTGATATTTGATGAGTTGGAATGAGAACTCGCTGCTTCATGGCCAGACCATGGATGTATGAAGAGAACCGGATACAGCGCTCAAGGCAGGGCCCCGTTCATTCCTATTAAAGTTCTCAGTGGGGGATGAAGCCAAAAAGTTCAACTTCCCAGATGTAAAATTAAGCATCACGGGGCCCATAGAGCAAACGCAAGAGAAACTTTCATGCGTGAGCAGCTAACTGGTTCAGTGGATAACTTCCGGTTGGGCCCTCTGCTAACTTGAATAGAGAGAGATAAAATTGTGTGCAGTTGTGACGCTCCAAAAAATCTATCGATTTACAGACATGTCTCTTCCAATGTAAGTCTATGGTAAAAAGTCCTTTTGGGCCCAATGGCATCACGTGATGGACCTGGAAGTTGTAATGGCCACTACAAAAATTGGCTTCAAATCCCGGCACACTTCCTGGAGGTCTTGGCCAGGCACATTGACTTCCCATCGTCCCTGCTGTTTAGCTCTGCTCAGCAGTCTTTATGCTAAGCTAATCTAATTTTGGTTGCTGGCATGTTGGCATGTAAGTACATCCCTATGAATAACAGCTGAAACAGGGGGCTACTTCCAAGAGGTGGGACTAAGTCATTGTTTTGCAAGTCACAAGTAAGTCTTAAGTCTTAAGTCAAGTTTTGAGTCAAGTCCCACGTCAAGTCCTACACTTTGAGTTTTGAGTCCCATACAAGTCATAATTTTCTTTTCACCAAATGTAGTGAAGAAATAATATTAACCGAGCATTAGAAAAAGTGGATCTGGTGAAGTGAGTGTCAAATTGTTGGAAATGAATGCCTTTAACCTCAGTTGAATCAGAAAATGGAGGTAAGTCAATTAATTGATTTGTGGCACACTTTTTAAATCTTTGGGCCGGGGGGGGAGGTCAGGCCTGCCATCAGGGTGGTCAAAGGGTATGGCCCAAGGCCGAGGGAGACCCATGAAAAGTCTATGGTTGACCTTTAAATTGGATCAAGTATAACAATTTACAATAATCACAATACAATTTAAATGTATTTACACAATAAATTAATACATTTTTATCATTAAACACATTTTAAGCATGCACTCCAACCCCACAAGTCTTTTTTGATTTTGTAAAGTCAATGTTAAAGTCATCAAATACATGGCTCAGGTCTGACACGAGTCCACACCTTTGCTACTTTTCTGTCTTTGCTTCTGGTTAGACCCAGATAAAACTGTTTTGAAATGATTTATGTATAAATTAATACGTTTCATACAGAATGCCAGACAATTTGTTGGAATCATGCCTCCTGAATCCTTCCAACTGAGGTGACGAGTTCAATGTTATCACATTCATTTGTCAGAACGGACGTAGTTATTAAAATGTGACCCAGGTTGAAAAATACCATAATTTCCTTTGTAGGATACGGACATCCTGAAAACAACACCAGTGCTTGGGCCACAAGGCACACATCAACTTTTTTATTCATATGTGGTGTATGGATGTTGGAATAAAAACACAACTCTTGCTTTTTGAGCCATTATGTGAAAAAACATATTTTGTAAAAATCAAAAACTGATACTTCAGCTACACTACGTCCTTGTAAGACGAAAGTAAACATTCCAGCACTTCACTAGTTTCATTTTTGAAAAACACTTTGGAAATAAACAGCAGTAATAACCATGCCTTTAACGGATCATCCTTCACCTTCTCTCCCTTTAGATTCTCAAGTCCCAACACTTCAAAATATCACATTAAAATCATTTTTAATCTTTTCTGACAAAAAGCGAACAACAAATCATTGTGAGCTTTGCTTCCCTGATGCAATGTCAGAAAACCATGTGTGCCCATCAGCTTGCGTCTTGAAAACCTTGTGCACTGACAGAAAAATCCCCTCCTTCCCCTATAGACGACATCATCTTATGTGGCGGGTGAAACACTCGTTAGTGCCATAAGAAAGGAGGAGAGGGGAGGACGGCACTTCTCAGACAGCTGTGTCCCTGACAGACAATGGATGGCCCAGGCCCATCTGGATGCAGCAGCCCTGGACCAACATGATGTATACATCTTCACTAGCCAATGGGTGCCATCAATCCCCCCATCACCATGGTGACTGGCGGTGACAGCTAGCCGAGGACCACGGCCTCTATCTAACTATCATCTGTCTATCTTTATCTTATTAGGCATGTAAACAAACACATTATTGGGATATTAGCAGATAATAGGCTCTGAACAGACCCACATATTTGCAGTTAGGTTTAGTTCTGGTCCCAACAGACTACTTTTTCTCAGTGTCATCGCTCAGTCAAACTGAAACACACAAACATCATACATACGAGGATGAATCATGTAGGATATGTATCAATAAATACATTAAAATATCACTGAAGAAGATGCTTAGGCCTGCATGACTTGATAGTAGACAACAAACTGAAGTTAGGGACCGTCTCAAAAGTGCAAGCAAAAGGGCAAGAGGGTTTTCAACTTTTGTCATTGCATGCTTTCTTAAAAAAATGCAGTATTGTGGCCTGTTTTTTGTCAGTAGCTTTGCCACTATCTATCTATCTATCTATCTATCTATCTATCTATCTATCTATCTATCTGTCTATCCGTCCATCTGTTCGTCCATACTGTTTGTCCTGTTCTGCCATCTATTCACATGATGTTTTGAATTCAATATTATCCTTTTAGCGGTCCCTGCTTTTGAGTTGAGTGTTTGCAACATTCCTCTCTAATCTCCATCTTTAAAAAAAATAACAGGCAACCTTGTCAGCCGAGCAGTGGAGATGCAAAGAGGAATTGGAGGAACGGCCTTGCTACAGGACCATTCTGAATATGTTAACAGCGCCGCTTCCCTTGAACTGTCACAACTTGAAAATCCACCGTGTTAAGAGCTTCACATGCAGGCAGCCATGAATATCTGCCGTTTCCGTAGACTTGGCCACAGAGGCCCTTAAAAAGCACTTGTTGTAATACATGACCAATTTCCCTGCAGCGAGTGCAGGGGAGTATTAACATCTCCTCAGCCTGGTTCGGTTTTAATGTGATGGAGATGTTATTAGAGCCATCACAGGCCCAAATGAATGGCCAGTGGAAGCGCCACAGCAGGAGAGAGAGGGGGGAACACATCGACCTTCGCCTCACCAAGGACAAGGACACTTGTGCTCGTAAAAAGGGGTGGTTCAATTGTTCACACCAGCCATGGCTGCTGAACCAAGCCTTGGAGTCAGGCTTACATGACCATATTACACTCACTTAGTCGGCTCGTATTTCACTGGATTTCTCTGATTGGTGAGTTTGTTAATCTAGCATTTCTTTGTTACATAAATACACCAATAAACTGTAAAAAAAAAAAAAAAAAAAAAAAAAAAAAAAAAAAAAAAAAACCCAGCAACTACAAATTATTGATCATTTCAGGGGGACATCTACATTTCTAATCATTTATAAGATAGGAAATTATAACTAACTTCACGGTGGAGGCATGAAATCAAATCATTTTGTTATATAGGAGTAATTAATATGTGGTGCTGTGTATGTGAAGTTGACTGTGATTTACCTCACACTTTAACTTGTGTAATAAAAAGACTTTAATATCTCTGCAATCCATTTGATTAATTTTGCTGTCCTGCATTGTTGTGTTGAGCAATTCTCCCTGTGACAAGAGGTGCTCTCGTCTTTGAACAGTTATCCTGTCTCCCTGCTCCTTTGAAGTATAATTATTTCACTTTAATTAGAAGCGAATCATGCTTAGTAAACACAAAAACACGGTCTCTTCAGATTAATAGGCCGGGGTAATGCGTTAGGCACGAGGAGTTGCTTTGAATGGGCTTTGGCTCCGCTCCAATTCGGGCATGATTCTCATTGTGCAGCAGCTCCCAGCCTTGACGAACTGACCAGTGACTAGCGGTTGCAGAGGGGGAGAGTGAAGATACAGGCCTGTGTCTAACACTGAATTCTCCTATTGTTTCAACACAGAACATGTTGTTCTTTGTTGTCTGCTATTAATAATACATTGGCCACAATCTGTAAGTCTAATACGGCAGAATTAGGAATGAGGCACCTTGTTCAAAACCCAAACTGAGTGTTACATAACGTATGCACATGCAGGGAGCCTTTTCTGTCATGCAGAATTTAAGATTCTTGATTAAAGTTACATGCTTATTTCAGCAAATTAATTTACAGTCTAATATGCAGCCAAGGGTGTAGATCTTATTTTGTGGGGAGGACACAACAGGGAGGAAACGGTGGAGGTTGGGGGTCCTTCCCAAGTAAATTTTGAGCGTCAATCATGTAATTTCCTGCATTCTGGTGATTTTTTTATGCACCAATTTTTGCTTTTTCTGCTTCAGGTAAAGTGGAAAAGCCTCTCCTACAGTCGTTTCTGTGTTGGGAGGGGACAAGAGCACATGTTTAAACATGTTCTAAATATTGAGAGGGACTTGTCCCCTGCGTCCACTCCCCTCGACCTCAACACTGGGGAGGGCACTCACGAAATGGGTGTTTGGGGGTCCTCATCCAGGAAATTTTTAAGGTCAAACACTTAATTTTCACATTTTGCTAATTTTTAAACACCAATTTTTGCCTTTCCTGAATCAATTTCAGGTGGAAATGTCTTCCTTTTAGTCAAAATTGGGGGGGCAAATACATGTTCTAAATATTCAGTGTATCCTCATACAACTGCTTGTATGACATCCTTCATCCTTGTACTTAAAGTAAAGTTACGTACTTAATGTAAAGTTACGGAGGGTAGGTTTTATACTATTTATACTGTATGTTGTGTTACATGGACCTGTGTCTGCAATAAAGCTTTATTATTATTAGGAAAAGAAAAATGGTGATGTCATACCTTAAAATGACTCAAAGTTCACACGGTTTTGAACACTGGTCTCCTGGGGAAAGTCCTGTGTTTTGTGACCTATCCACCACCCCAACCTACATCCTTACGGGGCCGCTTCCTTTTTTATACCCATCAGTGTGTAGGTCACGTAATCACAGACTTCCCAAACACATAGGGTTTAGATTAATTACCTGCTCGTGATTACATGGACTGTGTACGAATTTTGGTGCTTTACTTTTCGTAGGAAAGCGTACGAACAGTACATGGGAACAGTCTGAAATATCAAAGGGGAGGTGTCCCCCCCACCCCCAATGAAATCTACGCCTATGTAAGCAACCTTTTACCTACACTCCACCTTTAAATTAGAATACAAAATGGGCCTTTAGTGCAATCGGGTGCAATTCCTCAAAATACTTTGAAAGAAGAAAAAAGCAACGCAGGCTTTGTAGTTCAAATCAGCTGAGCACAACATCCCTTTGGTCGTACAGTTTACTGAATCCAAGCTGGATTATTTCATATCAAACAATCTTTAGATGAATTTAGATTACAGGAAATCTAACAACCTTTCCTTAACACATTCAATTACACTATCAAACTGAAAAGATAAAATGCTCTAATATTTACTTGCCAGTTTCAGCAGCTATGTGGAGGGAGGGAGTGGAGGAGGGGGGTGTCGCTCTCCCAGCAACTAATTACTTAAGCAGTTGTCAAAGGTTTGAAGCTCGCTCTTGAATTCCAATGAACACTGTCCATGGACAGCGGTGGTTTTGCATATATTATGAATATTTCAGCTTCTCCCAGTAACCTTGGTGTCGTTTGGCAGATAGGGGCTGGCAGAGAGCCATTTAAAAGCTTCTCTGTTGCAGAAGGGAGGAGACAGGGTATTAAGCTTTATCTATACTTGACATTTCGAAGCATTTGTAATTAATTCATATAGAAAATCTTTCCCCCTTTTTCTAAATGACTGGCCGTGAATGGTCTGCAGCACAAGGTAACCGCCATTGTTTCTGTGAGAGGACACACACCAAAGTGGTACATGTCAAAATCACATATCAAAATAAAGACAAAAGCTCACTAAATCAAATCAAGTTTTTCTTAAGCAAACATATAGACATCTCTGTTTACACATGCTATTCAAGATTCAAGGGAAGAGCTCGCACGCAGCCGGACCCTGAATACAATCACAGAGGTTTGAGTGTGAATAAAGATGCATGTGTAAATGTTTAGGAATGTGGACGCGCAGCCAGATGGACAAAACTAAAGTCTGTCTGCATGTCACAACTCCTGGCACAGAGCCAAAGACGCAGGTGTGTGTGTCTCTGTGTGTGTGTGTGTGTGTGTGTGTGTGTGTAAAATCTTATCCATTTGATAAATAAGAAGCACCTGAAGTTAATCCTTAAATATAAAAAGTTTTCTAAATTAATTCTAAAAAATATAACCACCATGATATATTTGTGCACTTTCATTCTGCTCTTCCTTCCTTGCACACAGAGAGATTAATACATTTCTATACTTCGTCATGTTTGGGTTGGTTAACTGAAAAGGCCGGCATGAACTACTGAAAGAAATGAGTCAGACCTTCAGATAGCCTGAACAAACAGCCCGTACACTGAATAGTTCTGCAGTTCTTGTTCTCCATTGCTGGCCACCAGCAACCACTTGCATCCACCTTGAAATCATAAAAGCAGCCGTCATTCCACAACGCTCTGAAAAGCCTCTCATGCAGCAGCTCCTTAGCTTGTTGGCAAGACATTTAATTGGTTTAATAATTTAATGGTAAAATAAGTGAAAGGATAAAATGTATCAAAACTGAGGACAAAACGTGGCACCTACGTTACGTTACCTGCAACTTGACCCACAAAAGTTTGGCTGGTGTGAACACCTCTCTCTCGGGCGAAAGTCGGTGTTTGTTGGACCCATCCACCACCCCTCCTGCTGGCCCTTGTCGGACTTTCGCCGCTGTGTTTCCCCCTGACGCCGTCTGGAATGATACCCGGATGAGCTGAGCGGCACTGAGTCCCTCCATCTTGTGTGTGTTTGAGTGTGTTTTGTAGAGTGGGGCAGAGAAGGTGGAAGGTGGACTATTGCACGTAATGTTTCTGTAAGTCATTAATAACTTAGCTTTACTCAGAGTGACGCGGGCCCTGCTGGTTGACTGGCGAATCACTAATCACCCAACCTACAGGCAGCACAATAGATGGTGTGAATCATTCAGTCAGTCAGTCATCATCAGGCTGTCAGTGCACACAATGTTCGGGCAATTTGAGTTTGCTTTTCTGGAAATATTATGTTATTTTCTCTTCTTGAGAAAAAATTAGACCTATAGTAGTGGATTTGAATTACTATTAAAGGATAAACCTCAGTGTGTTTTAGAAATTACTGTTATTCCATTTTACTTTAAGTTATTTGATTTGAAGGACTGTGAAGCTGCATAACATAGGCCTATCAAAATATGTTTTTGATGGTTCCACTGCTTACATTTCATCATTGTGATCATGGGTACAATCACAGATTAAAATCTGACAGTTGTCCCACAGTGTGTTACAGCAGCATTAAAATAAGGAGAATCGAAGCAGATTTTTTAAAGTAACCCAAAAGCTACTTTCCATGGTTACTATATAATTTATATATGCAGTAATTGGTTTTCTCAAAACATTCTACACAAGATCTCTTCCTGCTAGTATCCAAAGATGTGAGTACATTTTAAAGAAGACTGAATCTGTAAATAACTCTGTACAGAGTACATGACAATACGTAGGTCGTAGGTATTCACTTTTTCAAAATGCTCTTTAGTGATTCAATAAATACCATCCTCAGTTCTCCCTGATAGACGGTTAGCTCTTCAGTGGCTCAGCCTCTTTCCTGGAGGTGATGTCAGTCCACTGAGATGACTACGCAAGTGTAAAGCCTTCAATCTGCGGCCGTGCCTCATCTAAAGCCGGACCCATCCACACCATTGTGTCCATTTTCTAAAAGAGTGAGTGAGTTAGAGCAGCGTGGGGGTAGTGAGCGAGCCTCCGAGTGTGTTTGTGTGTGCGCATTTGTTTGTGTGTGTGTGTGGAGAGAGTGTGCCTGTCCAAGAGGTTGCCAACTGGCATTAGGGGAATGTGAATCAGTGGAGGGACCACCGCGGTGGTATCCAGTGGTGTTGTGAGTGTGTCCCCCTCAACGCGCACAGCTTCCCCCCCACCTCCACCCCTGTGTTCTCTTTCACAGCCCACCCCCTCCCCAATCCTTGTCCCTTGTTTCTGCCTCCAGCTTTAGCACTTCCTAGTTTAGTTCTGCCTGAGCGCAGAGCAGCTCTCTCTCCAATTTAGTGAGTGGCAGGGAAGATGCAGACTGACACCATACTGATTCAGTGGAGTGTGTGTACTTGTGTGTGTGCGCGGGATGTGTGAGCCATTATGTGTGGGTTAATTGAAGGGAGAACAAACCGCTAAGAGTGAGAGAGGGAAAAAAATGAAGACATAAATAAGGTTTAAGAGTGTATATGTGTGTAAGGAAGAAAAAGGGCGCATTAGCAGCTGAACAATATCTTGATTTCACCTCTATAATCTTTCTAAAATTATCCGCAACTGTTGCCACATGACCCGCGTGTGTCTTTTCTAATTAATAACCCATTCATGTGAGAGAAAAGAAGACAAAAAGAGGCTTTTAAAAAAGGATCAAATCATATCTTTTATCAGCTGCGATGCCATATCTCTAAATCCTTTCTTTTCATAGCGAAGACTGGTGTTTGCACAGGGGCTGCTTCCATGTGAAGCCTGTATGTGTAGAAAGCTATAGCTCTCTATGAGAAGGCCAGCTCTCAGTCTTCAGGGTGCCATCCTGTGGCAACATCAGAAGAAATGTCAAAGATTTTGAAGGCTTGGTTAAATACAACTGGATTTCTTTGCCTTAAACCTTCAATGACATTTTTGGCTGTCGGAAAGGTCAGCGTGCAGCTCCTGTGAAATGCTAGCTCTTTTGGGGTGAACTTCAATACAGGATAATAAATCCCTCTCTCTATTTTTCCCTCCATGCTTACAGCGCTGGCCTTACCACAATAGCCCGTCAACAAGTAGGGAAACATACGTGGCTTGATGGATATTTCTGTGCGTACTGTCTTCTGTGTGATAAATCTCTCCGTCCTAAAGCAATAATGATGAAATTTTTACTGAACTCCACCTCACAACTGTTAAACAGAGATATTAATGTCTGCAGAGTTATTAAAAAGAACACATAAAGCCAAATTTTAAGTGAATTACATTTACCTTCAGAATAATGGATGTAAGTGCAGTGTTTATCCATCAAAGTCAGCACCGGTTATGAACCCAGCTTTAACTTTGTCAATCTCCAAATAAAGTTTTTTTTTAAGTTAATTTACACGTGAATTCACCAAGGACTTAAGCCTTAACATTTCACCCTTACAATTTACAGTTTGTTATCCTTTTTATAATCATGATAATGTGTCAGTCTTGACTGGAGGTTCAGGGCAAGCTCCATTTTGAAAGCTCATTCCATGAGCACCATTCAGAATACTGTAATTACTTGTGAAATGCCTGTCAATGCATACTCGTGAGTTATGCATATGAAAATATGTTGTTAGGTAAAACCTCAAAATGAGAAATAAGTAAAAAAAAAAAAAAAAAAAAAAGGTTAAAAAATTTTGAGCAGTTGTCATGGAGATGGTTAAGAGGTTATCCTTTGTAGACCATCTTTAGAGAGAGGGGTCAGGAGCTGCACTCCGATACAACCACCCATTCAGCCAAGTGTTGGGCAGTGACACAGTATTTAGTGGCATGAGAAAGTAACTTTTGTAACTCTTTTAGTTACTTTTCAGTAATGAGTAGTGTCATGGATTACAATTTAAATTCCATTAAGCCCAGCCATATCACAGTTTACCTCAAGGGGCTTTACAGTATGTGACTCGCCCCAAAAAGAGCAACGGGCGACGTCTAATAAATGCCATGTGTACAGAATAGACCAACATAATAAATTACAATATAGACAATCAAAATAAGATACACAGAGTGTAAACATATTTGAGGAAGATGGATCCTGGAGGATGTCAAGCAGCCTCCAGGTGTCTCCAAATAGCTTGAGCTTGATCCACACATTTCACAAGGGTAACGGCACACAATTTGGCTCCATTAACTTACTTTTAGTTCACAGATAAGAAACAATAAATTGTGAAGATAATAAAGCCTTCACAAAATAACATTTTAAGTCTTGTGTGTGATTTATCCCTCAGGGATTTACACTTCGGAATTTATTCATATGTATATTTATTCATTCTGTGCTGCTTGTATGTCATGACATGTCAGCTTCATTAAAAGCATAGCTGCAAATTAAAGCAACAATAGAGACAATACATCTGTGATCAGTTTCCTAATTTAATTTTATCAATTTTTTCAATCTATTCCTCTTTTCCAATTTCTTGTTTTATTTTATGGAAGTGATCAATGCAAGTGTACTTGTCCTTTAAACTAAATAAAAAATAAAAGCTAACAAAACAAAAGACGCGTTCGTTCGTTACAGGCGTATCAGTTTGTAGAACAAGATTGTAAAACAGTTTTGAACAGTTAGAACAAGAGGATGCACTACAACGTGCAAATCACTCCTTCTTGTGGCTGCCTGCGCTTTCCCTGTCCTAGCGGCCGCAACTTACACTCTCTTCATCTACTTCATCTCCAGATTGGGAACTTGCAGGCAGGGCCAGCAGGAGAAATGATACTGCACTTAAGCAAAAATCTTTTTGGGTGTATGAGCCAGGCGAGCAACTCCATTGAACTGAATAGGCACCATCTTGACATCCTATATCTAGGTATTATAGTAAATCCATGGTGTGAACCCACACAGCTTAACTGTGTGGATGGGACCCCTGAACAGCTGCATGCTCTGGACTGAGCCGTGTAATGGATGTAACAAGTCATGTAACTACTTACATTTTTGTACCTAGTGTAATAAAAGTCACGACATTACTTTTAAAAGGGTAATTGACTTCATTTTCAAATTACTTAACAAATGGTAAATGGACCTGCACTTGTACAGCACCTTTCTAGTCCTCCGACCACTCAAAGCGCTTTTTACACTACGAGTCACATTCACCCATTCACACACACATTCACACACTGGTGGCTGAGGCAACCATACAAGGTGCCACCTGCTACTCAGTTTTAAACACACACACACCAGTGGAACAGCCACAAGGAGCATATTGGGCTTCAGTATCTTGCTCAAGGATACTTGGGATACTTTGACATGTGGATCGGAGCCAGGGATCAAACCACACAAGTATAAATGCTGTGGCGTAGGCTCTGCATAGAGCTGACGCACAAGTATGAATCCTGCTTTACAACTAACTTAACTTCATCCAATGGATCCAACAACTGCAGTTCCTCTAATGGCCACATGGGGCTGGCTCCAAAATCGAGTCAATCCCTGTAGACCCTGATGTTAAAATGCCAAACTTCACAGCAGAAATCAATGTTTCTTCATTAGCAAGTGAACTGGACATTGTGTTGAGATTTTTTTTAGGTAAAAAATAGTGTAACTAGAAAAAAGTCTACTGTATCAAAGTGCAAGAAAAAAATCTAACTTATTTACTTATTATTGGTGAAGGAGCAGCATCATGGTACTTTCCACAAAGATGTAATTAAAATATTGATCCTGTAGCAGGTATTGGTTTGCAGTCACTTTTCATTAGTTGCAGTTGTTTTCACAGCTGTGACTGCAGTCCCTGAGTCACTTCCACTGAAAAACAACATTATAGTATTGTAAAGAGTAAGCACAGGGCCAAGACAGTAGGAGCAGGGTACGCTGAAACAATAACAGCGCTCGAGGATGTCTCATTTTTGTGCAGTTCACAAGAGGTAAATGTGCCACAGACATAAGTAATCAAGCTGCAACTTGAGTCGGATAATATTTTGTAGTTCAACTGTCTGGCTGTAATTTTACCCCTGGCTTTACCAGAGGATGTTGCACTCCACCATCCACAGTGATGCACAATTACTCCTTCAATATGATGCCACACAAAGACGATTTGGAGAGATGGAGAATCTGATGAAAAGCACTGAACAGGAATTAAATCATGTTTTCCACACCATAGGTTCAGAAAATGGTGCTTGAGACACTGGAGAGCCCAGCGGCGGATTCCAATCTGTGGGCTGAAATTGGAAATGAACAGCAGTGCCGTCTCCATTCTGACAGCCTCGTGTCAATAAAAGTCAGTTTCCCTCCATTGCTTCCCATCGCTGACCACAAAGGGACTTTTGTCAGCTACAGTCAGAGCGCCGCACGGCTAACATTTTGCTAACGTGCAGCAAATGGTGATTGCGTTCACAACCAGTGAGATCTGAACGATTAATCTGAACATACATGCAGACAGGGTGCGACAGAAAGAGGAAAACAACGTCTTTAATACCACCACCTGTGCCCGTAAGTGCCATATTATACAGCAGTGAATTGGTCGTTTTCTGCAGTCAGAGTGAACAGCACTCGCCAGCTCCCTGTGCAGAGATCATATAATGTGATTTATGGTTCTGGAGTGAATTATGGAAACACTGACCTTCCCTTTACATCCCATCAAACAGATAACTGGCCAGTAAGTTGCTGTTATGATAGGAGGAGGGGGAAGAACACTGTCATGCCTGTTTACATGTTTTGATGCAGGCGAATGGCAAATAGGACAAGATTCATATCGGACTCTGCCTTTGATATATGAATAGGAGTCAAAAATTTGGCTGTGGAGAAACTGAGTGTTTTTTTTTCCTATCATGTCCACACATTTGCAGCAATGCTACCAGCTCTGGCCTTGGTCTTACAAAATGCCATTAAAGGTAGTATCTCACATTTTTCTTTTTTTTAACAGAATGTCATGACAATACCATCTCTGAGATTTTTTTTTTTTTTACTATTTTGAAAAAAAAAAAAAAAATCTCCCCCACCTTTGTTTGCACTTTCAATTTGCATATCAAAGAAATCCCATCGGGACCTGCTTTGCATATTTACATCTGATTAGTAACTTTAAATGAACATGTCAAAAATGGTCGAGTTTTCTTTTTTGAATGTGCGAGGACTACCTAGCTTGTATAATTAGTGCCAGCACATGTAACATAGCCAAAAAACAAAACAAGCTGATTTCAAACAACACAAGAGGCACCTTTTATATTGCCTTTCATTAGGCATACTCAAATATTCCTGTCTCACCTTGGACCTCAAAGCTTGCTAAATGATAACTCCCTTCGAATGATAAAGACAAAAATATGTACTGTATGTTTGTGGTAATATTTCTTTGCAATGACATTAGGTCTTGTAAATTCTATCAGTTTGCTTCTGATGGGAATATTTTTAGATGTACGGAGGAAGAGTTTGAAAAGAGAACGGTTGGGTTCAAGGTCAGTTAGTTCTGTGACAAAAACAATCTGTCTGCTTACCGTCATATAGTTCAAAGTCACAATAGGGTAAAGTGATATTCTGTCTTCTTACCTGACAGCAGAGTATGTCTCAATGCTGACATGTTATTCCTCTCATTTTAGAGACCAGAAGTGAGATCTAAAACCAAATTTAAACATTTTATTTTGCCTGTGTTTTGTCACATGTGGGAGGGAAAGGAGAGACAGACTCAAGGGCCTGTGCTTTCTTATTTCCACCGAGTTGACATGTTTGACGCCTCCTGTGTGTTTGTGTGTGTGTGTGTGTGTGGGTGAAATTTAAACCAAACTTTTCCCTGATGAAACTTCTGGAAGGAAGAGCTCTCCTGCAGGCCACGGTGTGCACACAGGGAGCCCAAAAATGAACTAACTATGTGATTATTAATTGGAGTCTATTTTGATTCAGTATTCCACGCTGCATATCGTCACGGGTCCTCAGTGGGATTGTGTCTGCGTAGCGGTGTGTTGGGGGGAAGCAGTCTGGAAGGCTGTGCCGTTTGGAGCACGGCTCGCTACCCGCACATCGGCATACCAATGAGTGGGGTTAAGAAGGCACGGCTCCTCGCGGAGACACCGTTCCTTCAGCAGACCCAATCCGCCAAGTCTCCACGGACCTATTTCCAAAAGCTGCTCCTAATGTGGGCCTGTGTCAATCACCCCCACAGACAGCTCCCCCTCGCCCCCCTCTCCTGTCCATATGAAATAGTCATACATTAGGAACCAGGGGAGAGCACCTTGCTGTCTAGGAGTCCTCATGTATTCTAATGCAATTCAAAAGCTATGGGTAGTTAAGTGGAAGACAGTTGCTGGTTGTTACACCCGCTCACTGGAAGCGCTTCCTTCTTTTTTGGCTTTCAAAGAGTCGAATTTCGACATGTAAGAATTCGGCTGTCTTTTGTCTCTGTTTGTTTGTTTATGAAGAGTCATACTGTGCAGGCAAGGAGAGGATTTAACAGAGGAAGCGTCGCTCTGTCAGCGAGTGGACGGGGGCTAGATATTGGATGTCGCCGTGACATGTTTATGTGACAACATCATTTGACAGCTCTGACACTCCATAGACAAACACCTTCAAAAGAGTCGACAGTATACCTGCTCAAAAAATATAGGGATACCTTTTTGCTGCCAAATGTACACCAAGTTGACGGGCTAATTTTATTTTATTTTTAAACAGGGCTTGGAGTGTATTTCAAACATCAGGGTTACATTTGGCAGATGTGCCTTTAATACACAACTTAATGCTGCTCGACTGGAATAAGCAAAATCTTAGTCTTAGGTGATCAAAAAAGTTAAGATGTTGGCAAAGAAAGGATAAATTTACTCTTCCTGTAGTTTTATCTTCATCGAGAATTCAAATTTTTGATTTATTCTTCCTATATAATGAACAAATCCCAAAACAAAACAGTCCTTTACATTGTAAGTGAAGATTTAAGGGACTGTGTAAAAATTATTAGGGGATCAAAAAAGAGAAAAGGTTATATATTTTTTACTTTTGCTTAATGAGTGTCTTTTCTTTCTTTCCTCAACGTAGATTTGTATTCAATTTTACCCTTCTCTTAACTGGTAACAGTGACAAGTTCAAAATGATACACCATTTTGAAAAAACTAACATTGAAAATTCATGACGAAATTAGCACAAATGAAAGCTAAAGTTTGGAACAAAACTTCCAAGGTTATTTAACTTAAGCAAACAACCCCACAACATCCACCACATCTCCGTTTAAATGTTGCCAAATCCGGATTTGTGCACAGAAATACATGACATCCCCCATTTCCAACCGAGCCCCGCCCATTTACACGGATAAAACAAACTAAAACAAAAAAAATAATACAGAAAACCTGGCAAAGCTGTTCTAATTTTGGCAGAGAATTGTGTGTTCATGTGGGATCCCATCACTTATAATAAGAAGATGACTGAAAAAAAAAAACTTTAAACAAGTTGTACCAATTCAACACTGTGTTATTTTAAGGGAAGGGTGTTGTCTTTTTTTCTAAATTAAGAGGAGGGTCCATTTTTTTTTTAGTCAAGATGGGGAGTGAACCATAAGATTTAACCACCCTCACCACATCAAATAATTTTCATACAGTTCCTAGATATTTAAAAACGGGACGTTTGTTTTTGATTTAATATTTTTGTGATTATTTGTTGATTGGAAAATTACAGAATATTACGAAATCTTTAATCTATTGTAAATGTTGGAAGTCCAGGATTCATCAGATTACTAGGTTAACGGGTACAGCTGGAAATGCACGACTGTTAAATCCACTCCACCGACAGAAAAAGTTGAAAAAGTGAAGAGGATCATCCTTTCTATCCTGTATTGACTCCTGATTTATTGCAGCCTGGAGTCTTATCACTCTACAACTAACACATTATCCCACTGTCAGGAGTCGTACTGCGGTGCCACGGAGGCAGCCGCCGCTAAGTTCCTCCACGACCAAGGATCCAATCTCCTCTGGGGTCAAAGTACATAGGGCTTCCATGGCTGGTCCAATAGCACCATGCTTGGCTGAGTGCAGCCCACGCTGGGCCCGAGGTATAGTGGCAAGTCCACGGGACGTGAGGTAGGATGAGTAAACCACAGGGATCTGAGTGGATTTACTCTCCTGCCAGCATCCTTTTTGGTTGGTAGTGGACCTATTGTGCTGGCTCGATGCGTTATAAGCAACACGGAGACAAAGAGGGACTTGGGGAGACAGCACATAAAGGCAGGCAGAAGATGGTGCTTAGAGATGTGGAGCAACAAGGACACATTTCTATTAATTCATTAAAAATTGTTTCTCTATCATATGGCAAAAATTAAGCCCCATAGAAAGAACGAACTGAAGGCCATCAGCCTGTAAATTATCAACACTTGAAGTATAGTTTTTGGTTCATGTTTACTGCCATACAACTTGACTCAGAACTTAATTTTACATATCTGAAAAGAAGTTGATAACCCAATTAATTGTGAAGAAGTCTGCTATGTAGAGAATGTGGATTTATTTTAAATAGATTCATTTAAGATAAAATGCTGAAGGCTACTCCTCAGAGAATATCATTCTACTCACATCTAAAACTTAATTGATTTGTTCCCGTTTATTGTTCTGACCTGAAATTAAGTTTTAGAGCGCTGACAATGAAATAAAGCACCGCATTAGTTATCTAGTTACAGACCTACCTCGAGACTAGTCTTTGAGAATTCGTGTTGGAATAAAAAAAAAAAAGAGGGGTCACAGGAGGATTATAAAACGTTCTCGCTGAAGAAACCGCTTTGAAAAGTTGTTTCTTTATGATGCCCAAACCTTAAATACCGACACAGAGTGAGGCACTGTGCTGCGGCTCAATAGCAGCAGCAGTAATGAACAATTCAGATGGTTGTTTGTGCCTGTGTGTTATGATTTATTGAGAAGCGCCTGACTTAGGCTACCTTTCGTCTTCACCTTTATCCGCGCTTTCAGAGTTACGTAATTAATTTTCGATTCAGTGAGGTACCTGCGAAGCTGTTGAAGGCTACAGAGATTCAGTGTTCCTCCTCGGTGGCACAAGATAGTACAATTAGACTCTGCTTGTACTGTTTTCTCTTCCTGGTAATGAACCAGTTAAAGTGCAGATACAATGCACTCCCCTGCCTGGAAATTTTTATCTCTTTTACTGAAAGAATTACCATTTATTAGCAAGTTTAAATAAGGGACTGTACAAAAATTATCAGGGTGTCAAAAAAGAGGCAAGGTTATTTTGTGTTTTCTATGGTTTGTAATGTGCAATTTGGTGGATAAACCATCTCCAAAATGTTTTAATCTTTAATAAACTAAAAAGAAACGTTGTCTTTCTGCCATTTTTCAGATAATCACATGGTTTTTAAAATAGCTTATTTAGAATAAGTGTTGGAAGAAGTATTTAGGCCCTTTTTAAGTACAAGTACCGAGACAAAAAGGCGGTAATCATAATATATATTTGGGGGGGAACGTAAACCCCAGACCCTGCGGCAGATTTGGTCAACCTCCCCTCACCAGTGCCGACTCTATGGCTATGGCCTTGCAATACAACACTGGAAGCATCAAAAGTAAAAGTTTTCACAATGCCCCCAGTAAGTGTTGCATCTAAAATGGTACACCATCTAAAATTCTTTGAGCACTTTAGGTTTTATGATTAAACCAGTTGTATCCATTCAGCGCATGTTTTACTTGGGATATCTGGTGTTTTTAATACATCTAGAGAAGACCTTGAAGGCCACCTGAATCAGCCGCCTTTCCAAACCACAAATAGTTTCCTTCGGTCCCTATTGTTACCTCAAAACAAACTCTTTTTAAGTTGTGCACACTTTCCAGAATTCCATCCTTCAATTCAACTGGACGCAGAACAACCTAAAGTCCTTTTTTAAACAGTATCAAGCAGACTTGCTATATAGCATGAAGCCCAGTGGAGGAATTTATCATTACTGTGCGAAGCCTGATGGTATGTGTGCTTTTAAAATTAATGACGGAAGCACTCTGACTTTTAGTCCATCTAAAATTTTCATTAAATTTCATTATTCAGCTGTCTCTGTGGCCCTGAATTAATAAACTCCAGGTATCATACCATGAATTCATATTACATTTGAGACGGATAGAGCCAGGTATGCAGCCCCCCCGCCCCCCCCTTTTTTTCCTTTACAATATCCTAAAAAAACATACAATTAAAAGTAAGTTCAAAGCACTTTCCTCGGTGCTGAACTTTGGTTATTGCCATGAAAATAGATTGTGAGGACAAACTAAAGGCTGCTGCCTTGTAAGGCTGCCGTACACACACACACACACACACACACACACACACACACACACACACACATTCAGGTGCTATTTTTACAGATGCTCAAGTCAATGGTTCCAACATATATCATTCAATTGGCTGGGAAAGCATCTCTTTTCAGTGACACTGACAAATGAAGAGCACATGATAAAGACTTTCCTTCAGCGGCTGAAAACCTGTAATTTCTAAAAGGCTACCATCAGGCAATAGTCAGCACTGCTCCTAACTGTCTTTTTTATTTATTAATAACCTTATTATATTTTATATTTAGGGAAAGAAATGAGGCACATGAAAGCTGGTGGAAAAAAAACTTGGTTGAAGCTTCTTAAACTAACACAGCTCAGGCAGGAGTCAGAAACATGAATAAAACTTGTGCCAAATTATTCCTGGATGACATCTGGGGCCACTTTGTCAAAAAGACCTTCTGTTTACTGCTTTTTTACATAAAATATCTGCATCAATACAAAGTGGGTTTTTGGATGTTTCCCCTTATTTCATATTGTACAGAAAAAGCCTGCCAGAATTCTTAAAAAACATCCTCAGATAAAATGGCGAAGTCCATATATCTTCACTTCACAATCACGATTTCCTGCACGCAATAACAGATTCTGAATAGAAGATTCCTGCTGTGTGTAGAGTTCATGTTTGTTTACCCTAAGTGTGATGGCACTGAGGTTAAAGCTACCTTTAGGCTTAATAAAGAGCCAAAGCTGGAAGGTGGCGGGAACACCTGTTAATAGCGCTGCCCCGACGGTTTTTCTTCAACAGACTCTTCAAAATGAGATTTGAAAGCAGCAGTGCATCAGGCTCCGCAGCTTCCACCTTAAACTTGTAGCAAGATGTAACGCGTGCGTACCGCAGCACAACAATGCATAAGATAAGAAAGGATATTGTAAATAATACGCTTTGGAGAGGGAAGGTTCAGTGTCTGCAGAGGAGGAGGAGGTATGGGAAGCGATGCTCAGGTTGGGTCTGGGCAGTCACTGCTCAGGCCTGGTGAGAGGTAAACTCAGGGAACAGTTATCAACACAGACTTCAGGTGAGAAAAGTCATTAACTGCATTCAAAGATAGTCTTTTATCTTTTCCCTCTGGAAGCAAAGCGCTTCTGTACTCCCGCTGGCCTAGAATGGATTCCTGCCAGATCTTTCTCTCCTGTGTCTCCTTGACTTTTTCGATCCCTCTCGTTTTAATAAAGGAAACAACGTATTACTGATAGACTGTGGATATATAAAAAATAAACCACATACTGGAGTCGATTCCCACAACACAGGCAGCTTTTGGTTGTACTTCCATCTGAGGCTAAATATGAACCTGAGGACTAATCCCAGGTAGCAAAACAATGATGTCATAATAAGCAATGTGAAGACTGTGCTCTTGGATTCGGCTTCTCAAAAAGCAGTGTCAGGTGTGTGTTAGCACCACCATATGGAAAATGCCCACACACTGACTGATTACAAAGACGCTTGTCAAATGGAGATAAATACATATATTAGACAGCCAAAATATGACAAAGAGTTAAAGATTTGGAAAAATATTAACATTTACACTTTATTTTTTAAGGGATTTAAATAAGCATTCAGACAACAGCATGGCCAGGGGGAGCTGTGTGAAGTCCATGGATGGATTATGACACAATGGGGCCCTGGGCACAGATATAGAAAAGGCCCCACCATCTCTCCCAGTGTAGGACACACACAGACTTAATTGTTGTTTACCCTCTTTTTGTGAATTATTTTGAATTTCTTTGTAGTCGTAATGCATCTTTGTGTCTTTATGTAGCCATTTTGTTTCTCTTTGTAGTTGTTTAGTCTTTTTTTTGGTTGTTTTGTGTCTCTGAGGTAATTTTGTGTCTTTTTTTGGTTGTTTTGTGTCTGAGATAATTTTGTGTCTTTTTTAGTTGTTTTGTGTCTCTTCGTAGTTGTTTCGTGTCTGTTTGAGGTCATTTTGTGTCTTTTTTTGGTTGTTTTGTGTCTCTGAGGTACTTTTGTGTCTTTTTTTAGTTGTTTTGTGTCTCTTTGAGGTCATTTTGTGTCTTTTTTTGGTTGTTTTGGGTCTCTTTGGTTATTTTGTCCCTTTTTGTAGCTTTTTTGTGTATCTCTGAGAAAATTTTATCTTTTTCAGTTGCGTTGTGTCTCTTTGTAGTAGTTTTGTGTCTCTTTGAGGTAATTTTGTGTCTTTTTCAGTTGTTTTTTTGTCTCTTAGTGGTTATTTTGCCCCCTTTTGTACTTATTTTGTGTTTGTTTGCTGTTTCATTTCATCTCTTTGTCATCATTTTTGTCTCTTTGTGGTCTTTCTGACTGTCTTGAGTGACACTTTGAAGCTGAAGGTCAGTGGGGTCCCTGACACTTTGGGCCCCTGGGCCTGTGCCCAGCAGGTCTGTGCGATAATGGTTCCATTGTGATGTCACTTGAGTCAGTGTCTGTTGGGTCTGAAGACTACAAGTATGAAAATGAAACATTTTTTTGGAGGTGTTGAGTTCAAGAGAAGTGCGGCTACATTAGCTGCTACTAGCATAACACACCCAAATCTGCGACCAAAGTGACAGTGGTCAAGTTGCATTGTGGGTAATGTAGATTCCATGTTGTGGGGTAAAAAAGACAGTATCTTTGTCTGTTTTGCATCAATTTTGATGTTCTCTTTTTATTTCAGTCAAGTGGAAAACCCTACAGTGATGTAAAGTTAGGTATTTTGAAGTTTGAATCTTCAGATATCCTACCTGAATAAATGCTGCCACGGTTAAAAGAAAAAAGTTATACATCAGAGCTGTCATTATAGGACAGTGACTCAATTGTTCAGTGTGTAATTTTACAATAAAAAAGCCTGACAAATGGAACACTGAGGATTATATGTTCTATAATAAGTGTTAAATTAGCCATTCCTCTTAAAGAACTGATGATATAAGTGCCAGAAGCCTATTGAAGAGGCCCATGTATGTTACAGAGAACAGGACAACTACGAAGACAGCGGAGACAAATGTAACTAATTGTCATATAACCTCAAATTGGGGGCATAAAAGTGTCTAAATAATGGCAGCTAATTTGCCTTGTATTGTGCTTTCTTGATGGGTTTAAATTGAATGAGTCAGGATCCATTCTGGCGTAATGTGAAAGCTGGGGCACTGGTTCACACCGGAGACATTCAAGGTCGAGCTACTCCAAATGAAGGGGTGACGGGGGAGTGAAGAGATTTAAAGTAAGGCAGCTGAGTCAATGGACGGCCGGGGTGCAAATTTGGCACCATATTCATGTAACCTTGAATTATTGTTTTGTTTTTTTCTGCACTGAAAGCTTTTCTACTGGCCCTTCTCAAAAATATATCCTTTTTTGTCACCCACATTAATGACACAATCAGTCAGGAAAAATTGCAGTCACAAATTATTCATTGTAATCCTCCATTTTAGGACCCTAATGCCTCTAATTGGGCTTTTATGACTTACAAACTGTATCTTCCTCTCTTTTTTTTCTATTTTTCCCCTCTGGCGTTTGTTTTTCTTCCTTCCCGCCATGCTGTGGAGTGACATTGAGCCTCTCCCTGTCGGGGTGCTCTCTTGTCTCACTCCAGTGCACATTTTCGCTGTCCCCTCTCCTCCTCCCCTAGACAATGAGCTTTTGACTGAATACATTATCTGAGCTGTTGTTCTGTTTGTTGTTGTTTTAGCATCCAAGAAAAGAGATGAATTATTAATGATGACAGACAAAAAAGAAAGAGGAAGAATAAAAAGCTCTAGTATTTTTAGGAATGCTGCTGAGTGCTGCGGCTCCATCAAGAGGCCTGCAAATAAGACTGTAAAAGGTAGTATTTTAATAATGCAGCCTGTGACTTACAGTGTCGTTTTGTTGTATGAATCAGGTACCAATAAATATTTACTGGTTTCCTCCTGGTATGTTACATTTTAAAGAAAAGGGGAAATATATTTTTGCTGAGACAGTTAATACTGGGTACAGGAGTGGTAAGAAAACTAAAGTTTGGGCAAACTGGTCAACACTTCATATAACTGACTTCTTACTGTGACTAAAAGGGGTAGAACAGCCAGCACTTTATATTACAGCCCACACATCTCGTTCTTATTGTGTAGTTACAGTCTGCACACTTTGTTCTTACCTCGTCATTAGAACACACACACCTTGTTCTCACTGTGTAATCACGGCCTGCAGACTTCATTCATTTATTTTTTAACTCAAGAAAGGTACATTTATTTTCTACTCCAGCGTACCCATAATAAGCTGATACAGCAGTGATCTTTTGACTTGTATTTTTTTTGTCCTACAAATTGCATTTAAGTGTGTATGTGTATTTTAAATTCTTTCAAGTTTCAAGTTTATTGTATATTGTGACAGGACGTATATCTCTATAGTACTTACTGTCATACGGACACCAGATTTTCTGTTACCCAATAACTGCAATGCCATTTTTACTGTACTTGATCCATTACTCAAAGGGAAAGCACCTAAACTGTGGTCAATCCAAAGATTTTAAACTAAATTACCTATGCAGTAAGCTAGATTTAAACTAGTAAAGTCCCTTTTAAGCACAATTCTGACTGACAATTCCCCATTATTCTAAGATTTGTACCCCTTTTTCTTTGAGCTTCCCACCCCAAAACTTAATTGCTGTACCCTAACATTGGTGAGTTTCATATTTCATTCCACTACATTTAAGTACCAGCAGGAACCTAATTCATACCTTGTATTATGCTATAAATCACAGGGTGTTTTTTTAATGCGTTACCACAGTAAACTTGAAATAAGTTGGAAGCACTCTGAGGCCTGAGTTAGACATATACAAAAAAAATGTGGGTGCAGTGCAGTTCAACATAGCTCTTAGTCAAGCCCTAAAAATAAAGCTTCTTACCTAAGTGTATAACATTATTCTTAACACAAGATAATTCCTGCTAATCTGTAACAACTTTAACAATCGTTGTTGACTGTCCCGTGCTTATATCTCAATACCACCATCAAAGTCAATGTATTTCTCAGGTCCATCTTAATACCACAGATCTGAAGCAGGGATTACTGTGCCCCCTCTTGGTTATACATCAGCACTGCATTGTCATACAGAGCATCATTACAAGCAAGTTCTTATAGTGAGATTATGGCCAACTGGTGTGATCATTAGAGTGATTAGAGTTGAGCAGCAGCGAAGCCAAAGACATACACAAGGGTGTCACAACAGACGGAGAAAAATACATTGTTTTACATTAAAGTGCTTTTATTGTATAGAACCAAGAGGGCAGGGCCGTCTGTTTTGATCAAAGCAGCAGCCCCCGGTGACAAATTAACCGCAGTGATTGTGTCAGTTTGTCACTGCATTGAATCTGAGACGTCGCCCATTCATCACGGAGGAGAGACGCATTTTCCCCCCTTCTCTCAGGATTCAGTGATAAGGGATGAATGAAGAAAAATGACAGAGAGATAGGGCTTGTCCACTATCTATCACGGAGCAACAGGGGCCGTCTACTGTACGTTCAACCATCAAACGCTGCTTCTGCTTTTGTTCCTAGTTGCTTATTTTATATAGTGCTGCCAAGCATCATGAATCAAACCGGCTTGACTTTGCGGTTTGTGTCAGAAATGTTTCACTACGTCCTTTAACGTACGAGCAACAGTGGATTGTGATTTAAAAGGCTTCAGTTGCAGTAGAGAGCCTTGAAATGTGATTGATTTTAACACCATGCAGCTCTGTTTTGGACATCTATTTTTTCCTGTTGTTTGTATTTTTAGCGCCTCTTTAAGTCCTTCTTCCCTCAACCAGGGAAAAAAAAAAGCCCTGCCTGTTTGGAGTTTACAGGATCAAAGAAGAGGTAAATATCATTTCCATAACATTTGAACCAGTTAACCACCAGCACAATGCAGATAAACACTACTGTAAGCGCCTGACAATGCCAATGAGGCAGGAACTCTGTGATTTGCCGCTCCGCCAAAGAGGAGGGAAGCGAGCGCAAACATGGAGGAGGTGAGAGGTCAACTGTGCTCTCCCCGCATCACTTTCCAAGCAGCCCCTCAAGCAGTGGTGATGTTTTAGGCAACCGTGCCTCACTTTGGGGGGAGGCCTGATGGATGCCATTCCCAAGGTGAATGGAAAGAATAGCATTAAGCTGCACCACACTGCCTGGGGAGAGCTACACTGCTTTGGGTGATTCATCTATTGATTATTTCTACCCAAGCATGGAGGTGCCATGTAAACACACATATATTAGTAGTCTACAATGCACATGTGCGCCCCTGACACACATGCAGACACAGTGGATTCAGTGAAGCACGCCTCGGGGCCTACTCACTGTTTTATAATCACATTCCGACTTCTACCAGCTCGTGGGCATCTTCAAACCACAAGGCAGATGCATCTGATGGATAGCTAAATAGAGATGAATGAAGAGATGAAGGAATAAATAAATGATAAATGTGGATTACCGCTATTTGTGTGGGCCAACTATTGTGTTATTGATCAGAGCTGGTGTTTTTTTTTATGTATACTCGCAGTAGGCTACAGTATGTGGGCCAAGTTATATTGTTATGCTCATTCTGTGCTAAACAAAATGTGTAAAATTGGATTTTTTTGCTCAGTGTAGTGCTGAGGATATCCATGTTTTATCATGGGATGACAAAGGAATAACAATGTTCAATGATTTCTGTGCCCCATGCAATTCATGAGGAAACTTTTATGTGAACAAAAGGCAGACTTTGGAAACTTCACTTTCACAACTTCCCTCGGAACTTCTGTATGAGCTTTCACAAAAACATTTTAGGTGTAAGACCAGTGTGAATATTGCTTTTAGATTAGTCTAATCCAAGTTAGACAGTCCAAGAAAATAAAGACTGACTTATTCTGAGCCTAAAAAGTTCTGTGTAGATTTTGGGGAGGATGCAGGGGAGACTTTCCCCTCCAATAAAAACATATAGCAGAGGAAATTTGAGACATTTGCACCATAAAATAAATAAAAACATGGCTTATAATTTGTTATTGTTTGTAAAATGACTTTGTAACTGTTAAATCTTTCAGAAGACATTTCTGCAGGAGTGAACAGAGCCAAGGAGTTTGATGCATTTGCTCCTTCAGGAATTTGTATAATTTGTTTTTAAAAAGTCTTAAATTCGTGTCAAATTAGATTCACTTAAGATAATCAAGAATTAGACAGTTTCATACAACAGATGAATTCAGACATCTATCTGAAGTCTGACTCTTAGTTTGATGCTGGTTTCTCCAATGCACTCTATTTTAATGAAATCAATTCGTAGCCCTTCTAATTTTCACAGATCTGGATCTAATGACCTTAACTGGCAAAGTGTTTGGACAATACTACTAAAGATCCTGCACAAAGACTAAAATATTTCAAACTCTTACATCATTTTTACATCATTAACATATGCACTGGGAGAGTCCTGCTGTTCCACTCGATGCCATTTACTTAATTTGCTCATACTTTGTTGCCCCAAATTCTTACAATTAATGAATTATTCTTCCTCGAGACTATAAACACAACAATGGATCTTTCTGAAAGCAGAATGCATGAGACTACATATCAAACAATTTAACCCCTTTATTTTGGTTTTTCTTTTTAAGTTTAAGTATTTTCCTTTTAACGAAATGGGAGGAAGCTGGTGCAGAGCTATCTAATGGTGCTCTTTTGAATATATAACAGCAAGTTCCCAAGGAAAAGTCTTAAAAGGCTCTGAATTCATTAATCCAAAAACAAGGCTTTAGTTAGTATTTAAATGTCTTAAATCAATTTTTTTTTTAAACACCTGATGTTGCAAAGTAAAATCTCAAAATAATTTATAACATCTTTTTTTTTGGTGGTGTGGGTGCGGTAAGGTGATTATAAAAAGATTCATGTATATACAATATATTGTCAATCGTCTTCACTCAAAAGTAACACACGACACGAGCTTGAAAAAAAAAAAAAAAAGTCTGGTTGTGGCCAATTGATCCATGTTTGTTCAGGTGTGTAAGTTTAAACAAGAGTGATCCACTGAGTGATTCTGCATGCACGCCACGGCCTCCTCATCAATTTGTTAGAACCAGGAAGTGCTCATGTGACTGAGGTGTCCTCCAGGGTTTAGAATAGCCCGTTTGTTAATGTCTCTCTCCCGAGACAATAATCAACAAAACCTCTTTGTGCAGACGTTTTTGTTCAAAGGTTCATCTGTGCTGATAGCATCTTATGTCACGTGCTGGATCATGAATGTACATGACAGCGTAGCATTTCATGTTATACCGCATTATAAATCCAGCTTTCTTTTGTCTGCATAATCATGAACATCACTGCTCGGGTTGAAATCCAACCTTTCACTGCTAAAAAAGGATAATGCCAGAGTTGTCACTTACATTTGATATCATTGCTTTGGGCAGAAAAAGAGCTCCTCTCCGGCATGTGTGTGTCTCTCTTTCCACAGACTTTCTTTCTTTTTTTTTTAAACGTTAGACATGGCTCTCTCCCTTAGGGGCGGTAATGGCATTCTCCATGACAACGGCAGTGTGACACGGCTGTGCCCTTGAGGGCCGGGCGCCCCCTCTGGGGGGAGCGCCGCGGAAACACGACAGGGTCAACGGTCACCTCCCATCATCCACCAGCAACCCGTCCTCCTGTTTCTCTGCCTCTCTCTCTCCCTCTCTCCTCAGGTGGAGCAAGGAATGTTAGAGAGAGAAAGAAAGTCTTGAAGCAAGCCCACTCAGTCCAGGCCTGGCAAACGTGGAGCTTTAGCCACAGGCGGTTCTGGCTAGGTCTCTACCTCGCATAGCTCCTTGCTGTTCCTCCAAGGCCAGGGCTGGATCAATACGTATAGTAGTGCGGATTCTTTTGGCACCCAAGTATAGCTATGCAGTATTGCCCTGAGGTATGGGTCCGTTAAAGACATAACAGTGTGTGCATGTGAGCAAAGTGGACTGAGTTTATTCAGGAAGGTGTTGAGATGCTTGGCATAAAACTGATGTTTCCAACAAGGATGTTTTTTTGTTGTTATTGCTGGAAATGCAGGAAATTCTCATGTCCCCATTAAATACTGTATGTAGTTTTTATTCTGGGAAAGTCTTTGAAATGGATGTGGACAGAGATAACCTTCGGAAAAATCCTAAGACATTTAAAGATGATTTAATATTAGAATAATGTGTCATTCATGCTCCTGAGTAATTAGAAAACAATATTTATGGTTATTTCTTTAAGAATAATACAAAATGTGTCACTTGTGTTACATCCAGCAGAACTCCAATGATGAAAAAGACCTCACAAATGGATGCTGTCAGGATTTTCATTTCAGAAACAATGCTCTTCTGCCACCTGCTGACTAAAAAGCAAACCAGTCTGAGTTCATGATTTTACTGCATTCTTCATGTCTGGAAGCAGACAAACGTACACCCCGAGGGAGACAACACATCCCGGCAAACACATTCAATAAGCCTATTATTGTGAGTACATCACATCTTTTGTTTTACACAAACAAAAATTAAAAAGCTCTCACGTCAGCGTTGTGTCCGCTTTGGCACGTCTTCAATGACAATTCAAAAGGGAAGTAAAGAAAAAAAACAGGACACTGTCAGTTCAACAGCTCGCGTCCTGTGCGTTTGGCTTTCCTTAGAACAGAAAATGTTCATGTTCAACCTGTGAACATAAAGTCCAACATAAAATGAGACAACAAGGTGTCTTGCACAAAAATGAAAGAGAGAAAAATAAAAACAATCGTAGAAAGAAACCAAGTCGGTTGCTTGTCGTCATAGAACAGTTTGTCTGCGTAGAAATGATTCAGCTGACCTTTTGTTTAAGTTATCTGGAGGTCACATGCCGGCGTCCTCGCTCTGATTCCTCACCCTAAACACGGACTTCTGTTCAAAGATGTGTGAGGTAACCAGTCAGGCACCTGCAGCAGAGAGAAATATTTACATCACATCTAGTCATATACTTGTCATCATGCTTTCAGTGTCTCCATTATATTTTCTATTCCAAGAGAGCTTAAAAAATATACGTCTATTTCTTCTTTCTCAATGTTAGAGAATCTACTGTGTGACATTTATAATTCTGTGTGTACAGTGAAGTTTCACTATGAAGGTAAACAAGCAACTGTTATTCTTCAAATTTTTAAGGCTTTATAACACTTCAGATGCATTTTTATTTATTTATTTTATTTGTTTTCTATTAGTTTTTATTTTCATTTCATTTTTAAATTTTGTTTTCCATTCAGGTTAGATGAAGTTAGTTGCCAGAGTGGGGTTGCTCCTTTCAGTTTAATTCTTGTTGTTTCAAAATATTTCATTTTATTTGTCAGTAGCATTTTATTATAATGTGGAGGGTATTTGTCAGGAGCAAGATTTAAGAATTTCAGAAAAGGTATTACAATACAAACACAACTAAGGACTAATTTCCCTGACATTTTAAAGTAAAGTAAAAAACACTCAGTCAAAATTGAGCCTTATTTAATCTACAAGGTTAAACACTGTCACACAAAGTAAAAAGCATGTTATAAGAGCCATTCAAAATTTGTAATCACATCTTTTAATAACTATATCTGATTTTAGCTTCAGTAAACATATGCATCAGCTGACAAAGACTAAAACTAAAGACACTTCCTGTATATTTTAATTTCATTTTAGTTAGTTCTGTAAGTGCACATTATCATTTGTTAGTTTTCTTTTTTTAAATCTAGTTTTCGTCAGCTATACTGATCTTGTTTCTGAGACCAGATATTTCACCTTAACGCTGAATACTACAAGAAAGCAAAGGACCTCTAATGTCAATATTTCTGCTTATTATAATGTTTTGTCATTTATTTTGTCAGAATTTGTTCTGTTTGTAAGATTTCCATTGAAATGTACCACATATAAATTATGGTGCAGGACATCTAGAGGGTTTTAATAAGGTTCCACATATTAATATCTCAGTGATTACTGTGTGTGTGGTACGCACCGTACTGGTACGTGGACCTGGGTGGTGAGGGAAGTGTGCTGTGTGGACCGCCGGGGGCCTGAGGGCCTAAACTTTTTCCACGGCTCTGGGACCTCTGCACGGCCAACGCTACTGCCTGTGCGAATCTGGACGGGGCCGCACTCATCTTATCCAGAGGTTTTGGTGCAGCTGCAGACTGGTCTGTGGCCGTGGCTGTAGTGGGCTCGTTTTCATGGTCCTCACTGAATGCATTGGTTTGTCCGTTGGAGGTCGGACTTGGGGGCACAGAAGATGGCAGAGAGGAAGCTGTGGTTTGTTCTCTCTCCGCCTCCATGACCTCTGTGTCAAAGAAGACAGGTGGAGGAGGGGGAGGGAAACATTCCTCATCTTCATCCCCTTCTTGGACCACTTCCTCCTCAACTTCCTTCTCATCGTTTTCCTCTTCTTGGACCACTTCCTCCTCAGCTTCTTCCTTAACGTCATCTTCTTCTTGGACCACTTCCTCCTCAGCTTCTTCCTTAACGTCATCTTCTTTTTGGACCACTTCCTCCTCAGCTTCTTCCTTAACATCATCTTCTTTTTGGACCACTTCCTCCTCAGCTTCCTTCTCATCATCATCATCTTCTTGAACCACTACCTCCTCTGCGTCCTTCACATCGTCATCCTCTTCTTGTACTACTACCTCCTCAACTTCCTCCTCATCAGTGTATGAACCACAGTGGTCGACATCTGCCCTTCCAGACTGTCCATTGAGGCTTTGAAACTCAGTCTGATCCTCTGAGTTGATCTGAACATCACTTGTAAGTTCTCCATCAATGCAGTCTGGCTGTGCTGCTGCTGTCACCTCTGTGGTATCTTCAGGTTCATCCTCCTCCATCTGCTTTTCATCAGCCTCAGACAGAGGTGAACCTGGACTATCCTGATGGTGAAGTGGAGGTGAAAGATAAGCTGGCCTGTCAGAAGTCTGATTGGAAGGTTCTGGACTCTGCGGCGGTGTTTCAGCCTCCAATCTGTCAGGAGGGCACAGATCCTCCTCAGTCTCAACCTTGGGAGAAGCTTCACTCTCAGGGTTATCTTCTACTGCTATCTTGTCTGAGGTGACTTCTGGATCATGAGACTTCGGTTTCTTTGCAGGAACCACTTTGAATGTGGTCATTCCCTTCCTGTGTACAGGATCCTCCCAGTCATTCTCAGTGGGGAGGTTGGACGTTATAACAGGTTCAAGCTCTGCACAGAAAACCCCATTATCTGAACACCTCTGCGTTGCGGACATATAGGAGGAGCCAGTGTGTAGTTTGGAGAAGGTGGCAGAGTTACTCAAACGCTTGACTAGTGTTCCTTTGGAAACAGAGGACGTCAGGATTTTGGCAAGAGCACAGCGGGCCTCGGATAAGTCTTTCCCACGAAACGAAGGCAGATATGGCTCAGCAGCTTCATGGAGGTGAGCGAATGATGGACGGGAGGAGGATGAGCGTGGATGTGATGGATGTGGTGATGAAGATGAGGATAGTGGGAGGTTTACATAGTCTGACTCTTCGCTTTCTCTCAGCTCCTCCACAGTGTTCAGGGAGTTTACAGTCCCTGGAGAAACAGGAGAGGCTGAATTATTCAAATTAAGGGTTTTCACAAGCCCTTTTTAGCACCAAGTTTCATTCCATGGTCTGATAATGGCCTTCTCAACCTGACAATGGGCGTGAAAGGCCCCTCCTAAACCATATCTGTGATGCTTATCACCACTGATAACGGCCATTCAATGGTCTTATAACAGCCATGTCGGCTGCTTAGTTGAAAGTTCCTAGAGACCTAAACAAATTTTAAAAATGAAACCAAGTAATAAAGTTAAATTAATTGTTCCCATTTTTATTGGAGTAAGATAAATACTAATTAATAATGAATAAACCCTGCATATAAAACTGTAAAATGTCACATTATTCATCATGATTGAAGAATCATAATGAACCACAAACATACACAATATGTAGATCTACATAAAAGAGACAGAAATGAGCATGTAACATTAAAAATGATTTTAGAAAAGACAACATTTATCATTTTACAAATTGGTCTGGAAAAACAGTCGTTGTTCACAGGTGTACCGCAAGAGTTGATTAATTTACCAAATACTACTGTGATCTGGCTTCTGTTATGAAGTAAAGGCACAGCAATTAGTTTACAAAGTCTAAACAACTGAAACGAGAACACACGGAAAAGAGAAAAAAGAAAGATACAGAATTTTCACAAAAAATAACAGAATAAGCAGACAAAAACAAAAACAGGACAAATAATAAATAGCAATCAAGTGCAGCAGGCAACAGTGACACACATCCGTAAAAGCCACTAAGATGGGAAAGAGGAAGAAGAGGCCAGCGCAGGAGGAGGACGCAGAGGAGGAATAGGGATGGTGGAAGGAGGAGAGGAAAAGGAGACGGCAGCAGCAGCAGCAGCCCTCAATCACCCCCCTCAGGTAACACAGAGTCTGTAAGCAGGGAGGAGAGAAAGCTCGGCTTTAGGGCAGCGGTCTTCAGTCTAAAGATGTCCAACAAACACAATTCCAAGACGTGTACAGCTAAGTCTATTAATGACACAAAATTCTGTTTAGTCAGTGTGCAGCCCTGTCTCCTAGATATAACCTTTAACATTTAATCAAAATCATGACCTTTCCTTCCCCTAACCGAAGTTCTTTCGTTGCCTAAACTAAGACAGTAGTCAGGACATGAACCTGAAGTTCTGGTGTAAAGATCCTGCGCTTTGTACGTCCACCGTCCTCCCCAACCTACTCCTGCCAAAGCCTACGAGGCACATAAATGTAGTGTTTCATTACCTAAAACAATCTGAAGACAGCATTTAAGAAAGCAGTTTAATAATACACAAACATAATTTCTAGGAAACAGGGTTGGCCTGAAGCTCCCAGTGATAAAAAACTTCTTCCGTCTAACATGAAAATGCCATTTTGAACTCTCAGAGACCATGTTTGTGAACGTGTAGGAGGACAGCTCAAGAATGTGATCAACAACTCTTGGCTGGGAGTTGTTTTCTCAGCCTAGGATTGACACCAACTCAGCAGAGTGCTGCATGATCGTGGCAAAGAAAACAAGGGAGTGAAGCAAAGACACTGCTGAGGGCAATTTAGCCAGATAATTACAACACTTTATGTTTTAAACTTCTTTTCTTTTATGTTCCTTTTTTAAACCAATGCCACCTGAGTGCATAATGCAGTGTTTCTCACTTAATTACAGATCCCTAATAACCTACGTCTCCTAACAGCATGGTCATTGTCCATTCAAGTCAGTGACAGCAGATCAGTGGAAAGGAGCTGTGCACAGAGAGAACCAAGGTGGGGAAAGCATATCAGACAGACTAATACAGGGGAATGAAAGCTTGGACAATAGAGGGATTTATCTTGGAACAAACTAAAGCCAGTGCGTTCTATAGACATGGCTCTCCGGGTCACTTTAATTGCCCTGAACAGGGTTAAATTGTTCTGACTGATAAAAGCTGCGTTTTGCGCTGGATTTAACTGCAGAATCTTCTTGTCTGACCGTATTCGGTTTGACATTTTAATCTTGATTTAACTTCAATCTCTCTTGACCTCGCGTGGCGCTGGCTGAAGCCGTGAGGATTTGGCAGATACAAGAACTCACCCCTCTCTAAACCCATTTTGATTTCCCCCTGACATACTGTAAAAGGTCAATTGGGATTATCGTACAAGCATATTTCATAACTTCCGCGATTTCAATGATACTGCCTCCACAGTCACCACCAGATGGCAAAACAAACAGAAAGCTTACCAGTGGGATCAGGCTGCATTTGGACTGTCAATATTAACTCAGAATCGACTTTTATGTAATGGCACTGACCCTAATTTATACCTTTAAAATGCCAGAATTAACACCCATTTTATTGGGTTGGCAGGCTCAGATCTTAATCATTAGAATTAAAATGTGTCCAGCACAGGATCCAGTAAATGTCAATCACTAAAGCCAAAGGTCATCAATCATCAATGAAGGTTTTACCTTTAACCTGGGTGTCTGCCTGCAGCTCCTGGTGGCCGTTTGCACAGGGAGGGGGTGGGGCCCTCCTCTTGGTTCTCTTTAAGGTGGATTCTGCAGACCTCTACAGAGAGACAGTTGAATGGCATCGGTGCTTCTTCATTTATATCACAAACTTGGCCCATGCACGAATTTTCCACCATGTTTATTTAAATCTATTAAAAGGGGGGGCTGTAATGCTCATTTACGGGTCCATACACATATTTTGGGTTTCTACTAGAGCATGTTTATATGATTTAATGTTAAATTTTTCTCATACTGTCTGTGTTGGAACAACTGTAATCACCCTCTGTCCAAAACTCTAAAACAAAACTCTTTGTTTTAGTTAGAATGAGACGAACAAAAGAAGAAGACTTTCCTCCCCACCATCAACCCACCTGTGATCCTCCTATATGACAGGTGCCAAGGTTGTTTGGGACGCTCTGTGACGCACCCATGGGCGGCTGAGGGGCTCGCCTCTTCTTGGGCATGTCTGTTGGCAGGGTGTTAGAAGGGGAAACACCCTGCTCATTATTATTGACTCCCCCTTGTTTGATGAGACCAGGAGAAGCTGGGGCACTCCTTGCCCCCTCCTACAAAGAGGGAAATATTTGGTCACAAGCAGAAAAGGTTAGAAAATCTACATTCAAGTGTAGATTCACATTTCTCCTACAAGCTGATAACACACTGTACCCTTTCAGCGTTGTTCTTTCTTCGTCTGAATAAGCTGAGAAACCCTGTGTTCTCCTTCTGTTTCTTCTCCTTCTTTGGCAGGTCTGTGTAATAATAGAAGATCTTGATCAGTAACGGGTGGGTAGCAGAGCGGGCGGATAACACTGAGACTGTGCATGAATGTGTTACCTTGTAGCGGAGGTGGTGAGATGACCTCTGTTGGCGTGACAGCTGTTTCAGACAGAAAACAATGCCATTATCAGGTCAGATTGTACAGTATGAGCAGATATATTTAGAAGCAGGTATACAGTAGGAGTGAAATGTCTTCTAAACATTCTTTTAGATAAGCTTTATTGACTGCAGGGTTTTGTCAGAGCACCAAAAGTATAAAACAAAACTAAAAGACAAACTTTGTGGTGCCAATTTAGGTACACAAAGGCTCAGTTCCAATACACCCCCCATGCCCTGCCAACTGAGCCTGTAACACTCTGTTTAGTGTGTCCATGTGTAGTGGTATGGTGTTCTGATTAATCCTCAAGACTGGGGATGGATTTCATCTGTATTTGAAATACTCAGAGGGGCACATAATGTATTGTTTTCATATTAATGTATCCTCTAACATACCTGCTTCAGGTGTTTTGGGTTGGTGCTGGTGGTCAGTAGGCTCCTTACCAGCTGTGTCTTTGGCAAACACTTCCCTCAGGCCGTGGTCATTTAAGGTCTTGGTCAGGTCCAGCGTCTCTTTGGACTGAGAGTCTCTCAGTAAGACGGTCGTTTCCACTTGAAACTCACACTTGTCACACACCACTGGCAGCAGCACCTCAAGGGGCACTCTGGGGTTCACTCGCACCACAGCCTTATGGGACTTATTGTAGTTGATCAACAGACGTACAGATGCCTGCAAAGAGAAAGTACAGTTTCTACTTATCTTATGCAGCTAAGGAAGATAAAGACAGATAAATACTGAATTTCCATTAGTTAGGACTTAAATTATGTTTGTGTCCGTTCACTATGAAGCTGATAGACACAACTTTTTTTATGCTACCTCAGGCATGTACGGCTTCCTGATCTTTTCCTCCACCCCTCTGGGCTTCAGCACAATCTTCTCCGCTTCCAGTGAGCCAATAGGAGAGTTTGGTTTGAAGTTGATGTTGTTCTTGTTGGGCGACAGAACCTCAACAGTGTAGTCCGATGGATTCAGGTGGTAACTTGCACAGAGGGTCACCAGTAAGTCCATCACTGGTTTACTGTGAAGAGGAGAAAATTCAAAGGAAATAAATGACCATAAATAACCTGTGAGTGTTATGTGTGATTATGTGATTGTTGTGTTATGATTACAGCATGATTAAAGTATGCAGGTGCAAGTTTATCATACAACTAGAACTTTACACAGAGGAAACATACCAATCATTGGCAGTAAAACTATTTAAATAGCTTTTTATCAGCAAACTTGACTCAATTTCCACTTGTGGCCAAGACCAGGACAAGGTTAAAGGGGCACTTGTCAGGGATTTCAGCTCGTTCTCATTCCAAGGGGATCAAATATAGACACTTTCTCACACTGCTTAGTGCGTGATATGATTTCCAAAGACACTCTTTAACATCATTATGAGATGCACTGGGCTTTTAACTGACTCCAGTGTAAACCCATCTACAGCAATGCTTGATGCTGAGACCTCCTGACACAGTATAAAGGGTGAGAAAGTCAGCGTAGGGTGGGATGAAGGGGAGGTGGATGGGTCTAACAAAACTGGACTTTCATCCAGGAGAACATAGTTCATACAGTGATTGAAAACAACATTAACCGCTTGTTACAATATGTTTCAACTGTGCGTCACATGGATATGCTAAAGGGGGCCCTGTATTATGAGGCACCAAGGAGTGTAATAAAATGTCAGTATTAAACGACTTTGGAATGACAATTGGGGATTTGCCAGAGACAGATGAAAAAATTTAAAATCAATGCAGGTGAGGCCAAGACATCCTGTTTTAACCCCTCATATGGGTCAAGCTCCAAGAACACTGACTCCTACATTTCCCATAATGCAGTCTACACTAGCACAACCAAGACAGGTCCAAGGCATCAAACAATGGCATTTTTTTTAAAAAGCTTGTAATATGGCCTACCTTCCATGCACTGTGGCACTCTTCTCCATCCCCCCTGGCAGGACCACAGACAGAGAGTGGTCCCTCTCCAATGGATTCACTTGCTCATCCATCTCAATGGACCTCAAGGGCTGTCAAAACCCTCTCTCTAGATCTGAAGCTGATCCCAGTGTCAGGTAAACCTCCTGAAAGGAAAGAAATCCTTTTTAGTGGAAAAACATACCTCATGTCTAAGAGAGTTGAGGCTTCGTCTCTAGAAACACCACACGGTCAGTGACAGGGTTGCCTAGCGCTAGTGTGAAATATCTTACAGCTGCTCTAAAACATTTCAACAATGAGATTTGAAGGCTCGACTCTAACTCCCATAGATACACCGAAAAATCTAATGTTCACCGTCGAGCTGCGACTCATGACTAATTTCATTTTCTGTTAATCTGCTGTTAGTTTTCTTGATTAATCATTTGATCTTTAAAATGTCAGAAAATAAACGCATTAGTGTCTTGAAGACTTTCTCCTGGGACCAAGTGGCCAACCAATAGTCAACAATTTATCATCACAGAAGACCAGGAAAACCTGCAGTCACATTTTAAACAAGGGCGTAGGTTTTGATTCATCATCTAGGGGTGTCTTATATGAAAGGGTGGGCTTGGTGGTCCTCAGACAGAAAATTTAGAGCATTAAACACTTAATTACCTGCATTCTGGAGAATTTTTAAAAGCCTGCCTTTTCTGCATCAATTTATAGTGTAAATGTCTTTTATTATTTTCAAAATAAAAGTCCTCAGCTACTTTTATGTTTTTTTTATAAGGGGATCCAAATGCATATGCTCCTTGAGCTCCCCCAAATCTACACCTCTGCTTTTAAGATAAAACAGTTATCATCATTGTTACTGATTTTCTTTGTCCATTTATTGATTGAGAAATAGATTATTTCAACTCTAAGTCACAGTACAGTTAATCAGACTAATCTAATCGACACTGATGCTCTGCCAAACACAGATTCATCTTTATTAAAAGCTATTAACCTGAATATTTGTTTTGGTAACGTCACAAATGAACCCTTAAAATTGTAGGCTAACGTTACCTTTGAAACTCACGTTGCAAGCCTATGAAAAGGCAAGCAAATTAAATATTAACGTTATGTCAAATGTAAACGGTTACGTTACCTGAAAAGCCTCTTCCTCAAACCTAAAACATGACAGTCCAATTTCATCGACTGAAGTATTTCCACTTGAAACTGTTGCTAACTTAGCTAACTTTTCCCGAATACTACGGAGCAACTTCCAACGGTAGCCGACGGTGTTCATTTAAATAAGGAGACTCCTCGCCTCTCCGAGAATTAAACCTCTCTCTGACCTCACCTTTGACCTTTTGTAGTTCTTTTATCATGTCACTGGAACAGTCTATTTAAACAGTTTGATTAAAGTCAACGCCCTCGGTGTATTTTAGGCAATGGCAGTGCACCGGAGCGTGCCAGCAAAACAGCTGTGTGTAACTGTTCATCAACACGCGCGTGCTACTGTTCCTTCAGCGCGCGGGCACTGAGGCGCGCGCATGTGAAGAGGTCGCTGAGGACAGCGCGAGCACATCTACACATTAAATAACGTAGTTTCTTAGTTATTTGAATGTATTCAAACATAGTTTATGTTTATTTACATGCGGTTTAATGTAGAAATTAAATATGTAACATGTCAGTTTATATTAAAAATTTGAATCATTCATTATTTATTTAGCTGTTTACATGATTATGTATTCATGCTAAAACATAGCCTATTTTATTTATAATTATGTGATAGTTGCTATGCTTATTCATACTAATTCTGCTAAATACAAGTATTAGAGTAAGCTTAATTAATACATTTCTTCCCAAAGTACAGTATATCAGCACTAGAAGCACTGGTTCAGTGGTAGAAAAAGCCAAATAATCTTCAGTGCTATTTTTCTGAGAAACTATATAGTTAACATCTATGTGAATAATACTACATGACATCATAAAAGGCCATGTTTGTCCACAATGAGTCTTCACAAGCTCCATGCAGTCCCTGTCTGTCTTCAGCCATGTTGTTCAAGCAGTAAGATCCAAATAAGCTTAAACTGTTTCCCCAGGAAGAGGGATTAGTGCTTCTAAATGGCTGCGCCTCTCCATGCAAACACACTCAGAAACTCTCAACTGACTATATAAGCATCCATAGCCTTTTGCACTTACCTGTGTCCGCAGATTCTTCCCATTCTCTGTCAACTCTTGTGTGTTGTTAAGTGGCAGGAGGAGAGCGGCTGAGGAAGAGAGAGGTGCTTTCCCCTGTAATCCCTGTTTAGCAAAGCTACCACACCTACAGGCCCTGCCCAGTCATGTGACATCACTTTGCATGTTTGTTTGAGTGTATGCTGTGGTGGTGGCTGTCGTGAGAGGGGATATCTGCGTGAGCATGCGCCTGGTAACCTGGTGAGCCAGTCTACAATGTGAAAGATCCTCCCTAACTGCATCATTCGTAAAAGAGTATACCATTCAATTTGTGAAAAGGACTCTAATCCACATAAGCTACTGATCCTCTCTACACAGTCGGACCTGGTATAACCATTGTTGATCAGCCATATACTATAGTCCACCATTCTGGACAGCATACAGACACAATTTCAACCACAGAACTTAATAAGCAATCATGTAAAAAGAAATGTAAAAAGGAGGTCCACAATAACCACAGCCACTATATTGGGCTTTCATTTTTGCACGATAGTGTCTTTGCTCCACTGGAAAATCACACTCTCCTGCTCCCGCTCGGCTCTCTCTGTCACTTTTCCTCTCTCCACCTCTATGTTTAACCCATCTGAATGTTCATGTCAGTCCTCGCAGAGCTGTTAGGGTCTTCTGGGAAACTTAGTGAATCACTAATTGACAAGAAGTAGTTCAGGCAATTTGATGGAGGGGAGTAGACCAAATATAACCACTGGGATGCATTACACCAGTGGTTCCCAACCTGGGGGTCTGAACCCCCACAAGAGATCTTGATATAAATTTAAGGGATCACACAGCGATTACTTAAAAAAGGAGACCCAGTGGATAATTTGACCTCTTCAGGCCCCAAAATATATTCATATAAAACATGACAGAAGCATGTATTATGTATTATGTTATGTATCAAATTTTAAGCGTCTTTGAGCACTTGTAAAAGCGCGTTATAAATAAATTTATTATTATTATGTATTGGTGACAACTACAAATGACAACTTGTAAACACATACAACCTGTGACAAGGGGTAACAAGTTAACAGCTTTATGATCCTATCATCATGATGATGTTTTAGGGGATCATAAAATGTTGGGAACCTTTGCATTACAGATCAAAAATTGGGTAAGCTATATCTAACATTGTACAAAAATATAAGGGTGGAGCTTTCCATTTGTGACATTACATCAGAAATAACAACGTAAGTTTCAGCCTGCTTATATGACATTTAGCGCATTAGTATATCAGCAAAGATGTAGCGGGGTATAGTGATTTTGCCAAGTGTCGGGACAACAACTGTCTCAGCCAATCAACGTTTGTGATGTCATCAAAGAGCGCCCTGCTGCCAGGGCCCTGCAAGATATAAATGGCTGTGCTAAGAGACGCAAATTACAAGAAGAGACACAACCTGAAAATTTTACTTTAGTTCACACTAGTCTGCTACTACAAACATTAAAATACTTGCTTTTTAGATTAATTGTTAGTATTTCGCCACCATGGAAAAATAAGCTAACATTAGCTTGCAAAGGTGAGCTAACAGTTAGCCAGCTAGGGCGCTAGCTGCCTAGCATTAATCCTTGATCATAACAGAATACTCTAACTTTAACTTTCATTCCTGCTCCTTTGAGAAAGGCCACTATGTAAGGGATAATGTATAATGAGCCGGTGAATACTGGGAAAATAACTCCCGACAGGGGAATAGAACCCCGACGCGCAGCTAAAGTTCTGTTCCCCTGAAGGGAGTTGTTTTCCCAGTATTCACCGGCTCATTATACATTATCCTGCTTATTACACGGCTAATTATCAGTTAAATAAATAATTTGAGACAGAGTATTGATTAATTATACGTTTTTTATTCATTTATAAATTAAATCGGGAGGAGAAAAAAAAATGCTGGCAACAGCTTAATCTCCTTGTCAGGGCAGTGTCCCTAGCAACGCTGGGCTACATAGCAACGGTCACTACACAGTAATATCAGACCTCTGAATGCCGCGACTGACCAATCAGAATACAGCATTTAATAGAGCCGTGTAATTAAAGAAAATATGTTCTTTGTTTGGATTGTTAAAAGGACAGTGAGTCATAGATGTTTGTTTCTGTGAGTGGGCTAGCTGTTGCGGGCTAGCATTAGCATGCTATGTTGTCGCAGTGTATGGAGTGAATACGTTAGCTGCTAGCCGCCAGCTGCAGCCACCTCCATGTTGAAAACTGTGTGCAGACAACTCCTGCACTCTGAATTTTACATATCGTCCCTTTAATATTTGTGTATAATATCAGAGTACATTTTATACATTGAATATTTTATATATATTTGCTGTTAAAGATGTACTTTGCCAGTGTAAACAGGTTAGCATGATAACATTAGCATTTACAGCCTCACAGAGCCACTACAGCTCTTAGCCTTGCCAGATTTGCCTGTTCAATTAAATAACTTCAGATTTATTGGCAGTGCAGACTGCTTAACCCCTGCGTCTGTATATTTATGACACGTGTGTTTCCTAAAGGTTGACATTCAGATGAATTAGCCTATGTAATACTCTGTAGCACAGGCTTTGTAATTTATATCTAAAATACACAGTTATAGATTTAATCAATATGTCACAAATCAAGTCTCTGTTATCCCATTATTTACATGTTGAGTCATTCTTGTTTATTGTTTACAGTAATTAGTTGTGCTGTATGTAGGGTAGAGTAATTATAGGACAGTTATTTACCTACAGCTTTGATTCAGAGAGGGATTTCCTGGATTTTGTAATGAGTGATTAGTCAGGCCTTCTTACAGAGACCATTCATAACACACTAATGAATTACAGAAACTCAAATGGATGTCAGCCCTGGGGTAGACTGAAGTAGCATCATACAAAGCTCTTGATTTATCTACATACACTAAGTGATCGGTTGCAGGCAGTTAAGTGGGAGTTTTAATCAAATTAAGCACAAGGAACACATGTTCACACCTACTGTAATCTTGTAATCTCATTGTGAGGTCTGTCGGTGGAGACTCAATGGGATTCTACCGTAGATGTCTGCAGTAAACAGATCGCAGTGCAACTGTCTGGGTTAATGAACTTCTTTTGATGACTAACAGATGAACAGAAAGCCTGTTAGTCACACCATCTAGTCTGTCGCTCTGTATCATCACTAACCATGTTGTGAAATGGAAGACGGCTCGGAAAAATGTATTGACTTCAAGACAGAGATAGATTAAACTCAGGCCTATAGTATGATTTCCACCCTGGACCTGTCATGGCGTGACACTGGCGAGCTTTATTTTTCCTGTCAGAGGAAATCAAAATGGAAACAATATGAATTCATTTCCCCGTGTTATCTTCTGTTAACATTCATATAGGCTGATGTAAACTCTTTTCTTGAACAGAGTCAGTAAACTCAGGAAGTTTGTTCCCAGCAGTGTACAGAATGTGTACTGCTCCATCCTTGACCTGTCTGTCCGTCTGAACATGACGGACACAACTTTCTCTTTTTGCTGTTTTCCAGTTTTACTGTAACATAGACATCAAAGGTGGCACAGCCAGAGGCAGAGGGCTAGATTAGAGTTTCAATTGCTAAATGGAAACATTAGTCTAAAATGCTACAACCTATTTTTGACATGCCGCTGTTTGAACAAGGCTTCAACATTCATCACTCTGCTACTAATGAAACATGCAGCGAAGTCACAGAGAGCTGCCAAGAAGGAAAACCCAGCTTTGGAAACACTGTTCACACTGGTGGAATATAACAAGGGAAACACTGAATATGTGGCAGCTTTCCATGTGTTCCTCGGCATTATGCGTTTGTATTTTTGACTGTAAACCATAAATACTTGTTTCAAAATTTCAAGTAATGTCCTAGAATCTCATTATCGTCAAGTTGAGAGTGTTGTGTACACACATGCAGCCAATTTTGTATGATTTTGGGTTGAGCCAGTGTTTGATGGCTTCATCTGTGATTACAAGGACCAATTTTAAAGGGTTATGCTTTCCATTCTGGCACTCTGACAGCCATGGCATGGCCCTAAGAGGCGAAACTCAAGGCAAAAAAAAATCACCACCACCACCACCACCACCACCACCACCAAAAGTCCACTTAATAAATATATTTCTCTCAAAATTTGGTGTCAAATTTGTTAAAACCCTTGCAAGTGAGCAACCGACTTTAGTGGGCAACTGCTCGTCGTCGATGGCGTCTGGCACTTTGGAGATGTGTTCTCTTCACAGATGCATCCTGGTTTACACTGTCCAGGACAGGTGGCGCTTATGGCGTTGTGTGGGCGAGTGGTTTGCTAATGCTAATGTTGTGAACAGAGTGCCCTATAGTGGAGGTGGGGTTATGGTATAGGCTGGCATAAACTATGGATGACTAACACAGGAGCATTTTATAATGGTAATTTGAATGCACAGAGATCTGTGATGAGATCCTGAGACCAATCGTCATGCCATTTATCAGCTGCCACGACCTCGTGTTGTAGCATTATAGTGCAGGGCCCCATGATGCAAGGATCTGTACAAGCTGAAAACAACCCCATTCTTGCATGGCTAGTGATCCACTGAGCATGTTTGGGATGCTCTCAGCATGTACGACAGTGTGTTCCCCTTCCTGACAACATACAGCAACTTCACACAGCCACTGAAGAGGAGTGGACCAACATTCAACAGGCTACAATCAACAACCTGATCAACTTTATGTGCGGGAGATGTGTTGAACCAAATACTGACTGATTCTTTGGGGGTATCTGTGACCCCAAAAAAGCATTTTCTGTAGCGCTAGTCATGTGAAATCCTAATAAATGTCTTTTGTCAAGAACAAACTGCACATTTTAGAGTGAGACCTTTTAATTGTGACCATCCCAAGGCACACCTGTGCTGTAATCATGCTGTTTAATCAGCACTAACTAAGTGCTCACTAACACAAATTTGTGACCAAAACTTTGAGACAGAAAGTCTCCAATCTTTCACTTAAACCTGTGAAAAAATGGGAGCAAAAACAAAAATACTTCATTTAAAGTTTTGCTCAGTGTGTACATAAAAAACTAACAATAGAGAGTCCCTGTGCATGAATGCATAAATGCTGCAGCAGTGAAACAAATAACTTGAAACAATAAGATGTGTTTAAAGGAATTGTCAGTTATGTTCTCATGGTGAAGTGAAACTACTTGCACCCATGTGAGAGTGACATGCAACACTGAGCGCTTAAGGGTGTGTCCACCTCTGGCGACTTTGAGGGATGTAGTTAAATGAGTTTGAATCACACAACTATGCAATGAATCCATATAAAACATTTAAGTTTTGTTGACCTTTCTGCTTTACACAGACGACAACAGTTTCACAAGAGCTCCATTTTACTTGCAGCTTCCATAAGATACTTGATTCCAGTGTGTGCTTTATGTAATCATGTTTGGGTGTAATTTTGCCAAGTGTCCAGCAGATGGCATAAATGCACAAGAAAAATCCAGAGGACTCATTGAGCACTGACGTCTGCACCCCAATGTGGTGTCCATGCTCCACGTGAGCACGCACATGCCAGTTTCCTAACACCTCAATCTGAACTTTCATTACATCAAAATTATTATAAATTATTGATTGTGTTGCCAATACAACAACTTTTAGAGATTAAAAAGCTTTTACCTTAAGTTTGGTTTCAGTTATTGCACACATTGCCACTGCTGAAAAAGCTTTTAAAAAGTAGGCCTAATATATTTTCTTAAAAATAACAACACCTGTAATGTAGCTTTATGGGGCTATTAAAAAAAATAGGCAACTTTTAATTTGAAACTGAATAACTACAGAGATTTTATGATAAATATGTAGAATTATAACCTTAAGGAAGTGATAATTAGGACAAGCAGCTACCAAAATAAAACAAATCTGAATAGTTAAATACAGTTCAGTATAAAGTAGCCTATTGATTTATTCAGTCTGCCTTCAAAAATAAAAATAATAACACAGTCTATGTAATTTATGGTTGTCCTATGACACTAACAACAGGTTGCTCTCCTCCCCTTTGACTCTGGTGTTTTCTAGAAGTGTACATCCAGGCCATCTTGCGACAGTCACATCTATAAGGACATTCATTCCCAGCCTGCGATGCCTATCCAACCGGAAGCGCGGATTGATTTCTCCATGGCAAGGGCGGCTAAAAAAAATCAAAGGAGCGCTTATTAAATGATAATCCAGTCAACCCCCGGACGGGATTGCACAAAAGGAACGACGCATTTGAGTCCCAAATTGACAGGCTATCCGCTTAAATAAAGGATTATTCTTTTGGATATGGGATCTACCTTCAGGGTCCCCACCTGCTGGGCACCGTAATGGTGGTGAGTATCCACATCTTTGGAGGAGAGTCTCTCAGGCGCACTGATGTGACAGCTCACACTTACTGATAAATAACCGCGCTTTGGTTTTATTTCCCTCTAGAGAAAATACTTGTCATGTATTTTGTGTGAATTGGATCAATACAAACAGCGTGTGGTGATTTTAAAACCGTTTATATGACATTATTCCGCTATTTGCGCGCGTGACGCTCCGTGCAGCCACCGTGTATCAGAAAGGTGCTATTTAATAAGCTTTTCCCTTTTAAAATGTCATTTTAATTACGCATAATGTTAGTCTCCATTTAATTGGCTTATTATAAAGCAGTTATGGACCATCTGCGCGTAAAGGACACACTCCCCTTCATTTCCAAATGGACGAAATGAACGAAAATAACCTCCACGTCGTGACAAACAATATGAGCTTCAAATATAAGCACCCCCCCCCGATGTGCTGGGAGGGAATAAAGGCCCATTTGGTGTAAAAATGTGTCCTAATCATACCATGTGACGCGACAAGAGCCAACATTTGCATATGGTTCATATATAAAACAGGGAGAGAGGTGACAGAAAAGGTCTGTTTCTATTTTTGGGAAGTCAGGATTGAGTACAAGCATTAGACACATCTGGCAAGGACACGCCCAGACTCATTCAGACCCATTGAGTGTTTCATGGTGGGACTTCTTGTACCTTTTACGTCAGCGAGCCCAAATACACTTATAGTTTTACATATATCACATTTGATAAGACCCGGGAATGTGAGCACTTGAGTTACTGCTTCAGTATTCAGTAGTGGAAGGGACTGTTCGTTACTAATGAGGGGAGGAGGTGGTGCAAAAAGGGGGAGGCATGTATATTTTTGATTTAACCCATGTTTAACCAGGGAAGACCTGACCAAGACAGCAGAACGCAAAAAGTTGCAGCCAAACAATTACACAATAAAAAACATAAACATATACAGTAACACATAGAAATAGGAGAACACCTACGCACAATGACAAGATCCAGCCTACTCATTCATCCTTGTAGTTAGAGAGCTTTCAGATCAGGCAGAGAGACCAATTTACGTAGTTTCAAATCTTTATGTAGGTTATTCCAGGTGAGAGGAGTTGAGCACATAAAAGCTTTCTTTCCCAGCTCAGTGTGAGCACTAAGAACAGACAACAAAATTAAGTCTTGACATCTTTTGTATTTATTTTGGCACCATTTTTAAAAAGAAAATATGCATGTTTACTTTCATTTCCGACAGTCGTTGAACACATTATGTGGGACAAACGCTTCAGTCAGAAAGAAAACCATCACCAAATCTGAGCTTAGAATAATGACATTTCATCAAAATCACTGTCATTTAAAAGTTTGCCAAAAATAAACGCTTTGCTTAAACTAACCAGCAGTGAAAACCAAGGCTTTTCCCCCAAGATTTGTTTATGGAGATTTTCCAAATAGAGCCATAGAAAGCACAATAATATTTGTCAATCCAATAAGGAAACAACAAAAACGTAAGTCGTAAGTAAAAAAAAGAACAATACAAAAGGGCTAAAACAAGACAAATACTACAAACCAAATCAGTACTCAGAACAAGACAAAGAACAAAACAACGTAGGAGTAAAATCAAAATATAAAAATATTCATTCATTCATTTCTGTAACCGCTTTTCCGATTGAGGGTCGCAGGGGGCTGGAGCCTATCCCAGCTGACATAGGGCGAGAGGCGGGGTACACCCTGGACAGGTCACCAGGCTATCACAGGGCGGACACATAGAGACAGACAACACCTACGGACATTTTAGAGTCAATTAACCTGCATGTCTTTGGACTGTGGGAGGAAGAAGAGAAAACCCACGCTGACACAGGGAGAACATGCAAACTGGGATCGAACCAGGAACCCTCTTGCTGTGAGGTGACAGTGATAAAAAAAATCACACTAAATACTAAAACATATAGTCATGGTCGTTGGTCGGACACTCGCCTGTCACATCACAATTTAAAAAACAGGAATTAATTCAGGAATATCTGGAAATACCAGCTCTTATATGTACTTGAAAAAGGGATCTGAGGCTTTTTTTCAACTCTAGGATTTCAATTTTAACTTACAAACATCCATGGGGATGTTTTTAAAATGTAATAATTATAATTATGTCACTCAGGGAGGCTCAAGGAAAAATATTTATAGCTTCTGGGAGGGTTGAAAAACCAAGTCACACTTCAGCCTCTCCCCTCCTCTAATAAGTAGAGAACAGTCTCTAAAAGTAGGCCTATATGGAATATGGAGGTGAGGGGGAAACAAGTATAACACAATAGGATTTTTTTTCTGGGAGGCATTTCAGCCTCAGTTGAAGGACGCCATGTGGCCCCCGGACCTCAGTTTGGGCACCACAGGTTCCCAGGGGATGTTGATGGGTGGCTGCCGCCGCTGAAGCGACTGAGCGGCTCAACCTCAGTCGGTGTCTCACCGGTGTGTACGTGCCTTCTCTCGTTGTTTTCCGCTGCTGGGTGTCGTCGTGCTGCTGGTGGCGTATCTGTAGGGGAGGAGGAGGACATGACGGCCAACGCTAATCCGACAGGTTTTTTGGCAAACACAAAAAGAGTCGGTTTTCGGAGCCCCTGAGAAAACGAGGAGACATCATCATCATCATCAACATGGCGACAGCTGCTGCTGCTGCGGCCCCAGCGGCTCGCTTTGAAACCGAGACGATTAAGGTGACACCCGTCGTCTCTGTATTTTTGATTTATCATTAGCCTTAGCAGCTACTGAGCTACATACTTCCATGCTAGCCTCTATCTGGAGCTAATAAGATAGTCAATACAGCAAATATAGCATTTGCTTAGCTCGTTACAGGTGATAGAGGAGATGGAGACGTCCTCAAAGTGCTTTAAGGTCACGATAAACTCGATGTAGAGTCGCAAATGTGTATTAATATTACGCATGTTTGTGTTAATGTAGTGAAACATGTTTCAAATGTCAAATATATCAGTTCATTTTCTGAGGCATTTGTGCTCCTCTCCTATAAGCACCATGGACAGCAGCGCCCTTTTGACTCCATGTCAGCTGCAGTTGTAGTCACTCAGGTGAAATGTGGGTAACTCAGGTGGATTTATCAGAGCACAGAGCAAATGTCTACCTCAAGAACACTCCAGAGATGGTGTGTGTGTGTTGTTGTCTCACACACTCAGGCAGGTTTCCACTTGGTGTTTGCTCTCTGAGGCAGCTGCTCTCTCTTTAGCACCATGGACAGTGAAACATCTGTCTGCTGAAAGAGGGCAGATACACTCAAGGGCACTTTAAAGGGTGCTTTACTGCTGTTGAGGTGTGGATGTGTTGTGATAGGTGCCTAAAAGAACAGGTTTCTAACATGCTCACATGTAGATAAAGACAGCCATGTGCTGCATGGCTCACCATACTGTCCAAAACTGAGTCCTGCAGCTCATTCAGCTGAAGTTAAAGCACAAATCAAGCCTGTATTGTCCCATGTCTTTACAGATTTCACAACAGAGGTGGGATCTAGTCATTGTTTTGCAGGTTAGAAGTAAGTCTCAAGTCTTGCACTCAAGTCCCAAGTCCTAAACAAGTCATAATGCGCTTATTATTAAAAGTAATGCCAATGTGACATTTACAAAAGTCGAAATGCTTTCTAAAATGTGCAGTTACTTAGCTCTCAGGCTAATGTTACTTCAAATGTCAAGCAAAGTTGGAAGTTGTTGGGTCCACGTTTTGCATACTGTGATTCGTTTTTTGTTGACCGCAAAGTAGTTTTTGCACATGAGCAGATTTATTTTTGGTTTCATTTTTCATTGTTCTCTTCTGCAACTTTATTGGATGCTGTTGGAGTGGCTCATTAAGTGTCGACTTGCAAGAAATTAATACTGTTAAGTTAATTCAGGAAATGACGGGAAATTAATTTATTAGTGGCACACTTTTTAAATCACATACGTTAAGATCTTTGGGCTTGGGGGAATGTTTCAAGTAATGTCAAGTCAATCGAAGTCACAAGTCATAGGTGTTAAGATCCAGATTCAGTTTTCTTCATTGTCATTGTACAAACATACAATGAAATTCAGGTGCATTTAAGGACCGGGTAGAGTGCTGAGCTGCCGTCCAAGTCAAGTTGCAGGTCTTTGATTTTGTCAAATAGAGTGTGAAATCATTAAGTCTGTGACTCAAGTCTGACTCATTTCATTTCATGTGAGTCAAGTCAACACCTTTGCCATTTGGTGCAAAGTCCCTCTTTGTGCGTCTTCGGACAGTGTAGCTTATGTTAAAGGTTAGTAACACGGGGAATTTGTACAAAAGAAGAGTAACATGGACGACACATATTTAATTTGTCTAAATCAGACTGCTGAAGCCTTATGGTAGCTTGCTTTTGTACAGAACAGTGGACATTGGAATTACACCAGGAGGTGATGCGTTCATGGTCCGTACTCTTCTTACAGCAAACATAAACTTGCTTTAGAGATTTAGAGTATAATATAGACATTATTTAGAAGGTTGTAAATGTGAAAACAAGACTGAGGTAAATTATTCTCCATTTGCCAAAGGCTTTTGATCCCTTAGTCATCATGCCAATGTGCAAAAACCCTTAAAATAATCTAAGAATTTGTTTTAAGTGCTGTGTCCATGTGCAGCCCAGTCGCCAGAGCACAATGTTGGCATTTTTATTTCTTCAAACCACAGATACCTTACATTTATACATTGCATATATATATATCATATCAAGGTTTCTAAAGTGATGTAGTTTATGAGCTGACTTTGTTACAGGGAGGTAGAGGGGATGGTGGATGGCATGACAGCTAGACTAGACACCTGCCAAGCTGCAGACAACTACTGAAGTACAACAAACAATGAAACCAGTTGCTTGTTAGTGAGTCATTACTTTCTTTGCAGTTGCTTTTTAGCCACCAAAGGTGGGTGATTTTTAGCGACCTGTCACTGTGTTTCCTCCCAGGATAGTGCCACAAAAAGCAGTTGTTTTTACTGAGACATAGCTGCGTTTCCTGCCAGGATGGTGCCACAAAAAGCAGTTGTTTTTACCAAGACATAGCTGCGTTTCCTGCCAGGATAGTGCCACAAAAAGCAGTTGTTTTTACCAAGACATAGCTGCGTTTCCTGCCAGGATAGTGCCACAAATAGCGGTTGTTTTTACCAAGACATTGTTGCGTTTACATGCATTTATTCTGGCAATTGGGTTGCCACATGTGAACCAGATTACCTCTGCTCTCATAGATACTGTGATTCCTTTCAGTGCCACGATACACAAGTGCAGAAATGTCAGCGGTCCCTATATGTTTTCAGTCTGTCATGTTATATTTGACTCCAGGGATGACCACGCTGAAAGCTGAGCTCAGAGGTGGGTGTGGATGTTGGGCCTACGGGCTCCATCAGGATTCGCAATCCTACCACCACCCTGCAGCTCATGCTAGACAAGCTGTCAGGCCACACATCATGACAGTGGGTCCCGGGGCAGTCGTTGGGACACAAGCAGATGTGTTTCATGAGCTTCCCCTATGGGAGAAGCTTCAATTAATTCACAGTTTAGGCCTGATGAATTCTTAGAAACAGCACATTTGCTGGCTTCTGCGGCTTTTAATGAGCCTCCACTCCAGTAACAAAGGATGTTATGACTGGTTCACCGCAGTTTATAAGCCATATCACTTATCTGTTGTGTTGTTGCTTCCAATTCTACCCTCTCATCAGGAAATGGTTTAAATGTGGGCATAGAAATACTTGGTTAATTCCTCAGTGGTAATTTCAGTCGATGTGAAGCAACAGGAGGATGTGTAAAAAAAAATTAGGGATGAGTTTATATGTGCTGTGCCATTGTTAGATGTGGCATAAAGTCTAAACCTGGTTACACTCATACTTAGATCATGGCTAAGCATCACTATGATTCTGGGATGTCACTGTGCTCCAGACTTTCCCTTGAACCGCTCGCTGCTCAGGCGCGGGCTGAATGTCAAAATAGCTTAAAATTGTCTCCTGCTCTACCCCTGCGTTTTAAAATGGAAAGAAGAGGAGGTTGTAGGGCAGTCTCTGTTCCTCTATTTCTATTTAGAAAAAGGGAAGAAAAGCTGACAAGTCAAGGAGACATTACTTTTGAGATTCTGCCAGAGGGGAGGTTCCTGTTTTCTGGGCCAGGACACTGTCCCACGAGGAACTAACCCCACCTTTGAGACTGATAATGGCTCACCAGGGTTTTTTGGGTAGATCTTGTTTGTGTGCCTTCCCACTATTTCCTGTGGGACCACGATGGGCTTCTGAGTGTGATAGATAAATGGTTCACAACTCATTTTCTGTCTAATTTGAGACCATCCACCAATTGATTATGCGATAAAAGGACAGTGCAGCTATAAGTAGACTTAGAGAGAACAATAAATGGGGCAAAGTGAAAAGATAATGTTCACTGAGAGTCTATTTGTCATGTTTCTGTTACCCAGTGAGTCAGCTGAAGGCATGCCGCCAACGTTAGACCCCCTATTAACTGCCTCTTTAAAGCCTCCACCCTACCTATGACCTCCCACTGCGTTGATTGAAATGTTCCACCCAGCGGTCAGCGTGACACACAGCACAATATTTATTCTGCCTCAAACACTAGAAGCACATCAACGTGCCTTCAGCACATTTGTCCACATGATGATTCTGACGTAAAATCTTGTCAGCGGTTATAAAACACTCTTGTGTTATGCAGTGAGGTAAACTGGTAGTTTTTACAAATGCCTGTGAAAAGAGCTTTCTTCTTTTCCAGCATCTCAAATCCATGTCTGTATGACTCCCCTAATGTCCACATGCTTGTTGTAAGTCACCTTCAGACATCCGCCACTTTATGTAAATGTTATGGCACTTCAACATGCCAGTCTAATGCATGACCGAGTACATGAGTCACTTTTATGTAAAAGTCTTGACGGCAATCTTACCAAGTTGGGCCTAGAAACAGTTGTGTAACACTTTGAATATAGCACACGTGTGTTTGAATGACATCTCTTTTACAGCTTGATGAAATAGGTAAGAGTAAGTTCTAGTCCCCCCACTCTGAAGCCCTTCTCAGACAGAGAATATGTAGCCGTGCTGGGCTACATCTCTACCCAGTGTGTGCTTCTCATCTATTACACTCCAGTCACAGACAGAAGCATCTAATTTTTCTGAAAGATATACCCAGAGATTGATGTAAAACCCAGAAGGTCATTTAACATCATTTACTGTACTGCTGTTGTGAAGTTATTTCCAGGATACTGACATACTCCACCAACCATCTAGATGAAGAAATATTCAGTCTGCTGCACGATAAAAAAAAAACCTTTAACCAATTTCCCAAGTTATTACTGTAATTCCTTTTAAGGTAACCAAAAATGACATAGGTTCTTCTTCTTTTGTAAAACACAAACTAGGAAGAAGACACATTCATATAAAGCAATGTAACTGATAGTAACATCTTTGATTTTGGTTCACGTTGTACAAATTGAGCACGGGGTAAGTCATTTTCAGCTGACATGTTTGTTCAGCATTTCGCTAGACCGCTGTAGCAGGCAACAATAAAACTGTGATGTAATTCCTGCAGGCAATTGAGCACCATCAATTTACGTCCATTAAAAGTCTTTGTTTTGCCACTGACAGGCTCAGATTGTTATTCTAAGTGTCTGACAACATTCTTCTTCATCAAGCTGTTTAAGTGATCTCATTTGTCCAGGTAGGGTTTACAGTTTTCAGCGTGTTCCAGGCAGATAACCTCCACAGGTGAATTTACCAACTATTTTCAGAAGCCCGGTCATGACCGCTGACCCATTTCCCCCTTGCTCCCTTCTCGCTGCAGCTCCCTGCCCCAGCTGAGCCCCTCGCTGCCCTCTGAAGGAGCAGGATGACAAGATGGCACAGCTGCTTGTACCGCCCGGACCTGACAGCTTCCGCCCCTTCGTCCCCGAGTCGCTGGCCGCCATCGAGAGGCGCATCGCCGAGGAGGAGGCTCGGAGACCACGGGCGGAGCGACGCATTGACAGCGACGATGAAAATGGGCCCAAGCCCAACAGTGACCTGGAGGCGGGGAAATCTCTCCCCTTCATCTATGGGGACATCCCTCCCCGCCTGGTGTCCACCCCTCTGGAGGACTTGGATCCCTTCTACAGCAATGAGAAGGTCTGTTTCAAAGTTAATAAAAGAATCACTTCCGGTCCATCTTATGAAAGGAAAATGTTTATAATAATGTGAATGGGAACCTTGAAGACTTGTTCTTGAGTGTGCTGGCCTTGAAGCATTATGATGCATACTGATTTAACTTTCAATTAGAGTGTGACTCAAGCAGTGAATTTTGTTATCCAAGCTTCTGAGCCCCTAAAAGCTTTAAGTGAATGGCCCTGATGCTCTTGACAAACTAAGACAGACAAAGCTAAGTGCAGTTTGCCCCTGATTTGCCAATTTGATTTGGCAATTTTTGTGCCAAATATATGCATATTACCTCATTTAAATACGTGCAAATAACACCGGAGCACCAAGACACAATCTGCTTGGCAGCGCAGTTAGTGGAGCATTTCACCCTCTGCGCGTGCTTTGTGAATTAGACGGTATCTGTTTGCTCCATTTTTACCGGTATTGAATTCAAATATGTTCTTAACAGACATTCAATTCTAGTACATTTGTAAACTTACTGCAAAAAATAAAGTTCTTAAGAGTCAAAAAATGCCTTAGAGACAAAGTGTATTCATAAGATTGAGGGTTTTGCTTGCCTGGTGTCCAGACATATCTGAGAGCTGATGTTCTATCATGTATCTGGTTCCCCTTCAAACAGTTTTTGTAGCCAACCTGGCCCTATCTGCCTCATTATCAACCATTTATCTCATATGGTGCAGGTTTGATAAGATTATTGACAGAACAGGGCTCTGAGGTATTTTCCTGAACAGCCAAGATTGCTGATGTTAAATCGCCTCAGTGTAAAACTAACTGGACATTATATTTCACACAACAGCACCTAAAGGGAAACTCTGGTGATTTTCATCCAGCTCTGTGTCAACGCAACACAGGCAATGAATGCAAATGAACAACTCTCAGCCTCCTCCTGTGCAGCCTGGAGCTTTGGGCACTGACAACATAAAGGGAAGTCAAACACTGTTCATCTGCACACACTCCTATGACACAGAGCTGGTTGAAAATTGTCAGATTTTCCCTTTAAAGCTTTTGGTGATAAGAAATGTGTTTTCCATACTTCTGACTGGATTTGGTTGTAGATCTATCCAGTTGTGTCCAGAGGTATTTTGGTCTATGCCTGTTGCCGCCTCTCTAAACAAACCAAAGCTCTTCTGGGGACCGAAATGTATAAAGAAAAACACAACTAGTTAACGAATAATCATACTCAACAGTTTAAAAGAAGCAAAGAAAAGGGTTGGAGCTCCCAGTCAAACAGAACAAAAGATGGGGAAGTTGCTGAGCGTCGGTGGCTTAGTGGTAGAGCAGGCATCCCATGTACAAGGCTGTTGCCACAGCGGCCCGGGTTCGACTCCAGCCTGTGGCCCTTTGCTGCATGTCACCCCCTCTCTGTCTCCCCCCTTTCACACCTGTCTGTCCTATCAATTAAAGGCTAAAATGCCCAAAAAAACATTAAAAAATATAAATAAATAACAAAACCCAACACTGTAAAACATACTGGGGACGAAAAAAGAAGGGGAAAGATTCCCTGAAAATCTGTGCTGCAGTCGAGCTTACATTTAAAAAAGGCACACCCTGCTCCTCAGGTCCCTTTTGTTCTCTCCTGATGGCTGATTACTCTCAAGTGCTCCACTCCGGCAGAGGAAGACAGGTAGAAGGGAGCCAGGGAAATAGAGGGAGAAACAAATAACAAAAACCCACCCACAAGCAGTGCGCAGTACGTCACATGCAGAGCTACACCTAACAACGCCCCTTAGAAACTGAAAATGATCAGAGAGGTTCTGGTGATGCCAAGCTTGGGTTTACAATAGTAAAATGCTGCTTACACATAAATGCATCGATGACAGTAATGCTATTAATTTCTCTCATTATGAGGAGTTTTACTTTTGATACTTTAGGAACATATTACTGACAACACTGCAGTTTTATTTCAACATGTCGGGAAGTACTTCAGGCCTGACTATCCTACCACACCTCTAAACCTCTCACTGACTAACATGTTATATCTTTTTAGTCTAAGCTGTACAAAAAACAAAATGTAAAATCAAAAGTTGTGTTTTACAGGATATTTGTTGGACCGTGAGACAGAATGTGTTAATTAATGAGCTTTTGTTACTTTGGATAGAGCTGGGCCTGGCTGTTCCCACCATCTCCATTTCTGATGCTAAGCTGAGCTAACAGGCTGCTGGCTCTAGCTTCATGTGTAGGGTGCAGACATCAAAAATATTTTTACATAGTGGTTGTGCTACTTTTGATTAACTAAAAGATCTGACTATTTCTAGTAACGACTTTATCGTAAAATGGCCAATACTTTACTACATTAAACAGCAGGCGAGGTGCAAAACCCATTCCAACAGTAATGAGCTCAGCCAAGTCAGAGCCTTTAAAGCGCGGGCCAACAGAGGTGCTAAATGCTAATCTGAGCCGCTGTGCCAGTTGATCTGCAGTGCCAACATGTCCTGCCTGAGGTGGACTCATCCAGCTCTGTTATAATAACAGCCAGCTTAGTCTGCTCTGCTCTTATGACTAATCACACATGGCATGATAAGCAGACACTGTGAGCCAGTTTACACCTGGTGTGAACATGCGTGTCTGTGATCAGAACACATGTGGACAGCCAAGACACATGGACATTCATGTCTGTGTCCGTCATGTCTCTCCAGCTGACCACTTGTGTTCGGATTGAGTATGTATTAATGTCATAGTCCTCGTCGCTGACGCATCAGGGCGCATTACACTATAAAAGATAAGTGGCCAAATGGCTCTCCATAACAGGCTCTATAGGACACAAGCTTAAAGACATGTAAATTTATGATATGTAATTTCAGTACGATTTTACATCTCCCCTGGGTGCTGCATCTCTCACATACACCACATGAGGTGAGCCGGGAAAAGACAAGGCTGTGTGTGAAGCGGATTTTAACACGTTTTGTTCTGTCTCTCTTTCAGACCTTCATAGTATTGAATCGCGGGAAGGCAATCTTCCGTTTCAACGCCACTCCTGCCTTGTACATCTTAAACCCCTTCAACCCTCTGAGGAGGGTAGCTATTAGAGTTTTAGTACACTCATATCCTTTAACAGTTTGCCACGGACTTGGATTAAAGGGTTTATCAGACAAAAGAGGGATTTACATGATGAAGACGACTTAATGTCATGATTGGTTTAGACTTTCTATACAGACATGAGTCATGAAGGACATTTTAGATTATGGATGACTGTAAACATGCTTTTTCATTCTTACTGTAGCCGTTATGGTTGGGGAGATGTTAGTTTGCTGTCAGGTTTGGTTGTAGTCTATCACACATAGCCTAAAGCAGTTAATGCTCAAAAACCCAGATGTTCAGTTGTGTTCCTTGACTCTGTCTCCACGATGTTCAGCATGTTGATCATGTTCACCATCCTGACCAACTGTGCTTTCATGACCCTCAGTAATCCCCCGGAATGGGCCAAGAATGTAGAGTAAGTCCGCATTTTCTCTAATTTTTGTCTGTAGAATAAGGCTTTTTGGTTTTGGTGTAGATATGACATGTCACACACACGCACACTATAATCAGCACGACATTCACTTTCTGGAGATGTCATGATGATGTCTTTGTGGGTAAACATATACAAATCTGCTCAGATGAAAGACAGTCCTTTACGTTATATTCATGTTTGAATAAAAGGTCTTTACGAGACGGCAGGGTTTGATCCACAGGTAAGCAGTCAAAAAATGCTAGTCTGAGTCTAAGAAACTGAAGAATGGTCTAATAAACACTAGGAAAACACACTGGAACATTTACTGAAACAGGAAAGATGAACTGGCACAGACAAAAGGGAGCACACAGACTAAATACACCAGGAAGGAAGGTGATAACAAGAGACAGGAGACAGCAGGGCTGACAAGGAACAGGTGAAACACATCAGGGCGGGGCAGTCATTCAAACAGACGGGTGACACATTAGAGCAGGAAGCAAAGTAGGGTGAGTATATCAAAATAAAACAGAGAACAATAACTGAAATTAAAAGGAAAACAATCAGGACACACTGCAGCAAATATAGGAGATAATGTAATAATGTCACCTTCCCTCTGAGCAGTGGAGACGGTAACCAACATCATTGTCTTCTCCTCCTCTCTCCCCACACTTCCTCGCTTGTTCACCAGGTACACATTCACAGGGATTTACACCTTCGAGTCCCTCATAAAGATCCTGGCCAGGGGCTTCTGTGTCGGGAAGTTCACTTTCCTGCGGGACCCGTGGAACTGGCTGGATTTCAGTGTTATCCTCATGGCGTAAGTATTCTGACAAGCACAGTTAGGATCAGCTTAACATGATCTGGCGTAGATTAAGAGGCCGAATGCTTTTAATGCTAATCAGCCCAGCAGCCTATTACAGTAAGTCCTGCTGAATGTGAGAAGGAGAGCAGGGAGAATGAAGAGGGGCATGATTATCTGCAGATTAGATGTGTATGTTTTGAAATCATGGCCAGAAATCTGCTCCGTCGTAATGGATGTGAGCCCCTAAAGCGTGGAGTATCCTGGCCCATATTTGTCCCACGCCTCAATGACTTCAGCTACTTGTCTTGAAGCTAGAGAATAAAGCCTTCAGCATTAGGTTACACTGTGAATGATTTTTGTGATCATGAGAAGGATTACTCATTGCTCTCATAATATAATATAACCGTAATCTTGTTTAAGAGATTCCTGTAATTCATAATGCTGTTATGAGAGGTGGTTATGTTTCTCAGATGTTGTGCACGTGTGATGGGTTTCTGCCTGTGTCTTGCTGTGTAGTAACTGTGCATTTGATCCTGCAGGTATATAACAGAGTTTGTAAACCTAGGCAATGTTTCAGCTCTGCGCACGTTCAGAGTATTGCGAGCTTTGAAAACTATCTCAGTAATACCAGGTAAGGCTGCCCGCGCCTGCTGCCAGCACTCCTGCCATTTGTCCTCTGTGTGTGACCATTTGCCGTTCCCTCCTCTTCCCCTCCCCTTCTTCCTTTTGTCTCGTCACGCCATGTGTGTGGGTGCCTGATTTGTGCGTGTGTGTGCGTATGTGCGTGTGTGTCCCACACCTTTCCCCGAAACGCCCCTCTACCCGACTCCCCTCCCTCCTCCTCCTCCTCCTTCCCTCCCTTCCCTTACAGATATGTCACAGAGTTTGTGGACCTGGGCAATGTCTCAGCACTGCGAACCTTCAGGGTTCTGCGAGCCTTGAAAACTATATCAGTCATCCCAGGTGAGAGAGCCATCAAGGCCCATAGGGTTAATGAAATGCTATCAGCTAACTGGCGTTTCGCTAACATCCAAGCAACCCCCCCCTCGTCCCTTCTCAGCTCATCTCACTGTAGCTAAGCCTGATGACGCCCGTCGCCGTCCCTCATGCTGCCTTCGTCCCAAGGCCCGTAAAAGCTGGAATCTGGCTCCAATCTGCACAGATTGACAGGATTCTTAGCTTTTAGACACATCCTTTAAGGCAGAATTCTTTTTGGTTGAAATTTATTCTTGCCTTGGGAGACTCACAAGTAGATTTTGTGCACTATTTGTTTTTTCCTTTTTGCATGAGACATTGCAAAAGCCGATTTTCTGGTGGCAAGCACTTGTGCGTGCAGGGCTCCTCCTTACCTTGTTTTTCCTGTGCATGTCCTGTTCAGTGTTGTGTGTTTTTGGGGGGAAATTGTGACATGGTGAGTGGTGGTTGGGTAATGGCATACTAAGCACTAACACTATTCACATCACAAACTAACAAAAAAGGTCATATGTAAACCATCCAGGAGAACTTGTCATTGGCTCTTTGTATAAACAGGATCATCCAATTCCACAGCTTACATCAGAGTCCTGCACGGGTCCAGTTTTCAAGATCCGCCCCGACCCGACCCGGGGACGTACAAACCCGCACCCGAACCGCAAACCCGCCCATCAGGCCAATTAGTACCGCAACCCGGTCCGACCCGTTGAAACACAACCCGCAGCCCGACCCGTAACCCGGATTTAAAGTAATCATTTTGGGTCATATTGGCTGAATATTGAACAGCATATCGCCACAGTTAAGGTGCCAGTGAGTAAACAACGACCTGAATGAAGCAGCTCTCACAATAAAAACTAACTAAAATAAGAACTTTACATGTGTAATAATAGACTTACTTTCTGTCCAGAGCGACGTTCAGCAGTTACGAGCCGTCACGTGTTTTTAGAATCCATCGAGGAGAGAAGTAATTATCAGGGAAACACTTCAGAAACATTATAAAGTGATAGTTGTACGTTTTATCCACTTATTTCTCAAATACCTAAATAATTATTTACTGTTTTGGAAGCGGCGCTTGTTAGACGGTGGCAGCCATGTTGATTCTGTTGTCCAATCACAAATTGTGTTATTAGATGGTGAAACGCGTGTAAACAGCTGAACCAATGACCGTTGCGAAATATCCTCAGAGAGTAAATAATGACCAAGATAGTTATCTGTAGTTTACCGAACGAATGACTGATGTGTTTATCTAAAACCCGCGATCCAACCCACATGTTATTTTTTCCACCCAGATCCGAACCCAGGAAAAAAAAAAAAAAAAACACCCGCAAATCAGCTGTTTTTGCGGGTACCCGTCGGCCGACCCAGTGCAGGACTCTGGCTTACATTACATATTCTAGCTGCCACGACCACATTTGGACCCAGTTCAAACATTTTGGGCTCTATTTATGTGGCAGTGCAAAGCCAAGCACATGTTGATGTTTCCTTGACCCTTAAATACATTCTGCTTGTCCTTTAATATTTATATGCAGAGCACAGTGCACGTGGCACAGAGGTGGGAGAAGAGGTGCAACCATAGACAGACTGTGTTTGCAGTGCTTTGGCTTTAAATAAATGCAAGTAATCAGAGGGAGTGGAGGTTTTTCTGGATAAAAAGCACTATAACGTTTATATTTCTGAACTGAGAACATTTCCAGTTAATCAGAATTTCAGTAGTTTGGCTATAATCACTGCTGGAAGTTAGGCTAACATGATCTGAAATACTCAACGTTAACATGACATGGTGGAAAACAATTCATCTTAAGGAACTGTAAAAAATTAACGTTTGTCAAGCATAGATTTGTCTTATAATCCTTGTTTAGTTCTTGTGGAGATGTCACTTTATTGCATAATTTAATGTTGAAGTAGACAACTTTTTCAAAGAGTGCTAGCCAGCTAAAGCTGCCATGACTCGATCACAACAGATTATTGTACCTTTCGCCACTGCTCATTTTAGAAAGGCCACCCCAAAAAGTTTAGATTATCAAAAGGACAGTGGATTGTAGATGTTTGTTTCTGGCTGCCAACCACTGCCAACATTAACGAGCCGTCATTTTCCCAGGGTCATACCTGGGTGCAGATGGAAACTAATCAAAATTCACATTACATAAAGACCATGTTTTCTTGCAGTGGCCTGTCTAAAATGAGAAGTGGTGGAAGGTACTATATTCTGTTAAAGGAGTTGATGATAAGTACACAGTGTTAGTTAGCTATTTTTTTTCTTCTACACATAGATCATAAACCCTTGAACATTATAGTGACTTATTGCAATCAGTTAAGAAACACTATAATACTTTTATCCAGAAAAACAAAGCTTACCACTTGCATCTGCTTACAGACAAGTCTTGCACTCTCCAGTACATCTATGGGTGCAACAAGCTTGAGTGGTGTTTGGTGAAGAATGGGTTTTAAAAGTTGAGAATAGTCATCTGAAGACCAGGTGTAGTTTGACATTTTGGGAAAAAGGCCAACTGGATTTATTGATTTAATACCACTCCTGCATGCTAAGTATAAAGCTAGAGCCAGGCGCTGATTAGCTTAGCTTAGCATAGAGACTGGAAGCAGATGGGAACAGCTAGCCTGGCCCTGTCCAAAGTTAAAAAATACATCCTTTCACACGCATAAAGCTCAATCATAAAGACACTGTATCTCATTTGTTTTATCTGTCCAAAAGCCACATCATAAAGACTGAAGGTTGTGGTATTATAAGGAGTTATGCTCTAGAGCTTTTTAGGCACAAGACTAGTGATGTGAATGGCTGAGAGGATATTTACCACTTCACTCAATCCCCCTGTGCATAGCGCTGTGCCTTTATGGATTAAAACAACCTCACTGACCTTGTGCTTTGCGACTGCACTAAAAAGAGCTCAGTTTAATGTTTTTGTGGCAATCCAACCAGGAGTACACATTTATGGAACATTATATCAAATATTTATTAATGATTATTTCCCCAGAGCCCAATACCATAGCACTATAATGGGCTAACATTCTCTAGTGGTTCATCCATGATTAGCAGAGATCTGTGTCAGCCTGGTTCCTGTATGACAGCACACAGTTCATACAGGAACCTCCACTGCAGATCCCCCTGGCTGCTTGCTGCTGTGAGCTCTTATTAGCAGCTTCTTCTCTATACAAGCTTGTGGCTGTAATTAGCAGGCAGTAATCATCCTGCGATGTCCCCCTCCCGCCCCCTTTGCCCTCTCTCCCATCTAGGCCTGAAGACCATCGTTGGTGCACTGATCCAGTCGGTAAAAAAGCTGTCGGACGTCATGATCCTCACCGTGTTCTGCCTCAGCGTCTTCGCCCTCATCGGCCTGCAGCTCTTCATGGGCAACCTGAGGCAGAAGTGCGTGCGTGTGCCAGTCGCCATCAACGCCAGCAGCAATACCAACATCACCGCTGATGACACAATGCTTTTCAACAACAGCCTGCTGGAGTTTAACACCACAGTTGTGCAGAACACGACGGAGGACTCCTTCAACTGGACAGAGTACATCAGTGATGAGCGTAAGTGATGTGAAAGTGCTGCTACATGTCCGCTAGGAGCACATAGGGGTTAACAGGGGTCAAGTTAGTGCCCCAGACGGCCTGAATCAGATACTGGCTACTTTGTACGCAGAGATGGGTCAGGATGTTGTGGTGGTGGTTGTGTAGGGGAGGTCAGGCGGCCTGGCCTGCTGCCGTGATCAGGAGTGACAGCAGTGGCTGGGAGCAGGGGCTGCGCTCTCTAACAAGGGCTGGTGGGAGAACGCAGCAAATGTGGCGGATAATCGCCACAACAATAAAACCCTCTACTTTCACCCCCTCACTACCCTTCATCACTCTCCCATAGCCCATCTGTGTGGCATGAGCCGCCTAAAGTGCTAGAGGAGGGTGAGTCACTGACCGCCAGCAGGATATCGAGGAGACGTGCACCAGCTACGTGACAAGCTGATGCCGGAGCAAGAGGAGAAGACAAGGAGACAGACAGAGCTGATTAAAAATGCAAAGATGTTATAAAGCCTGGCACCATTATTGCATCAATGATGTTTGTCCCTAAAAATCTGATGTGATTTCGTGACAGTTATTTGGTAGATGAGGACAAGACTGCACCCAGAGTTACATGATGCACACACACAAAAACACACAAGGAAGACTAATGGGGTTGGGTGGTTAAACAGACAAATCACCACCTTCCTCTCTGTCTCTCAGCCAATGTACAATATCACACCACACACAGAAAGTGAAGGGAGCCCCACAGGGTGCATATTGTCTCTCTGTACCCACATCGATCTGTTCTGTATTCTCAAATGCGCTGCTTCACTCCTGTGACGTGGTCCTGACCGACTGTCCCTCTGTCCCCCCTCTCCTCTAGGTAATTACTATTTCCTCCCTGGCCGTAGGGATGCTCTGCTCTGTGGGAACGGCAGTGGCGCTGGGTAAGGCTCGACATGTTTTATTTATATGGCCAATTAGATGCACCACAAAGCTGAGCATACACAATTAGTGTCGACACTCACCACCGCGCTGAGGCATTACGGGAATCTTAACCGCTGGTTAACTAGGGGTGCATTTCATCTAATGTGTTGTGGCAAATGTTAAAACTTCTTCCTTTATGCTTTATGTTAATATTGAAGCGTTTATCAAAGAGTCACTCCAAGAAGGCACACAGACAGTTGCAGTTCCAAGATTTGTGACTGAAAGGAGGGTAACCCTGCAGAACATACTCTCGTATACAGTGTACGGTCCAGGGTCACGCCCAGACTGTTCGGCCTTATGAAGCATATTTAGATGAAAGCAAAATGTCCGCAAGCATCTAAAGCAACTCCAGTTGCTGGTGACTTACTGCACCTCTGGATATACCCTGACATGGATGGCTAAGAATCTTTACAGACACATGTCAAGAAAGATTGCACTCAATATCATGCAAACCACTTTGGCTCCTTAGAAGCTTTTAGACCACTGTTGAAGGGAGGCAATACGTCTTTAAGTGCAGGTATTTAATTTGATCAGATATATAAGTGTTGGTCTCCAACTTTAAGTGAAGTCTGATTCAACAGGAAGTCTCATGTATAGCACATCTTACTGATATTATAAATCCTTAGAATGCTCTATGGTCAGTCTTACTTTCAGGGTGCTTTCAGGCCTGGAGTTGTCTTGCTTTGGTCCGAATCAGGAACTAATTTCGTTAGAAAGTTGCATAATTGTCCAGAGTTGGTTCGTGTTGCAGCATTTACAAGCTCAGATCGAGGTCGGACCACGTTCTCACCACAAACAAACCGCACCAGAGTTCGTTTGTAACCAGACCGAGACCACCTCTTCAAGAAGGTCTCAGTCCACTTGTTATGGTGCGCACCCAACTGCGACTTCTGTGTTCACACCTGCCCAAACAAACCGCACTCAGGGGGCAAATGAACTTGAGTTTGTTTGAACCAAACCAAACAGGGCAGGTTTGAAAGCACCCTTAATGCTTTATACATTTGGATTAATTAAGCTTTCATGTACACCATGTTGCTCTTACAAAATTGCTACGCGATGATTAAGTTATATCAGGGTTCCCACGGATCCTTAAGAAAGTCTTAAAAGCGATTGAATTCATTCATCTAAAGATAAGACCTTAGTTGGTATCAAGCCCATATAGCTGAGAGCTTTGCAGTGGCCTGAGTTCCCCTTGCCTTTTGCTGCGTGTCTGTTGGAAAAACACAAGTGAAGAGGTGCATTTGGCTGCGTTAAGGTCGTGCATACAAATTTAATGGTAATTAAACTGATAATTATCTGTTAAAATTTTACACATGACACCTGTGATGCAAAGTATTGTCCATAACACCTGTGTGTCTCTACAGACTCTGTCCAGAGGGCTTTACATGTATCAAAGCTGGTCGCAATCCAGACTACGACTACACCAGCTTCGACACCTTCAGCTGGGCATTCCTCTCCCTGTTCCGACTCATGACCCAGGACTACTGGGAAAACCTCTACCAGCAGGTCGGTTGAACTCATGGCTGAGCATTATAGAGTATGGCTGTTGATGGTTAACGCATCATATCTTAACGTACATCTGTTTTATTAGAGCATTTACATGCTCAACAACAAAAGCATGAACAATAAATGCCTGGCCTTCAGTCAGTAAATATTTAAGCAAACATTCAGTGAGTTTGGTGATTGTTTTTTCACCAGGGTGTGTCATTGTGCAATTATAGACTAGGCCTGTTATGTAAGGCTGTTTTGTGTTTTGTTTTGTGCTGCAGCAGCACAGTGCGGCAACTTGACATTTGCAAAGTCACCAAACAATCGGATGACCACAACTGAACAAAGAAGAATCCATCTATGGCATCTTTCTTAGACTCGCATACATAGGTTGATTGTTTTAATGATATGTCTGTTTTTCTTGGATCCATCAGACTTTGCGTGCGGCAGGAAAACCCTACATGATCTTCTTCGTGCTGGTGATCTTCCTGGGCTCCTTTTACCTGGTCAACCTGATCCTGGCCGTGGTGGCCATGGCGTACGACGAGCAGAACCAGGCGACCATCGAGGAGGCCCAGCAGAAGGAGGAGGAGTTCCAGGCCATGCTGGAGCAGCTGAAGAGGCAACAGGAGGAGGCACAGGCAGGACATTCATCTTTGTCTGTTCAAACTCAAGTTAGAACCACGACGCAGGCTACCAGTCGCTCTATGCGTCCATTTCATTAGAGTGATTATCGCAGAAATTTCATTTGAAACCGATTTGTTGGAAAGCAAAAGCATTTATTGAGAAGTCCATTAGGAAAATGATGTTTTTAAACTGCTTAAGTGCCAATTTGGAGCACAGCTGAGTGGCTGGGAGTAACTGGAGAGACTCTGTTGATTCTTGGGCTTAAAGTCTTGTGCCAGCTGCCAAACCAGTGTTGCCCTGAGCAACGGAGGGATTCACTGTCCTGAGTGACTGACACCCCTCTGCCGCTCCCTCAGGGGTCAGGAGTCCTTGGTCAACCTACAGAGAGGAAAATTAGCAGATGGACATTGAGTGCAAGTGAATTGCTGGATAATGGAAATAGAAATAACCGGTTATTTTGAAGCTTGTGATGACAAAGCCAGACAGTCTATTTCGGTCCTGCTGCGCATGCAACATGATGAATGTTCATGGTACCAGACTGCATCTGGGAAATTTACTGTTGGAAAATGGGAATGTACAATTTTGAAGCAGATAGGTAGAGTAACATATGTCCTAGAGGGCACTGAACCTCTGAATGATTGGTGATATACAGCAGTGATTCCCAACCAGGGATGTCTGCATTTCATAGTACAATACTACACATTTCGTCTCATTTTCATTAGTGGAAGGTCAGGTACATTGTCTTCTATCTTGCTGCCTTGCTTAATGTTTCGTTTCAGACCTAATCCCCCCCTTTTGCTCAGTCTTTCAAAGGCCATTCTGCTCGACTCAACGCTGTCTTATCAGGCGCGTGCATATTCAGATTGTTGGTGCTGTTGTTGCCATGACAGTCTCTTAAATCCTCGTATTTAAGTGCTGTGTGTTTTGTGGGACTGGTAGAAATTCTCTCCATGAGAGCAAAGATAAAAGGTGGAAAAGAGGAAGTATAAACATCTAAATTAAGTGACATGCTGTATTCTTTGATTGCTTAATTATTGGATATACCGTCTCTGATATTTTTGGCCATGCTGTAACCGTATGGAAATGTTTTACCCACTCACATCCCCCAGCCTCGCCTCTAAAAAGCATTTCATGACGATAAAGCCTAATATGAAACAGTATGTCTGCTCATGCACATGGTAGTAAATCATATTCCTTAAGGGAGGATGTAAGAAATTCTGTGCCTCTGATGTTTTTCTAAGCAGTGATTTGATTAATGCTGCTTGGCTTCTAAGAGTAGGATCCCCCATTTGTTGATAAAACAAAGCGGCTGTTACCTAACCCAGCATCAACACAACTCTTTCTCGACGAGTATTACAAATGCAAGAATTCAGAAGTGTTTTGGTTTGCATGAAAACATTCAGGCATCCATTTTTAGAAGGTGTCTGAGGCTTATTTGGCTCTTCATGCTGCTGCCGTTGCTCCTGCTCTCAGCTGCCAGGCTCTCTCCTCCGCTCCGGTCCGCGAGAGCCTCCGAGACAGGCGCTGGGTCGCCATGACAACTGTGTTTGTGCTCTGATTGGCTGGCAGGTTGCCGCGGCAGCAGCCACGGAGAGCGGCGAGTACAGCGGGAGAGGGGGCCCCACCTCTGAGTCCTCCTCGGGGACGTCTAAGCTCAGCTCGAAAAGTGCCAAGGAGCGACGCAACAGGCGGAAGAAGAGGAAGCAGAGGGAGGAGGAGGAGGAGAGGGGGGTGCGCGACAAGTTCCACAAGTCTGAGTCTGAGGACAGCATCAAGAGGACCAGCTTCCGCTTCTCCATTGATGCCAACAGACTTTCTTATGAGAAAAGATGCTCCTCACCCAACCAGGTAAATATTGTCCTGACAAACAGGATTTGTCAGTGAGTTTTACCTGACTTTTGGCGGCTAAAATTAGCATGATATCTGTCTTTTAAAACATTTCACACATGTCACATCATGCCATTAAATAAAGCTTCTTAAGACAAAACAAACATGTAAAACCACGGATGAATTTTAACTTAATTTGAACCCTGTATATTTCTATTGATTCCGTTTTGTCAATGAAAGCAATAGTTAAGCATTGGGAGTCCAGGAAATACTCGTATCCATTACCCACCCTCTAACCCCAGTTTCCCTTTCTTTTTCTCCGTCTCTCACTGTCAGTCTCTCCTCAGTATCCGTGGATCCCTCTTCTCACCACGCAGGAACAGCCGCGCCAGCCTGTTCAGCTTCCGTGGCCGGGCACGCGACATGGGCTCCGAGAACGACTTCGCCGATGACGAGCACAGCACCTTCGAGGAGAGCGACAGCCGTCGGGGCTCCCTGTTCTTGCCACGCCGTCTGGAGCGCCGCTGCAGTGCTGTCAGCCAGACCAGCCTCGGGGCACCCCGGATCGTGCTGCCCGCCAACGGGAAGATGCACTGCGCCGTGGACTGCAACGGTGTAGTGTCGCTGGTCGGTGGAACTTCTGTAACAACCTCCCCTGTAGGTCTCCTGCTGCCTGAGGTGAGGTTGACCTGCATGCAGTTCCTTTTATTCCCATCCTTTTGTTCTGATGTTGGTGATGAGTGAAATGTCATCAAACGCTTGAGAAGCAACTCCCAAGAATCAAATCCTTGTTTTGGTGCATTTTTCAAACCAAAAAGTCTCCATTCTATATATTTTTTTATTGTCAACGAATCTCATAAAAACGCCAAAATGAAAAGTTCTTGAATCAAAAGTTCTTTCATCAGCACTTTCCCAGCTCCCTACCCCATCTGTGGTTCTCAGTCCCAAGCCCACTGGTTCCTACTGAAGTCTTAAATCTTTTATAGCAGGTCACAGATACATATTTTCACTTTGTATTAGCTGTTGGAACGGCAAGCATGAACATTTTACACACAATACTTGTCAGTAGGGTACATTCATTGTTGGTTAGGCTGTGCAAGAAAATCACCAGACTCATGTCTTTCCTATGTTCCAAGGGTTCTGTGTTCCCCAAATTTATAGAACACATAAGGGAAACATGACAAAGGGCCCTATGCTCCCCAGCTCTGTATTTGCTTCGTATGGCATGGGTTAGATTAGGTAAGGTTAGAGAGTGATGTAATAGTACTGTCACAGATCTGTCTAAATATAGTTGCTCCTTCTGTCAATTAATTGCCATCCAAGAAATTATAAAGCTATGATAAGAATTAATTAATTGAAAAAATAAAAACTAACCAATTAAGGAAGGAAACGGGCTAAGTGAGGATGAGAGAAGAGGTTTGGGGCCAGGTTTTTCCCGTTTCTAAACAGTTCAAGGTCAGGAAAGAGGTCTAATGCCATCTCCAAACAGGTTAAAGTTAGGAAGAAAAGAAAAAGACACTTCAACACTTGTTTGACTTGTGTTCTATACACACCTCCCTTTCTGCAAAACATTGCTCAGATATCATGATTTATTTTATTTGTTTTATTTCATTTATTTTCCAGGGGACGACCACAGACACTGAGCTGAAGAAACGCCGGTCGGGTTTTCACCAGCCGTCCATGGATTATTTGGATGAACCTGGAGGCAGGCAGAGAGCCATGAGTGTGGCCAGTATCCTCACTAACACCATGGAAGGTCTGGATCAGGCAATATATTTTTGGTCTTTCTCGTCTTGTTTTCTTCCTGGAGAACCAGCATCAATTGAGATGTATGTCGTTATCATAAAGTGTGGTCCTTTCTCCTTTTCCAGAGCTTGAAGAGTCGAGACAGAAGTGCCCCCCCTGCTGGTACAGATTTGCCAACACCTGTCTGATCTGGGATTGTTGCCCCCAATGGCTGAAAATCAAGGAGGTCGTCAGCTTGGTGGTTATGGACCCATTCGTGGATCTGGCCATCACAATCTGCATTGTCCTCAACACTCTTTTCATGGCCATGGAGCATTACCCCATGACTAAAGAGTTTGATAACGTTCTCTCAGTTGGAAACCTGGCAAGTATTGATATGCTTACAAACTCTGAAAGCACAAAACCAGATGAACATAGATGCAGACTCAGGTGTAAAATTAGAATTCTGCATCTTTGTTGTCAGGTGTTCACGGGCATCTTCACAGCAGAGATGTGCTTCAAGATCATCGCTCTGGATCCCTACTACTACTTCCAGGAGGGTTGGAACATCTTTGACGGCATCATCGTCAGTCTCAGTCTCATGGAGCTCGGCTTGGCCAACGTAGAAGGCCTGTCTGTGCTCAGGTCTTTCAGATTGGTAAGAGCGCTGGTTGCTGATCTTACTACAAAAGCTGCATTACATGATTCATGTTATCTTAGATGATGATGCCCTGATGGACCTGTGCTCCTAGGGTCAGGCCACAATGGCGCTCTCAATAACACTCATGTTATTAATGATGTAATGAGAGCTTTTGTGCAGAGCATGAAAAGCCCCACTGAGAGTTGGCTTGGCCTTTGGGGCACAGTGTGTTTTTTCTGCTCACCTGATGAGCTTTCTGTGATTGTTGATGTGCTGCTACACTCTGTGAGGGCACAGTCAGTGTTCTATTACACACTGAGATAGGAAATAAACACACATAGACAAGCTGATAAACAATACCACAGCAGAGGTCAACCGAGAAGGCAGATTTAATAAAGATAGTTTGGAACAGGAAAATGCTGCCAGCTGATTAATTGGCAGATATCATCCCTACACCCCACCCACTGAGGAAAAATTTGGCAGTGTCGGAAAAGCGATAAATGCCTAAATAAATTTAGATATCTGGAGCATAGACTGTAAAAATAAAGGACGTAGCCACTGGTAAATCACCCATTGGTTTGTGGACTCCCATTTTGAAGCCTCGAGTTCGGCATTTCAGCCGATGCCATCCTGTTGTTGTTTTTTTTGTTTGTTTGTTTTGTTTTTAAAGCCGGAAATGACCATTTTTGGACAAGAGACTGAAGCTGAGGGGTGAATGTAACTGAGACGCAGCTAATAATTTTCCTCAAAGTCAACCTGACATTCTCAGGAGCACAATGATGTCACCTTGAATCTGTGTATGAAAAACTGCAGTACTTTGGTGTATTTTGTAATTGGGGCTGAAAAATTTCAATGTAATTTGTAACAAGATACTTTAGAGTGGAGTCATTTTGTGTTTTCAGAATACTCAAAATACTTTCTCCATGATTCATGAAACATAAAAAAATAGGACTAGGTCAAAACGCTTGAGGGCTTTTAATTTGAAACAGGATGTGCCAGCATTCAGTCAATCACAGACTCACAGACTTTAATTCTAGCACTGTAGCGCTAGACCTGCTGTTGCAGTCAAGCCAAAAAATGAATGTAAATACAGCATAAAATCAGGAACAATACACTTAGACACAGTCACACAACAGAAGGGAGCTGCTTTCTCTGGAGCCTTTATCTACTGATCATTTAACAACCCCTCCCTTCCAGCTTTGGTTGGTGATGTATATCCCCGAGTGAATGGTGGAGACACTATCAGAGCCAAGTTCTGCTGATAACGATAGTTTTAAAAACGTCCTGGCACTGCCGATTAATAGGCAAAACTGATAACTCGATCAACCTCTATACCACAGCGTCGGAATCTTTCGGTCTGGTGATAAAGCAATAGTTTGACATTGTGGGAATATGCTTATAAGCTTTTTTGCTTTCGATGAGACTGATCACCACTCTTTACTTGTGCAATATCCAAATAAAATGTAATTATACCTAGTTAAAGTTTATTCATCTGTTGAATGTTAATCATCAAGCAAAAATCCAGAAAATCACACAGTGCTTTTAATGTTGGTTTAAAACAGCTGAGGGTCTTCAAACTGGCCAAGTCATGGCCCACTTTGAACATGCTGATCAAGATCATCGGTAACTCAGTGGGAGCTCTGGGGAACCTGACTCTGGTGCTGGCCATCATCGTCTTCATCTTTGCCGTCGTGGGCATGCAGCTGTTTGGCAAGAGCTACAAGGAGTGTGTGTGTAAGATCTCTGAAGACTGCGAGCTGCCCCGCTGGCACATGCATGACTTTTTCCACTCCTTCCTCATTGTGTTCCGGGTGCTGTGCGGAGAGTGGATCGAGACCATGTGGGACTGCATGGAGGTGGCTGGACAGACCATGTGCCTGATCGTCTTCATGATGGTTATGGTCATTGGAAACCTGGTGGTATGGGTTCTTCCTCTTTATGTCCTTTCTATAGTCCAGATAACACTGTTAAGATCATGGCAATAGCTTTAACTGAGCTTGAAGTTTTTGGATTGGTTAGAAAGTCAAGTCGCTCTGTGTACATGCAACAAAATCATGCAGAATTCATTTTCCTGCCTCATGTCTGTTCTCCCCAGGTTCTAAACCTGTTCCTGGCTCTCCTCCTGAGCTCATTCAGCGCCGACAACCTGGCAGCAACCGACGACGACAGTGAGATGAACAACCTGCAGATTGCAGTGGGCCGGATCCAGCGAGGCATCGCGTTCGTCAAATCCACAGTGCGGCAGTTCCTCCAGAGCCTCTGCTTTGGCGGGGGCGGTAAGGGCTCCGCTCTGGCTGAGGAGAGCAAACCCTTGGATGAACTGCACAGCAATGGCAAGGGCAACTGCATCTCCAACCACACAGTGGAGATCACCAAAGACCCCAGTGGGGTGTACATGACGGAGGGCAATGGACGGCCAGGTGGAGGGCTGGTAGTTGGGGTTGAGGTTGGTGGGGACACTACTGAGAAGTACCCAATGGAGGAATGCGACTACATGTCATTTATTCACAACCCCAGCTTGACAGTCACGGTGCCCATCGCTGTGGGTGAGTCGGACTTCGAGAACTTAAACACAGAAGATTTCAGCAGCGACTCGTCAGATGTGGAGGGAAGCAAAGAGGTAAGAAGAAAGATTGATTGTATGACTGACATTTCTTGAGTGACACAGCTTTTGTGTTTGATTAGCTCCTCTATATGTGTAATAGTTAACACCCGAGCCAGACGATGAATGAGTGTCAAGTTTGCATAGAGATAGCCTTTTCAGAAAAATGTCCAACAGTCAAGCAGTTTGAAAATAACACACCTGCTGACTCATTTGTACATGCATCCTGCTGAGGGAATCTTCTGGAGTTTACACTCAGTTCTGAAGCCCTTGGCAGCAAAAGAAAGACTCACAAATAATGACTCAAATGTGCCTTTGACCTATGTAGCAGGTGCACTCTTTTAGATGCACTCATTAGAATGTATGTGTCAGTGTGTTTGTGTACAGTGTTACATGGTTGACCTGCAAGCAAATGCAGTTCAGTGTGATACACACCTGCGTAAGAGACTGCTAAAGTCACGTTCCAACATGTACAGTACATGTGTGCATGTGTTAAAATGAAATTAATGAAGCAGCAAACTGCAATTTAAACAAAACCAAATACTTCCCTACTGGCATATATTTGTGGTAGTGTCACTTTTCTGTAATTCATTGCCTGTTTTAAAAGAGCAAAAGCCAGGTTTCGCTGATAAGTGTTGCCAGGCTGACAGAGCATTGGGACTGTGCTCCCTGATGATGTCAACCTGCCACGGTGGGTGTGGTGCCAATTCCCTGTGATTCAAAAACAACCCAGGAGGCTATTTCTAGCTATGGCACCACATGCTCCATATCTGGATCAGACTATGCTCTCTCACGTCACTGCTGATCCTGACACCCTGTAGCCAGGGGCTGGTGAAATGTTAGTAACACCAGTTGAAAGACATTTGGACATTTTGTGCCTATTGTGTCATAGAGTTCAACTCAAAAAACAGTCAAATCAGAGACAGGCAGTATAAACTTATGCATTTAGCGTTACACAATGAACATTTGGTGTGTCTGTTCTGTGAGATGACTATTAAGTGTCGTTGCTAGTGTAACAAAAAATCTATCACAGGAATACTTCACCCCCAAATGAGCGTTTGTGTATAAATTACTCACCCTGTCCTACGTTGAATTTGTGAAGAAAACTTTGTCCGTGGGTCTGCATTTAACAACTGCAAAACATCCCTTTACAAACTCTTTACAAACACAACTTGTGTAGAGTAATCCAAGTCTCATTTGTCCAGACGTTTGCTCAGTATTTCCCAAACATCCCTTTCCGACAGGGAATTGAACTAAAAGTTAAACTAACCTATGCTCTCTTTAAAGCCAGACTTCATTGAGAAAAACAGACAAGTCTCACTCACAAGTCAGTGCCCTGTTGGAAAGGGCTGTCTGTTGGGGAAGTACTGAGCATATGACTGGATAAATGGGGTTTTGATTATCCTGCATGAGCTGTGTGAGAGTTTATATTATTGATATAGTTTTGCTGTTATGGAACGCTGCCCCCAGCCCTGCGATAGTCTGGCGACCTGTCCAGGGTGTACCCTGCCTCTCGCCCGATGTCAGCTGGGATAGGCTCCAGCCCCCCCGCGACCCTCAAGAGGATGAAGCGGTTAGAAGGTGAATGAATGAATGAACGCTGCCCCCATGACTTCAGTTCATCAAGAATTTTCTCTAGTTTTTGGTTTCTTCGTTCAGCTGAGGCATGCCACAAAAACAAAGTTTTCTTTACAAATTCAGCGTAACAAGTAATTGATATACAAAAAGTTATGTGGGTGTTGAAGTATTCCTTTAAGAAAAAATGCTTTCAGGGAAATCTGAATTGTTCTCTGTGGCTAACATGTTCTCCCACTGTGCCTTGCGGCTGACCAGTGAAAGCAGACTTGAGGTTGTATGCTGGCTTTTAGTGTGTTTGACTTACTTTGTTTAACCCCCCATTTGTTATTGCAGCTGTGTCACAGGCGCTCTCAAGGTTTTCAGTGAGAGGAGAATTGTAAGGACCACTTTATTGTACCATAGCACTAACCATGAGGACTGCCTATGCCATTTACAGACAAACAACATATTTTTCTTTCAATGGATTGCCCGTTTTTCGTTCTTTGCCTGGTCTGCCCTCCGTCCCCCCACCCCAACCCCACCCTCTTTGTTTTATACCCTCCCCCCCCACCCCTTCTCCATACAGCAGCACACTCAATGCTGTAATCTTTTTCCCTTTACCCCCCCATCCCCCCGCCCCTTTCATAATTTATCTCCAAGCATCAGGCTGTATTGCAGTTACAAACCATTAGGAATGAGCAACACCACCCTTTTTCCATCGATAGACAAACTCATCTAACATGATCTTTGCTTTTGATTTCATTGCTTGGTTTTGACTTGGTTTTGGGACTTGATTGGCATCCAACACTCCGAGCTTGAGAATGAAGGAAGAGAGGAAGAGGTGGAGGAGGAAGAGAATAAGGGGAAAAAAGAGAGATGGAATGGAGGAATGAATTTTGCTGTAGTTTGACAAAATTCATTTGTCTGGTTCATAGCCCATGCATACACACGTTAAATACATGTACATACCCGTTTTCTGTGATATTTGAATAATAGTGAAATGATGAAAGATTCTTTCCAGAATTCTTTCCAAGGAGATCATTTTGAAGCGCTGATTTTTGCAGGGTGGCAAAACAGATAACACATGGCAACTTATATTTAATCAGACTTATTAATGATTACTATGAGGATGATTTCTTAATTTTTTTATTGTCAAATATAAACTTGAAGAAACTCCATCCCAGATTACATTTAATCCAAGCAGAGATGGTGCATGTAAACAATTATTGTGGATTAGTCGGCCCAGTACTTTGTGGCTCTACACCTGTGTTATCCACTTTCGTTCCACTGCAAATATCTCGTCACACAACTTGTGCAAATACAGTAAAACATGCCAACAAAATCTGCCAAATAAAAGCATGTTAGGTTAAGAGTGAAAGCCTCATATAATCCATGCCCAGGAGAGTTAAAATGGGTCTCTTGCTGAAGGACAGAAAGAGAAACCGGAGGGAAACAACCCCTCCACAGCGATGCCCTTGTGAGCAGCATGCTTCCATCATTCCCATGCCGTATTAGCTGGGTCCCACGGCAATCAGAGCTGCTGCACTGTCTAGGATGACATGTTACTTCACTTCACACGCCAGACAGATCAGACATGAGGCCACATAACACCATGTTTGCCCAAAGAAAAACAGACAGGAAGCCTAACGACACCAAAAAGTCTCACTATATGCAGATGATATTGTGATGTACATTAAAAAAAGATCACTGCATTTTAGGGTTTTAGAGGAGTGTTACCAGGGTTCAAAATTCAGAGTTAGCAAGGAAGACAGATGAACTTGACAGCAGCAGCAACACTTGTCCTCACATGTGTTGCATATTGCTGAGAAGAGGGACCTAAATCGTTGACTACCACACTTAGTCCTGTATGTTTTCTGGGTATGCATGGGAGCTAATTCAACATAGAAATGGAACAACTACAAAAAAAAAAAAGCCAGACCACATGCTGTCTTATAAACAGTGCACAGTACTGGTTTTTGCTGGTAAGCTAATGTGGTTATCCGTCTACTTCAACAACAACAGAAGAAGCTTGTACACTGCTTTCAAGGAATGGAAATAACGTGTTTTCATGTCACTCAGGAAAATGTTCAGCAGTCCTTCTGTGGGTGGATTCTAGCTTTGAGGTTGGGGGAAATTATTATTCATAGCTGTCTTTTTTGTAAATGGGATAAATTTGGGGCCCATTTGGGGTCATTTTTCAGTGGACATGAAAATACTTCAGCACACGTTCTGCTTGGTACTATTTCAGGCTTGGATTGATAATGCACTGGAATACTGCATGCACTCTTCCTCGAACTGAGGTCACATCAAATGTACCCACAGCGCATTTCTGTAACGCCAACCTCTCTGTGCCTTGTGTTGCCACATAATCTGATTTGAGCCATCAGATAAAACTAATGTCAAAGCCTGTAGGTACATTTGATCGATGCTGCATGTGATGATGATAATACGATGACTTTAAAGAGCCCAACTCTGTGAGCTATGACAGTGCCTCGTCTCCATGCTAAGGTATATAGCTGTGGCACTGGAGTACATGTGAATGGAGAATCACAATGATAACCAGCTCAGAAGGTTGGCTCCTTTAACCACTGAACTTGTGAGGCACCTAACTTTCTACTCTCATCTTCTTCCTCGTCCATGCAGAAGCTTGACGTAGAGCCCCAACCTCTGAGCTCATCGGAGGGGAGCACAGTTGATATTCGCCCCCCAGGAGATGGGGTGGATTCAGTGGAGCTGGAGCCAGAGGAGTCACTGGACCCAGAGGCCTGCTTCACAGAGGGTGAGAGGGATGTTAGGGTGATAGGCAGGGGATAGTGGTGGTGATGGGTAGAGGGAAAGTGGGACAGAGCAAGAAAGGTGGGAGCTGAAATGCTTGTACAGCACATTTCAAGACGCACAGTAAATCGCATTAACTGCTTGTGTATAGCACCGGTGTGTTATACTCAGCACTGAGTGACAGTGAATACAAATGCTCGGCAGGACAGAAAGAAAAGTGGTCTGTGAGATTGTCTTGGTTTGTGATGTAACCTGACGTTTAGTTTGACACACCACCAGTGCAATTCTGGATCTGCAAGTACCTCCTCGCAGTCTTTCCTGAGTGTGGAATACAGAAATAAAATGTTATGAGCAATGGTTTAGTGGTGTCTAAACCATAGTAGTAGCTGGGAAGACACATTCATTTGCATTACTTTTACCATTTTCTTGAGATTTGTGGTTCGATTCTAAATTTGTATGGAAACTGACTGAGTAAGAAAAGATGGGTGTTGTTTCTGTTGAGTCTAAGCTTGTCACATGGCTCGTTTAATCATGCTATCTCCTTTAGTCTACATGGACCTCATATTAATTTCCATGGCCATTTCATATGCCTCTCCCTCTACATTTCCCACATGCCTGCAGGCTGTGTGAGCAGGTTCCAGTGCTGCCAGATCAATGAGGATGGAGACCGTTTTAAGCACTGGTGGACACTCAGAAAAACCTGCTTTATCATAGTGGAGCACAACTGGTTTGAATCCTTCATCATATTCATGATCCTGCTCAGCAGCGGAGCACTGGTAAGTCTGTGTTTCTGTATGTGTGTGTATTTACCTTTCTTTAAGACCCAAATTCAGTAATAATCTTTAATACTTTTTTTTTGATAAATCATTGCTTACATTATTAACAGCATGTTGGGTAAGTGGTTCGTCCTAACACATCAGAGCAACAGTCTCCTGGGTTTGAATCTCAATCATGGTCACACCTGATTCCCACCTCATTGATTCCACCTACAGTGTTTACAATTATTTCCATTCTGTACAGGCGTTTGAGGACATTTACATTGAGCAGAGGAGGACCATTAAAACAGTGCTGGAGTACGCAGACAAGGTCTTCACTTACGTCTTCATTCTGGAAATGCTGTTGAAGTGGGTGGCATACGGCTTTGTCAAGTACTTCACCAACGCCTGGTGCTGGCTCGACTTCCTCATCGTAGACGTATGTATATTAGTCCATGTGAAAGTAAAGCTCACAATCTGGTATTATATCAAAGACAGTTCTGACTTAGGAATAGTCTGATAATTTGGGAAATACATGCTTTCTGGCTGCTTATGTTTATGCTAACTGTGGGGATAAAGCCAAGATATGATTATCTTAGCACTATTTTGTGTACAAATTAAAGAAGTAAGAAGTAATGTGTTAATCCACTTCAGAGGTATTGGTTTGAGCTTTAGACAGAACGAGGCTAGCTGTTTTCCCCTGTCTCTATTCTTCATGCTCAGTTAGCTAGGCTAAGCTAATAGCTTCCTGTAGCTACATATTTAGTGCACAGACATTAGAGTGGTATCTATCTCATCTAAAGGCACGGACACACCAAACCGACATCAAAAGTCTGTATTTGTCAATCAAAAAGGTAAAACTGGAAGAAACAACAGGGCCGGTTCAAGATGCTAGTCAGCCAGTTAGCACATAAATGTGTTACCGTGCGCCAGTGAACAGTAATACTAACAATTACAAACTATTTCTGCTGAAGAGCTCAGTGGCTAAAAAATAGTCTTGCCTGATATAGCAAGTTTGTTTTGATCTCACACCCTGACTTTAACCATTTGTTTACTTTCCTCACTTCTGGTTCTCTTCTCGTGCGCTGAGCTGAACTGCCAGTCAGAGGGATTTCATTCACCAACAGGCTAAACTGTCTGCGATGCTGATTCAACATGTTGAAAGCATATAAGAGTATTTCCCAAAATGCCAAACTATTCCGTTAATGGTTATCATACAGATATGAATAGTCAGTTTAGGTCATTGTTCATTATTGTCACATCTCTTTATCTAAAATTTCAATTCATTTTTAAACACTTTAAATTCTTAATGATCTCTCTCACTGTGTGCAGACTCATCATAAATGCCTAATCAGCCATCTTGTTCAAACACTCAGACTGACACTCTGCAGAGACCTTTTTCATTCCTCCCCTCCACCCCGCTTGTCTCTGTCATCGTCGTCTCACAGGTGTCCCTGGTCAGCCTCGTAGCCAACGCTCTGGGCTACTCTGAGCTCACCGCCATCAAGTCTCTGAGGACACTGCGAGCCCTGCGGCCCCTGAGGGCCCTGTCTCGGTTTGAGGGCATGAGGGTAAGGACGTCTTGGAGTAACAGCGGCACAAAACCCACCTGTTAATAATGATTGTGGGCAAGCTGAAAGCCTGCATGTGTGTTTATTTTCCCAAAAAACATTTACTGTTAAAATGTCACAGACTTTAACAGGATATTAACCTGCTGAGGCTCGACCACATTCTGCTGCTTTCAGCTGGCCCATGCATTTATTATTTTCTCAGTGTCTGTTTGTCCTCAGCTCAGGACTGCTAAAAGAAAATGCCACAGTATAATTTATATTTCCATATTCAGTTAATGTTTGATATCTGTTAAATGTTACTAGCTTGTTAGGGAGCCTGACTGTAAGACTGCATGCTTATTACTTCTGTAGACTTATCTTTTCCTTGCAATTCAGCACTGTACTTCTTCTATCTGCATGACTTTCTGCACATTGTGTCAATGGATTACTGTATATAGCTGTTCTCAGGCATTGTTCTCTGACGTTGCTTGTGTGGTGCCTTTGACCTGTAATTTTTTTCTTTGTTGTGTGTCTTTTTTCATTTACAGTCAAACAAAATGTTGTGACTTCATCCCGCCTCTCTAAGGTTTTTTTCTGTTTTGCTTTTTTACTTATCAAATGTTAACTTTTTCACCTATCCACCTTCTTCTTTCCAACTGTCATGTTGTTAGACTCTCTCTGTAGAGATGTTTGGTGCTAAGAGCTTTATGTGTGCAGACATTACATATTAGATAGAGCTTTGAATAATATAGGGTTGTTAGGAATTTTTAAATCAGTCTTGGCTTTTGTTCTGAAAACCGTAGAATCAGCTTTACAGCTCAATCAAATCTGGTGTCTTACTTAAGAATAAGTGATTAGATGATTGTAATGGCCACTTATCTAAAATCAAACAGCCTCTCTATTTTGGCAAGCAGAGATCTCCGTTTGACCGCCAGGAGCGTGCTGAGTTTGTCCGTGTGCTTCCACCTCTCCAGGTTGTGGTGAACGCGCTGCTGGGGGCCATCCCCTCCATCATGAACGTGCTGTTGGTCTGCCTCATCTTCTGGCTCATCTTCAGCATCATGGGTGTCAACCTGTTTGCAGGGAAGTACTATTACTGTGTCAACACCACCACGGACGAGATCTTCCCCATCGACGTCGTCAACAACAAAAGCGACTGCATGAACTTGGTCAACGCCAGCGCCCGCTGGAAGAATGTCAAAATCAACTTTGACAATGTCGGAGCCGGCTACCTGGCTCTGCTGCAAGTGGTGAGTCTAGATTCAGTGACACAGTTGGCATTATGAAAACGAAATGTCAAGGTATACATCTGTGTCTAGAAGGGTTTAGGATGCAACTCTCTGGCTTCTACTTTTGTCATACAGTTGACCGCACCTAAGTCACACAGAGGACACGTTAAGCAATTATTTTCCATCATTGACTGATTTTAAACTTAAAAACAATGGAACAAACGGCACTTCCCAATGACCCAAACCCACCACAGAAAACAACTTTAAAACAACACTAAACCCACACTGTGACAGTCCCCACATCACATGCCTCCCTCCTCTGCTGCTTGTACGGGAATGTTTTCTTCCCAGGCCAGGTGCGCCTCGTTGAGCAATGCAGCACACCTGTGCAGAGCTACAGCCGAGATAAAAGGGACACCAGCCATAACACCCACACCATTAAGACAATGAATAAATAGTTTGTCACACGACTGCAATACACACTGCGACAAATTACCACTATTTATTCATTGAAATTAAGTGCACTGGGCATTTAAAATGAGGAAATTAGTGCTTCTTCCCAGAGCTCTATGTTAAGATAAAACAGCTGAATACACAGATCAAAAGCACACAATCCACAAGACTCCAGAATCCAAAACGCGCTCAAGTCTGGAACGTGTTCAAGCCTCAATATGAAGCACAAGAGGTGTTGTTAAGTCACAACAGATTGGGAGTGCTGCTGACAGAAGGTGTCAACTTCTAATGCGGAACAAACAAGATCTTAGCACACATGGCCTTTTAACAAAGGGATGTCTTCAGATGGATTTATTTGTCCAACTTACAGTCCTTAAAATATTCGCTTTACTGTCATATTATATAACAGGAAAAATAATCTCAAAATATCATATCAGAGAAGCTGCAACTGCTTGAAAAATAACTGAATAACTGAAACGATTATCAAAATATTTAGCGGTTAATTTTCTGTCGAGCTACTAACTGAATCGTTGCAGCTCTTACACCTCATATTAATATTGTCAAAAAATGGCACCAGTCTTAAATATTCCAATAATATACAACAGATAATGACAAAATGATGTGATTGAGTGTTGTGATGATGCAATCATGTTGCAAACCCTCTGTGGGCTGTGGCACACCTCTCCATGGAGAATAAAGATTTTCTTTTCTTCCTCTGTCCAAATCCACACTCAGCCACACTCACTCTTATCTTAAAAGCCCTCTACAAGTGAAGGAAATGCACTTTTCAATAGAATTTGAAGAATTAGATAAATACAAATACCTAATATGAGAGTAGGATAATTCTTGCAGCTGTAATGATGTTCACCATCATTAAAACAGGTGGTTATTTTATTTTTTTTAGCTTTTCTGTGTATTTTTCACCCTAGAGGACAGCAGGTGCTCTCAATTTTGTAGGTAAATGTGCTCTGTCATGTATCTTTGCAGCCACCATATGGCAAAGTTTGAAGGCCTTTGTTCAGGCCTTTGTTACAGAAACAATATGGATTCATTCATCTCATCAATCTCTCAAAATCTTCTCTTTCCCCAACAGTGTATTCAACTCAATATGTGTTTCAGGCTTCAATGTGACTGAAAATAAAAAAATAAGTCACATATATGAGGTAATTCTGTTCTAGTCCCAAGCAGACAGTTTAGATAATAACTGAAAAGTGGGAAATATTAACCCAAACTCATTAAAATTCTCTCACAGAATGTTGCAACAACAGGGCATTCCCAAAGCCACCTTATATCCCAAATAACATCTTGCATTATTGGACCAAAATGAGGACCGAAATGATCTCCTACAGACTGACACACTGACTCTCCTCTCATCTGCTCTCAGGCAACCTTTAAGGGTTGGATGGACATCATGTATGCAGCCGTGGACTCTCGAAATGTAAGTCTCTCGGTGCCTAACAGAGGGACTTTTAAGTTGTGGTTATGACAGCCAGTCACATGTTTAATTTGTCCTGTCTTGCCTCTTGCAGGTGGAAGACCAGCCTGAATACGAAGTGAACTTGTACATGTACCTCTACTTTGTCATCTTTATCATCTTCGGCTCCTTCTTCACCCTCAACCTGTTCATCGGTGTCATCATCGACAACTTCAACCAGCAGAAGAAGAAGATGAGTTGCATTTAGTAACAGTCGCTGTCAGATAATGTAAACTCAGCTACTAGTCCTTCACACTTGAGTGGAGCCAAGCGATATGGCCAAAAACTAAAATCCTGCTTATACAGCTCTGGGAACACATCAGAGAAGAAAAACAGCCATCACTTTTTCTGTTTTATTTTTAGATGTAATAATATTTCAAAGCAGAGATGAAATCTCAGGTGGTCCCAGGCGTTTGGTCCACGCTGCTCGCTGTTATTAATGTTGACACACAGCTTTGGTTCTGCGCTGTGTTGGTATTACATGTGCAGTGGAACAGGTACCAGTCCTGTGCCACACTGTGCCAACTCCATGCACAGCCCGGATACAAAGCAGCCCAGATTTAGAGCCACAGCAGCGGTGTTAAAGAAAGAACTGAGCTGCAGAATAATGATTATCTGCAGCACGGTGAGGACCTGCTGCTGCCAAGGATTACTGAGGGGGCATGAGTCACTGAGAAACACCCAGCCTGCAGACACACACACACACACATATATATATACATATGTACACACACACACACACACGCAGTGTCACAGTGAGTGTAGTCTGGAAATGTGTCCTTCATTCAACCAAGCACTAACAAGTATGATTAGCAACAGCCAAGAGAGGAAGGGGGGAGGGGGCGACCTGACTGACTGACTGACTGAGACACTGTATTATGAGTTCAGCTGCCCCGCGGCCACAGCGTCACACAGATGGTTGTTCGGTGTTGACACCAGTCCTCCCTCCAGACATGCATCATACACTCAGCAAGCAGCACTGAGAGTGTGATGTGTGCCTCATGTATCATATCAGGAGGGAGATTCATTGCGTTGATTAATGAGAGTAAAGTGACTGCGCTGGCTGAAATTTGGAAATGATTTAATAGTGTCTTTGGCACTTATTCATTTTTAAAGTGTATTTGAGCTTAATTTTGATAGAATTGTGATGCAGAGAGTCTACAAAATGTATTTACCCTCAGATCAAATACAAATACAGTTTTCAAGAGATTTAATTTTGAGACACTGTCCCTGTGAAAACTGAGAGCTGGAGAGCTAATCAATCACACCTGCAGAACGATCTTGGAGGTTTATCCTGCAGGTGTAATTGATTCTGTTGATTAATGATCACATGACTTGTCCTTTAAAAAGGGACCTGATTGCTGTCGTACATACTCTGATGGAGGCAGACATGCTGGTTGTAGTGAGGCAGCGAACCCAACTGAGCTTCAGTGCAGGAGAAGTGCACCTGTTTCCTCTCACCACCTGATGGATTGGTTGGTTTCGGTGCCTGTATGGAGTTACAAGACACCAGACAGCAGCAACCAAAATGGTCCCCTGACAAATCATAATGTCTAAATGCAAAATGAGAACAGACAATATTCAATTTATATTACAGAGGTGTCTTATTACGAGGGATACAGTGTTCTCCGTCTTCGGCATCAGACATTGTCTATGAATCCCTTCAGACTGTCATAACAATCGAAGGATTTTAGCTGATTTTTTGATGGTGGACTCAGTTTCTCTGCCTTCTCTGTAAATTTGATTTGACATTCGGCTCTGCGTAGTAATAAGGGCAACATCTAATGACTATTTTCACTATGGATGAATGCCAAAAAAAATCCTGAAAAATGTCCACAATTTCCCACATCCCTTTCCTTGTTTGTCCAACAACAGTTCAAACCCAAGATAGAATTTACTATCATGTAAGCCTGAGACAAACAATTCACATCTGAAAGCAAGAACCAGTGAACTAAATATACAGATTGTCTGTAAATCTCAAGGCATTAAAGAAAACAAAAATGGGGATGAATTCATCTCGTAATGTGCCTAACTTTAGTGGATTATAACACATCAGATATGGAATTAATCTACAGATGCTCCGAGTCAAAATGAGACTATACTTTTCTATGAATGTTAATTTTTAAGCTACGACAACAGATGACTTGTTGTTTTTAGCCGAACCAATTTCCGTAAAAAAATTGCAGCCCCTAGTGGTCAGTTGAGAGAAGTGATCAGTCATTGACAGTATAAAACATGAAAAAAAAAATAGCCTTTTCAAAAACTGTGAATCTCCGCAACAACAGGAGGTCCTTGAACATACAGTTATTCATGTACATTCAAAATATGAGGCTGATTGGTCCAGTATTTGCAAGATTAGCCACAAACAGACAGAAACACACACACACACAACCAAGTGCATGATCCCTTTGCATTACGCCTGGCAGAGATAACAAAACCTAGATATTTGTAAGTCATGTGCTCGCTCTGTTGTTTACATTGTTCTCCTAAATGTAAGATTCTTCTATGTGGTTGTAATCAAAATTTGTTTTGCTCCCTTTACTTTGGAGGTCAGGACATCTTCATGACAGAAGAACAGAAGAAATACTACAACGCCATGAAGAAGCTGGGTTCCAAGAAACCACAGAAACCTATACCTCGCCCAACAGTAAGACTCTTAGTGCTCAGACTCTCAGTTCTTCCTAATTAAGTACAAGTGGTGGTGTAAAATAACCTCTGCCTTCCTGTCTGTTGTCCTGCTCTGCCCTCAGAATGCGTTTCAAGGCTGTGTGTTCGACTGCATCACAAAGCAGGCCTTCGACATCGTGATCATGATCCTCATCTGCCTTAACATGGTGACCATGATGGTGGAGACGGATGACCAGACGCCTGACATGGACAAAATTCTTTACTGGATCAACCTGGTCTTCATCGTGCTCTTCACTGGGGAGTGTGTGCTCAAGATGATCTCTCTGCGTCACTATTACTTCACCATCGGGTGGAATATATTTGACTTTGTGGTGGTGATCTTGTCCATTGTAGGTAAGGAGACGTTTCAGTTGCCTCAGCTGTCCAGTGGATTTGAAGTAAAATTATATGCTGAATGTTTTTTTGCTTTTGCAGGTATGTTTTTATCTGAAGTTATCGAGAAGTACTTTGTGTCCCCGACGCTGTTCCGAGTGATCCGTCTGGCCAGGATAGGCCGCATCCTCCGCCTTATCAAAGGTGCCAAAGGCATCCGGACGCTTCTCTTTGCCTTGATGATGTCACTCCCTGCCTTGTTTAACATCGGCCTCCTCCTCTTCCTGGTCATGTTCATCTACGCCATCTTCGGCATGTCCAACTTTGCCTACGTCAAGCGGGAGGCAGGAATCGACGACATGTTCAATTTCGAGACCTTTGGGAACAGCATGATCTGTTTGTTTCAGATCACCACCTCCGCCGGGTGGGACGGCCTCCTCGCACCCATACTGAACAAGAGGGAGCCCGACTGCGACAGCCAGATGGAGCACCCGGGCAACTCCTACAAAGGCAACTGCGGAAACCCATCAGTGGGCATCTTCTTCTTCGTCAGCTACATCATCATCTGCTTCCTCATCGTGGTTAACATGTACATTGCCGTCATCCTGGAGAACTTCAGTGTCGCCACAGAGGAGAGCGCCGAGCCACTAAGCGAAGATGACTTTGAAATGTTCTACGAAGTGTGGGAGCGCTTTGATCCCGACGCCACTCAGTTCATGGAGTACAGCAAGCTCTCTGACTTTGCAGATGCTCTAGATCCTCCGCTGCGCATGCCCAAGCCTAATATGATCCAGCTCATCTCTATGGATCTGCCAATGGTGAGCGGAGAGCGCATCCACTGCCTCGACATCCTGTTTGCCTTCACCAAGCGAGTGTTGGGCGAAGGCGGCGAGATGGACGTGTTACGTGGGCAGATGGAGGAGCGCTTCATGGCATCTAACCCCTCTAAGGTGTCTTATGAGCCCATCACCACCACCCTCCGCCGCAAACAGGAGGACATGGCGGCCATAATCATCCAGAGAGCCTTCCGGCGCTACATGATCCGCGTGGCCATGAAGAAGGCCTCCGCCCTCTACAAGGAGCAACTGAAGGAGGGCATCCGCGACCCCGACAAGGACGTGATGGTCATCAGCAAGTTTAATGAGAACTCCACCTCGGAAAAAACGGACATGACCCCCTCCACAGCCTCGCCGCCCTCCTACAACAGTGTGACAAAATCAGACAAGGACAAATATGAGAAAGAAAAAAGTGAAAAGGAAAACAAAGGGAAAGACAGAAAGAAATAAACTTTTTAAATAGGAACAAAAAATAATAATGCATCAGAGACATGGGGGAAATTTGTTTACAGCTTCTAAAGGGGGTAGGTAGATGTACGCTTGTGTGCTGATTGTTAAAATACAAGGGAACGCTATGCCAGGTAGGCCTACAATGGGAGTGTGGTGATGTTTTATGTGAATACATGGGGTCTTCTCAGAGGGGATGTGGAAACAAATGATCCAGCAGACACTGCCAGAAATGGAACGGAACATGGAAAAAGCCTCTCTGCAAAACGCTTGTGATTTTCCTATTGGTTGTTGTTACTATCTGACACACTTGAGTGTACTGTTCAGTTGTCTGTAGCTAGTGCTGCTGCTACTACTATAAATCCAGTGTCTTGAATTTAACAATCGCTGTAACAAGTACTCTGCATTTTTTTTATTTTTTTTGGCTCTTTTTTTTGGTTACAAGGTTTGTTTTTTTTATGAGAAAGAATGTTTTCTACTTTTTTGTGTTCTTCTCGTGAGAATGTGTCCACTGCTTTCACTGTTGTAAAATCACCAAGGGCAGATAAAGTAAATGCTGGAAACCGCGACAACCGTCTGAAACTACAGTGCAGGGGCCAGCGCCAGAATGCTCTCGGTTCATACAGTATACAGAGCTGAAACAAACAGCATACCGCTGAAGTGCAATGAGCAGATACATTGTGTTCACTGGTGTGCCATCAGTGATTGTTGAAATCTGTATTGTGCTTCTATCTGGACTGCCATCTCCCCGTTTCAGTAGAAAACACAAGTCTCTGAATACAGAGAAGCTGAATGTATGCAAGGAATGAGACACGTGTAAAGAAATGGTTTGACGTTTTAGGACATAATCTTAGTCACTCTGTTTGCTGAGAGTTAGATGAGAAGATTAGTATGTACCACGCTCATGTCCGGCCTTTGCCTTTGTCATAGCAGGAAAAGCACAGGTGTAATCCATGACATCAAAAATGGCTCCATTCAGTTCAGGTGAGCTAGTTACGAGCCCTGGGATTGTGCATTGTGGCTCACCATCATGGTTTACTGGGACACTTTCACAGAGCAGAGTCGTTGTCAGTGTTTCACCATAAACTGTTTAGAATAATGGACATAGCCACCTTGACGTCACCCATTGGTCTGAGAACATTTTGAAGCCTTAAGTTTGGCATTTTTGCCGTTGCCATCTTGGTTTTTGGAGCCAGGAGTGACCAGGGTGGAGAGAACCCCAACACTACCTGCTAGCATGGTTAGACAGCTGCAGCTATGGGTAACTGTGATATCACTAATGCTAACGCTAATTGTTGCTAACAGAAAACAGTCGTAAAACTATAGAACAAAATGTACTTTCTGGAAAAACTGAACACCCAACTCCTTAGAGGGTCTTTAAGTGCAACCTCACCACAAAAATGTTAATTAATTTTCATGAACTGAAAACACACTGAAACAGCAATAGCAATGACTACGCCTATACTCTGTGAATCTGAAGTTATATTATGGTTACATTACCTAACAGTTTTTTGCACCAGGCTGTAAACATGCTTATGTGGGTATTTTAACATGGTAGTCTATGGGGATTGACTCACTTTTGGAGCCAGCCTCAAGTGGCCATTAGTGGAACTGCAGTTTTTGGCACGTCCACATTGCCTTCATTTTTCAGCCCCAGAGGTTGCCACTTTTCTTATGTCTTTGTGTCAGATAGCCATGGCTGAAGGCACTATGTTTCGTCCGTCTGTCTGTCTAATTCCTATGAACGCAATATCACAAGAACACCTTGACGGAATTTTGAAATTCGGTACAAATGTCCACTTGGCCTCAAAAATGAGTTCAAGGTCACTGTGACCTCACAAAGCATGTTTTGGCCAAAACTCAAGAATTCATACGCTAATCATGACCAAATTTTACACACATGTTCAATAGGATAAAATGATGAAGTGGTGACATTTTATATCCAAAAGGTCAAAGGTCAACTTCACTGTGACACCACAACGTTCTGCAGAAACACTTTTCTGTCCATTATATAACATCATATCTCAGGAACAGAATTTGGTCAGACACTGAATTGGTGACTCTAATCTTGGGTGTCCACCTTGAAACTGTTGGGGGGAAGATGTGTGTGTGCAGCATCACAGACACAGATGTAAACTGTAAGAGTAACTTGACCAGGTTTGCAGAGGCATATAAACACAAGGCGGTAAATATAGTTTCACCTGTGCTGCTATGACAAGTCTGTGCATGTCTGCTGTGAGAAGGACCTGTTACATGTTACATCTCTTGACCAACCTTGTCACATGTGCATGGCTCACACAGTGTAGATCCTTCAGCAGTGGTTCAGGCAATTTATACCTGCTCCTAGTCCAATCCTAGCTGTACCCCCATGCGAGTAGTATCAATCTTCTCATCTACCTCTCAGCAAGAAAGCAAAGAAGCCTATCTCCTAAAACGTCAAAACCGTTCGTTTAAGGTGACACTCATATCTACTCTGTCGTATTGCAGTGTCTCTAACACATTTGTTGTCCTCCCCTTTATCGTCCCAGAGCTCCTGTAAAGAAAAAACCTAAAGTAATGAAATATTCTAAAAAGAAAATGTCAATCTTTCTAACTGCTCTCAAGCTAGAATGTGACAATATATCACATTTAAAGGTTATAATATCACAAATGTTTGTATGACCTTCATGTTGTTTAAATTGAGACACGAGTGGTTTTAATGTAGTGGTTTGGTTTGTAAATAATATTGCTATTTGGGCCCACAGTATGCATCACACTTACATTTGATGTAAGAGCACTTTTTATCCCCACTGCTATGTAATACCACGTGTGGCGGTCATACATGTAAGTGTGCGTGTGTGCGAGACGTGTGTCTATGTGTTTATTTGTAAGAAAGGGAGAATGTAAGCATCTATCTCTTTATGTGAGCGCGTGTGTTTGTGTGCATCTGGGGTCTGCGGGGTGTTCCACCGATTATAAATAACATTTTTACTGTAGATATGAGTGCATTTTTCCAGTCCTCGGATTTGATTTACATTTTTTCTAGAACTCGTTTTTTCCTTTCTGCACTGTAACACACGATGAAACACATGTATGGTCCCCATATCTGTAGATAGACACCATGAAGCAATCAGTAGCCATCTCTCATTGCGCTTGTAGTGTTTTAGTGAACTGCATGCAAGAAGTGACTACTGTCCACTCATATGGTAATATAATTTCAAAGCCAAAAGAATAAAGGACATATTTTTTGTAAATGCTTGTTTATTTTCTCCATTTCCTTTGCAGTCTTTTCTCTGTTCGATGGTTCAAAAGGTTTTTCTGTGAGTGACACACGCTCTTTGGTCTGTGATCCGAACCTGACGTATGGACTTTGGTTGAACAGGATCATTCATGTGGTTCAAGTACATGTTACACCTAACTATGTATCGATTTGCAAAATGTGACAAGTGACTTTTTTTTGTTATAACCAAAGATGTGGCAACAAAAGACAAAATCTAGATTTCCAAAATAAAACCTATTTTGGGAAGCATACTTTGCATGCAGGATGCATTCATTGTGAGGTGAGAGCTCGTGTTGCTGGAGGCATGATGGGAGGAGGCGAGAGGCTCAGCATATTCAATGATGTTTAAACAGATACTTAGCTACCGAGATGACGGCCTGTTTTCATTCACTGGATAATTAACTGAATATATTGGAGGCAGCTGAGATCCCAGTAAGCTCTGCCAGAGGGTGAAACAGAGCCACAAGGGTACAGTGGCAGATCTTCCTATAGGTGAGGGTGCACTCAGAGGAGGGGCCCCCTGCACATTAAAAAAATCGAACATAAAGGAAGTAAATGGTTGAGCGGAGACAACTCAATATGATTACCAACTCGTCAAATTGTTTGTGATTTAGTTGTCAGACACCAAGACAAAAAGGCACCTTTGCAGCGGTATGATACGCCGTCAAGCAGCGTCAGTTTATAACACCACTGGATGCTAACAATAAAACAAAAGGAGCTGGAAAGTCCCTCTAGGGTGGGCAGGAGGCGGGACGGATGGGTCCAACAAACCCAGGACTTTCACCCGGAGCCACGCTGGTCGCTTCCAGTGTGAATGTTGAGCCAGACCATGATGTTTCTTTGATAAACCTAACCACGTGCTTAAGTTGTGCAAGAAAATAAATGCAAATATAAGGCATCTAACAAACAGAATCTGTACATTTCTTGTGAAATTGGAAGTGTATTTGAAAAGACAGTGCATGTAATGAGCGTAAATGTCCACGCCGTCTCGGAACGTCAACAACAGATGTAGGAGGTGATGTTGTGCATCACATGTAGAAATGAAAGGCCACTGACAAGGCAGCGATATTTGACGAGTTGGGATGGCAAAACGTTGGTGTTGTCTATTTCTCATTAGCTCTTGTCTTTTTGAGTAATAAATATCAAAATATAACAATAACAATAATGATGATAATAAAGTATTGGCAGGGGGCTTGTTTAGGGCGTCAAAAGTGCACTGCACACATGGATGTTTTGTGTGTTGTAATTATACACAATTACACTCCAAAATGTTGCTTTTTTAAAAATGTATCTAAAACACTAGAAATGTTTAATAAAGGGCAAAATACCTGGAACATTTTATTTCATGCTAGTCAGCATCTTTAAGCAGCTATAATCTTTTTTAATACATTGTAATATAGTTCTAGCCAGAAACTGATTTACTCATATCACGAGCCTCTTGTCCATGAGTAGATGCACTCTTCCTTCTGAATGGTGATACAACTGGTGGCTGTAGTTCGGTAGAAAGAAAATAGTTCCTACATGAAACTGCTCACAACAAGGTCTGTGGATTATCTTGAGTAACCAGGTCATGATTTCTGTACAGAGACATTGCTGTTGAGTTTTCCAAATGTATTATTATGGTGTTTTGAGCACCACAAGCTGAGTGCCAACTAGTTCTGTTATATTGGAGAGAAGGCAGACATCTCTACAGCTGATATCTCCAACACTCGGCAACTCACACCTAAACAATCTAGATGAACAAAAAGTGCCACAGGTAAGAGGAGGAATATGTATTTTTAATTTGAGTTTCTTCTGGAGCTTTCAGACACCTCTCCTGTCCTTCATCATCCTGTTTATGACCATCTGTTGTTTCATAACTAAAGATACAATCTGAAGCTGACAACTGAGCAACTGATCTTCATGTGCTGATGAAGGCCACAGGATGAGGCTGAAAGCACTTGAAGATAAATAGTGAGTGGTAAAAATAAAGCAGATTTATATTTCTGAAAGGCAGCAAAGAGAAAATGTAGTGAGTCACAGCTGAGCATCCTTGGTGGGATCAGAGGGTTGGAGAGACTGAGGGAATGTGGCTGAATGAGTGGATGTTAGAATATGCTTCAGGAAAAACAAATTGTCCTTTAAAGGTGAATTTTAAACAATATATGCAGTGTTAAACATATTAGCTGTTAAACTTATTGCTCAGCGTGTGCTCCACATTATGCAGAATCGAGTGCCATCTGCCAAGAGAGCCAGACAGACATGTACAGGCAGATAGAGAAGGTGGCGATGGGATAGACGGGAGAGAGATGGAGGTGAAAAGCTGTGACTACCCCCACCCAGCAGCCCCCTACAAACGCCTTCCTGCTCCTGCTTCTCCCTTCCTGTTGCCTGGCAACCAAACATTACAGCTCCCCTGCCTGTGATTGATCAGCAGCGTCTCTGAGCTTGCTTACCCACAATACCTTGCTAGCTTAAAGCAAGCAGGCATTCCCTGTTTGCTCCAACCCCCAGACCTTAGCAGTTTGATTATATAAGGAAAGGGCGCAGTCAAGAGATGACCTTGTGTTCCTGATGAAATCCAATGCACTGCCTATACCGTGTGTGCCATTGTTGGAGGATCACTACTGAATGCATTAGTCTCTGGTGTGCCCAGCACCTGCTGCAGCTGTGTGGTTATGCAATGAGCCTGAACATATTTCTATACATGAATAGGCCAGCCATTGAGGTGAGAACACAGGGCTCCCTCCTGCTCCTGTCTGATCTCCGCCTCACCCAAACACAGTCTTGTTAATTCAGCAGTGCTCTCTAGAGGCAGCACGGTGCAACACAAACTGGAAGCACTGGTGGGGTGTATAGATGAGAATGTGACAGCAGGGTGACACAGCACTTAGACAGGAAAGCCACAGGTGTGACGTCACAGTGTCCCCAAAGCATGGCTTTACATTTTTTTTTGCAGTTTTCAGTGAGAAATAGATGATTAAAATACTTCTTGTTGCTGACAGAGGACAGATGTTCCGAGCAAAACTGATCATAGACTGTTCCGGACGCAGAAAACATGATCAACACATTTACTGACGTCAGAAAAGACAGGTTTAACCTCCTCATGTCTGAGGACGTCAGTGGCAAGCAAGAGGAAGTCAGTTGTTAGGTAACAGACGCCATCTGCTGGTAGAAAAATAGAATACACTGAGAAAATCAAATGCATTTTGTTTGTCCTGATGTAGAAATGATTGTTTTATTTATTAACATATTGTAAATTCCACCACTAACACAATGAATTAAACACCTTCAGTCTTAGATGGATGTTAAAAAGTGTTTTATTCACACTCATGGAAACATACAGTTGCTTTAAAAAGAACATGAAACACATTTGGCCCCCGGGGTTGGCAGTATTGAGAGACAAAGTTAATTGCTCTGACACAAGCCTTTACTCATCTGAAAACTGGAAACAGAGCAGCTTTATTACATCATTGACATGACTGTAAATAATAAAATAAAAATGCATAAAAGTGTTTTTCAGCAGATAAAATTAAACAGAATTTCGTTATCTCGAAGGTCATGATTTGGCATTATGTTTGTTAAATCTATAGCCTAGCCTAAGTCGTTGGCGACATTTTGATATGTTCACATTACAGTATAATTTACATTTTGACTATGAGAAGGTTGAAACATGGGCTTGAGATTGTTTTATCTTCTGTAAGATTGAAGAGACTGAAAGCAGCTGTAAACACACTACTGACACAGCATCACAGTTTAAGTTGATACAGCTAACACGGCAGCAAACAGGTGTGATTTGACACATAAGAATCATGTTAGAATCATCTGTCATCATGTCTGTGTCCACCTGATGAATGAAAGTTCAATGTTCACTCTTCTTTTGCTCTCATGCCACTCCTGAGAAATAAATATCTGTCTATTCAGCTGCTATAAATGATACACTATGTTTGCTTGCTCATTGCTGTTTGAAGGACAGGTGGTGTACAGTGGGTCAAATGTCAGTGATTTCGGTGTCAGACACCAACTCAAAAAGGGAGGTATGATACGCTGCCAGTCAGCATCAGTTTATAACATTGCTGGATGCCGTCAGTTGGAAACACTGCCAGTAACAATGTGATATACAGAGATGAAAAGTCTCTATGGGACTGGCAGGAGGGGAGAAAGATGGGTCAAACAAACCTGGACTTTCACCCAGGAGTCCGTTGTTCGTTTCCTATGTGAATTTTAAGCCAAACCATGACCGTTTTTTTTCTCAACCTTTTACTGACGTTGTACAGATCGCATCTAACGAGCAGAAACTATACATGTCCTGTGAAAACTGAAGCGTATTTTGAAAAGACAAAACGCATGAAACAAGCGTAAATTGCCACAGAGTCCCGGAATGTCAACCATAGACGCAGGAGGTTACCTAGCGCATCGCACTGTATGTGTATGTGGAAGTCCACAGACAAAGCGGTAATATTTGATGGGTTGGGATAAAATCACATTGAAAAAATGTCATTATCTCCTGACAGTAGTACATGAGATGGATAATCTGTAAAAATTTCAAAAATCCACCATGTCTGTTTCGCCAGTGACATCATTTTTAGTCTTGAAACATCTTAAGTAAACTGAACACATGCTATACAGACAGGCATTTAAGAACGATTAGCAGCAACGATGAGACACCAGCACAGTGGAAAATAGTGAAACAATACAAGCACCTCCAAATCTGGATTTGTCATAGATGCCAGTCACAACCAGGAAACATGCTGTCATGATCAAATACTTTGTAAGAGGGCATAAATTATACTCCATATAGTTACAGTCACATACAGAAATACTGTTTCATAGAGCTTTGTCAGTGAGCATGTTTTAGTTAATCGTCTAAACCAACAGTCTTAGAAAGGTTTAGAGACAACGTGATTTAAAATTAGATCACCTCTGAGCCTTCTGTGTCAAAATCTGTGTGACTCATTCTGTCTTTGGAAGTGCACTTATCAAGAATAAATCAAACGGATGGTTGTAGGTCACAATTCTTGACTAAAGATTTCCAAATATTAACTGATCCCTCTCTGAAGCATTTGAATCATCAGGTGCTCTCTGAGCATGACGTGTCTGTGATTTGATCAGCGTCTCCCTGCGTTTGCAGTCCCAGTTGCTCCTTTATCGGCTGCCTTATTTCCTCCTCCGTCTGCTCCACAGACCCAGCCTCAGTCTGTGAGTCATGGTGGTCTGGATTGTTCTGGAGGTCTGTTGAGAGCGGCTGTTCGTCGGCTGCACCAGCAGGGGCAGTGTTACTCTCACGGGTGTCTACATGTGAGCAAGTTTGGAGTGTCAGGGACTCTGTGGGGTCGGGGAAATGGCAGGGAATGCTCTGCTGCTCTGTTTGGCGGCGGAGTTCTGGGTTTATTTCAGACTCTAATGCGGTCTCTACTGTGGGGAGTGTGGGGGTGACGGTGACATTTTCACTGAGGAAAGCAGGACTGTCATTTACAGAGCTGTCCATTTGATAATGCTGCATGGAGGGAGTGCTGTGGAAGGGGTTACTGAGGCTCATGAGTGTGTTGTTAGTGTAACTCAGCACAGAGGGAAGTGGGACTGAGTAGGGTGGAGGACTCGTTCCGTGCAATGAGCAATCCCAATCTTCCTCCTCTTCCTCATCATCTTCCTCCTCATCGTCATCATCTTCTTCCTCATCCTCCTCGTCCTCTTCTTCTTCCTCGGGGTCGATTGTTTCTAAGCTGTGTGTGCTGCAGTCCGACAGCCCGCTGCAAACACTGCTGCCATCCTCGTCTTCCTCATACGCTTCATCATCCTCATCCTCTTCATCTTCCTCCTCCTCTTCCTCTTCCTCCTCCTCATCTAGATGTGAATCCGTGTCGCCTGTGTTCTGGAGGTGCATGATGGGAATGTGCGGCGTGCCACTCATCAATGGGAACTGCAGGTTCGGCGGCGGCTGCTGCTGCTGCTGCTGGACCAAGGAGGAGTCACCATGGTAACCGTTGCCATTGGTTACAAGCTGCTGCTCCGGTTGCTGCTGCTGATGCTGCTGCTGCTGCTGCTGCTCCTCGCGGCTCTTCTCCAGTTCCAGCTTCATGATGGTGTGCAGGAAGTGGGTGCGCACCCGGACCGGGTTGAACTCCAGGCGTCCCGTGTTGTTGCTGCAGCCTTCTTTGGTGCAGCCACAGGGGAAGGACATGCGGTCCACCTGAGGACAAAGACAAATTTATTCCACCAGTGTCAAACAGTGGCGACAGAAATGGTGAATTCAGCTGCCAATCATAGCTGATCATGCTTGAGAAGAAACTGCAAAATCCACCTTAATGAAGTAGAACTTCATGTACTAAATACCCTGAAAATCTTAACTTAACTATCCGTGATTTCTATGGTTTAAGTGTCATTAAAGGGTTGCACTTAATCATCTTTTGTATTCAAAAATCCTCCCAAACCTTGAAGATAAATTCTTAATGCATAAGCCCCAAAACAAGGCTGCTTTTCCAAGGCTCTGAACATTTTTATATTTTTAAACATTTTTGAAATACCAGGTTTCACCAGACAAATGTCAGATGAGAGGTAGAGTGCACTGAGGCTGTCTCAGAGGGTTGGCACTACAGGTACCAGGCCCTTTGTCAAATGGTAGACGGCACTACTCACTGTATTCTTAACATCTTTTAAGTACAATCAAATTTTGAATAGACCCGAATTTTTATGTAAGGAAATATTCACTATAATGAAACTGTGTATAGAAGCCCATGGGGGACTTTATTAAAAATGTTAATGTAAACTTGAAATGAAAATGTAATTCCAGAATAGAATTATAATTTTCCACATATTTAGGTGTTATTTGAGTAAGAATTAAAATGCAATAACTCAATTTATATTTAAATTTTCACATACTCATATGGGTGTTCTATGACCATATTAAAATGAAAACGGAAAAGCTGTTTGACATTTAATTTTTAAATTTGTACCCTGCTTTTCAGAGGGCAATATTCAAATACTGATTGAAATTTAAAATTTAAATTAAATTAAAAAAGTGAAAATTAAAACGTCATGACCTGACTTTTTTTTCCCCCACAGACTTAACCAGCTCTACTGTGAAAATTATTTCAATTTTAAGTCAAATTTGAAAATTACAATTCAATTTAAATACTGGAGCCAAATTTTCCTATTGTGCAAACATTATTTAAGTCACAACATAATTTAATAAAGTCCCTCATGGGCCTCCATACTGTTGTGCTGCCAAGTTTGTACTCGAAAAATGGAGGCTAGCAAGCTATGCTAACAAGCTTCTGCTCAGAAAGAAAACGCTAGTTAACCTAGTAAGCTAACGTTAGATGCTACTTTTCGTCGTATGCTATTTCAATACCTATGGTGTACTCGAGATAAATGAAGTGCTAAAATTACAAATGTGCCTACGCTATAGCGAATAACAACCCCCCTCCTGGTAAACTGCCTGTGTGTTTGACGTTGAAGAAGTTCTACTGCACAGACAGACATGAAAACACTTTAGTATTATAGATGGGCCTCACCACAGTTCCATTTACCTGGCACTTAATGCCGGCCAGGCTGCAAGCACAGGTCTCAGGGTCGCATATTCCCCGGCAGCGGCACCCACATTCCTCCCGGGACATGCGGAGGGCACGCAGCTCGTGCTTCTCCTCCACTTCAATGCGTCGGACCCCTGAGGCACGGAGAAGGACACGGCGTCTCCTGGTAGTCAGTGGCTGGAGGAAGAAGTAATCATCCACCTCCGTGTTGTCCACATCCAGGTCATCTTCGGAGATGTCATCCAGCGTCAGGTTGTCCGCCTCCACGGATGACACAGTGCCATTCTTAGTCAGCTGGAGCACAGGAAAGGTAAGGTAAATTAAGACTGGACCGGAAATGCAGGCCTACACATCCATTTAGACCCTCAGGATAATTACATGTGACAAACCCTTTTAACTAAGACTGGATACAGGACATGCAGAATGTATATTATGAATGCCCTTACTTTAAGGAGGAAAATTAACAAACAGATACAAAAACATGTTGAAGCTCAGTATATTGAGTTGTCCCACTGACTTTGAGTTTGACTGCATTGAGCTTCTCCTCTTTGAGGTGTTCCCTCAGCATGTTCCGGTGGCTCCGTTTCTGCTCCAGGGCAAACTCCCTGAGGGTGAAACGCTTCACCCCGCTGTGACGTGGTGACATCCCCAAGGTGCTGCCACCCTGTGTGGGCACGCTGGTGAAGCCCTGTCTACGGTTGAAGTAGTAGACTGTCACGCTTTCAAAGTGCACGTTGCGGCCTCGCAGTCGCTTAGACTTCTGCTGGAGAGTGGCTGGGATTAAAACAGAGAGGTGGGAACATACTGAGTAAAAAAAAGAACCAAGTCTGTACTTAAGTGCTTTGAAATACTATGAAATGCTAGCTAAAGAGAGACTATAACTTCTGTCAGTGATGAAGTGGAGGGTATACGCAGGTATATGGTTTACAGGTTTCCAGTATACCCATCTATCAGTCAAAAGTCCATTGGAATATACAGGAACCCCATTTCCTCCTTGGTGACCTACCCATCTACCTCGTAGTACACCCACCTCATCAACTACCACTACACCACTGACTTCTGTTCAGTCTTAAGCAAAATTACAGGATAATGGTAAATGTTAAGACGTCATGTAACAGTAGCACAAATAAAGATGAGTCATAACAAACTGACAAAGCAATATAAAATCTAAAGTTTGCTTATGTTAGCTTACATTAGCCACCATAAGCTAATGGTCATACCAGAACAAATAAGGCGGTGGAAGCAAAACCCTTGAGTGAATTGGACTGAGCCAGGGTGTGTTTTATTTCTTATTACTTCGACTTTTCATTTGTAAGAAGAATGTTATTTCCGAAGGTATCTAGAAATCTCCATAATTTAAACTGTAAAAAGAAGCTATTTGTTTTAACTCTAAAATTTAGTGTTCCAAAAGTTAGTGTGCAGGCTCTTGTAAAATTTAAAGTGAACTGAATTTGAGAAGACAAGTTGAGGTAATTTTGTAATGATTCAACTTGTCGCATATAGACAACAAAAGTGGTCCTAGAATAAATCCCTGGGGTGCATCACCAGTGAGGTGGGGCACATGTGAAGGACGTCATCCCACAAAAACTGAGAAACTACTGGTGGTGAGGCAGGAATTTAACAAGTTGAGAGCCATGTCCTTAGTACCAACCCAGTTTTCCTTTCATTCTTATATTATTGCATCTAATAAAACTTTTTCGAGTGAAGTTAATATTAAAATTTAGCAGCAACCAGAGTCAGATGTGAGGTGTAAATCACTGGTGACCATAATGGCAGCAGTTTCAGTACCATAAAACAGGCTAAAGCCAGATTGAAATTGTATAATATAATAGATCAAACATGATTCTTATTGATATCCCTGTTGCTGTTGAATTAGGGTGATCACATCTTGGCAAGTGTTTATGTCCAGCCCTGTTGGAACATTTGCTCCAGGGCCACTTATACTGTAGGTGGAAAGATTTTTGACTTATTGATTTTTTATTTATTAGATGCAAACAGCACATTGCTGGTGTATGTTGTCAAAGTGTCAAGTGCCAATAGGTATACATAAAATCTCCAAATGATCCCTACAGTAACCATGCTTTCTTTCTTTCTTCCTTTTTTGAGACACAGTGGTTGCACCTTTGATTCCACCTCATTTTAAATAGTTTCTTCTTCTCAATGTTCTTGTCAAAATGACACTTTAGAAATACTCTTCACGTGAGACTTCAAGTGATGGTAGTGCCTCTAATTGTACCAAAACACACTAGGTGCTGACAGGAGCAGTGTGGTAAGGTGATCTTACAGTCCAGCAGCCCAGAGGGAACAGGATGGTTGAGACTATCACTGCTGTTGCCACTGTCGCTGCAGGAAACCTCATCATCAGAGCCCTGTAGGGACAGGTAAGGGGACGGGCCCTCCTCAAGCTTCCTCTTCAAGATCCCACTCATCATGTGGCTCCTCCCGCTGGTCGCACCTGCACAAAAGACGAGGGGAAAGTTTCATGGGTGACCACAAAAATATATAGGCCATAATAATAATGATAATAATAACAGTAGGATTATAGCACATTCGATGCCGTAGGCAAGCTTACTCTGCCCCGCATCCCCCACCTCCACACACACGCAGAAAACAAATACAAAAAAAATTTCTTCTGTATTTATTGTATTTTATCCCAAAAAGATCAGAAGCTAATGAGAAATAACATAAATGAAAAACTTAGTTAACAGGCAATAATAATATTATATTAAATAACATCAGGTGGATTGTTGACACCAATTAAGATTAGGCATTTTAATTAGCCTCCTGAATCACCAGAAGAAGAATTTTGAAGAGCCACTAACTTAATCTGACTTATTTACAAAGAAAAAAACTCGTGGGTGGTGACACAAAGGGTTTCCAAAAAGTAATTATTTAGAAATCACTCAGCGCATTCAGGTTGCATTGTGGTTATTACAAGTGTTTTTATATTGTTCCAGTGTCCTCCTCAGGAGCTCAGGAATAATGATTTACTCTGTTTCTAATGGACTCTTAAAATGTTGGAAATGAAACAGACCATCCTGAGACTGGATTACCCATTTTACCCATTTATTGATCTAAATCCCATTTTTTTAATTACACCTGCTGATCAGCTGCATGCACTGAACTACAACTCAATTATGCCGACTTTAATCCAAAACTTTATGTTGAACTAGCAAGGCATTATCACAAAGCAGGCAGCAGAAAGGAGGTGTTTGATTTTATATTAGTGGGAAACTATCTGCACTGATGCTGGTATAGAATGTCACCCATTAAAATAAAAGTACTACTCAAATGAGGTCAGTCAATAGTTCAAAAAGATATGTAATTAAAAAATGTACATAAAAAATCGCAGGCTAATCATTATCATCTAGTATTACAGTGTACTGCAGTTCTTTGTGTGTGGTTTGTCCAAGTGGTATTGCCGTACTCCAGCAGTAGCTGTTGCTTAACTGCTGTGGGTAGGTACCATCACTGTATCTCTATGTCTTTATTTTCAAATATTAAAAAAAAGGCTGGGTTAACTTCAGGAGGGGTAAGACAAGAGATCTGAATACATTTTGTGCAGATCATTTCCTGTTAATATTGCATCAGAGATTTGCATTTCTGATATTTTTAGAAACTTTTTATATGACTCTCTCTGTGAATATACCTTGTGTCCAGATCCATACTAAAAATGTATGAATGGACAAAAGCCAAAAATGGTTTACGTCAAAAATATTTGACAATTTCGACAATCAGGCTTCGATCTCACCATCTGCATTGCCAATTCTCCATCTCCTTAATGTTTGTAAGCGTGGGTTAAAGTTTCTCCCATCAAGTCTATTTTCAGATATAGCAACTTTTGCGTGGGAAATGGCGTGCTCCTCTTTCAGGCCTCATTTTGTGTGTACGTGATGTTTCTAAATAAGAGCCCCGGTCTTCACTGTGCCCCTATCCTGTGAGATTTTTTTAAGTGTATACTGTATCTTGAAAAATGATGGAAACTTTCATTTACTTTTCATCACAAAATAAAGGAAATAAGATAAAGGCTGGTTGTATTATTATTATTATTATTATTAATTTATTTTTTTTATTTTTATTTTTATCACTTGTGGTGAATAAAGCCTTGTAACTCCCTATGAGGATTTGGCGACCCCTAGTTTTCATAGCATATCATAAAGAAATTATAAAAATGTGTGTGCGACCCTCAGTCATATGCTGGCTCCCTAAAACTTTGAGACCCTAAAATGGTCAGTTTAGTCGTTGAATTTGTAAAAAATATTCTTGGAAATTCCCCCAGACCCCCCTGGAGGGTTGGTTTGCAGAAGGTGTAGTTTGGTCCCCTGCCTACAATGTTAAATACATGATTTTGGCCCTGTGTTGAAGGAAATCTGGGTTAATTAAAGATGCTTTATGCAAAACTTGGCACCACACTGTCATGTGTTGTTAGGTGACCTTGCCAAACTTTGTGATGCTATAAACCCAGAGAATGACTCGTGTCAAATGAAGTGTCGCACTCATTAAGATTTTGATTAACTGATATTTTGTATTGGTTGCCTTTGTGGAAAATTAAAAGCACGCCAACACTTGTGATAAGAGATGATTTGCACACATGGTAAGTTCTCTCCCACGCTCCAAAAGCACTGCTGATAATGGGGAGTGTGTCTTTAGCCCTCTGCACTTTGTTGATACTTAAATTTCAAATTGGTAAAAACTGTTGAGCTGACTGCTTGGACTGGTGGAGGATTACATCATATGCAGCAGAGCTGGATGCTGGGCCAAGCTTTTCCTCCGGCTTTGTCTCCTTTCTCTTACTACCTACTGCAATATAATTATTCCTCTCTGCCATGTCCTTTACTGCCTTATCATCATTTCTAGTCCTCATTTTTTAAATCCTTACCTTCTTTTGTATAATTTAATATTATTACTAGTTCCCTTTCTCTATCCTCCCTGTGTCCAGCCTCCCTGGGGTTCAGTCCTTTACTCCAGCTCACTGCTTTTTAGGAAAAACTGTAAAACCAGAGAGATCTGTAGTAGAAGAGACCCTGAATGCATCATAACATCTCTCTATGTTTTTGATGTGACAGAGGGTGTTGCAGTTTTTCCTGGACCCAGAAGGGTTTCCTGTACTGTGTCTCTTTAACCTAAACGTCCCTGGTCGAGCTCTCTTAACCGGTGCCAAACCTGCGCACACACACACACACACACAACCCTGCTCACGTGTCTGCATGCATGCGCAACCTCCCACTCCCCATGCATGTCCCCATCCCAAACACTAACAGGGGAATTCTTATTGACAAATGTAAATCAGCATCACCCTGTGACGTGTTTAAATCCCTCAGCACCTGTGCTGCTGCGTGCGGGGAGGCTCTCTGTGAGTCTGTTTGACCGCCACTGACCTGTTTCCTTGGCTTGCCTTTGGTTTCCAGGAAGTCCTCGACTCTCTCCTCTGCATCACACAGTGTTCACCAGCAGCAGCCAAACATCCCCATGTGTCGTGATGATGCAGTGAGCGCTGCCATGATGCCTGCTTTCTCTCTCTCTCTCTCTCTCTCTCTCTGTGTTTCCAGCAGCCTCTGGCACTATTGTGCAACACTGAACACCTCTGCCTCTGTCACTATCTTATACGTTCCCCCTCTGCACCCTCATCCTATGCTCATACTGTCAAGTCTCTCACTGTCTGATTCTCTCCTGCTCTGTACTCTTTTCTCCCTCCCCCTCTCTCTCTCTCTCTCTCTCTCTCTCTCTCTCTCTCTCTCTCTCTCTCTCTCTCTCTCTCTCTCTCTCTCTCCTCACAAAGACTTGTTAGCTCGATGCTGCTGCCGGCTGGAGCGCTGGAGCTTGACTGAGGTGAAGCAAGCCCTTTGAGATCACAGAGAGAAGGGGGGGTAGTGGTGGTAGTGGTGGTGGATGTGATGGGGTGGGGGTGGAAAGTGTAGATTCTGTGTATGAACCACCTCTTTTCCACAGTCTTCAGGAGAATTAGTGACACAAATATATAACCAATACTTCCTACAATTACAACAAAGACAAACAAGTGGAAAATGAGTTTCTCCACCTGGTGTCACAGCGGATATCCTTTTTCCCCGCTCACTATAATATATTATTTCTCACATTTACTACTTTGCAGGGTGTTTGTAATGCAAATGTAATGCTTTTTGCTTTGTTATGCTCCTTCTTCTAGTTTCCATTAAGCTAATTTGAAATTTAAATTGATAGCAGAGACAAATAGATCAGAGGAGACAAGAGGAAATGGGGACAATGGCTGGGAAAAGAAAAAAACATATTCTGATTGTAAGGGTCACTGACATTCATCTGAGGGAAGAAAAGTGTGTCTATGACCAGAAAACGCACATCTGTGGCCACAGAACCAGTAACCATTCAATCCAGTTTGTGCAAAAATGTTATGTTGATCATTCACAGCTAAGTTCACAGGAATTAAAGCAGCAGTAGGTAATTTCAATTAAAATAACCTTTTGTCATATTTGCTATATATATAGAATAGTATAGTTATATTTGCTACACTATATCCTTACAATAGTACATGAGACAGATGATGTGAAAAATCATATTTCTCTGGCTCCCCCTATAGTGCTCCTAATGGCGTTTGCAAGAATCCACCAGGTCTGAACAGTAACAACCAATCAGAGCCGAGGAGTCTGTGAACCATCCATAGCCAAATGCTAGCACGGAGGTCCCCAGGAAAATCTGGTAGACAATAACCTTATATTCTTAGCTTCATAAATTGCACCTTAATTCACTAATGTGTAGGATTTTACTGACATGTTAGCCATTATTGCTACGAGCTGGTCTGAGCAGCTGGAAGCCTCTGGGCGTGCCTTTGGTGGTTGACCACTCTGGTGAAGTAGCCGTCTAACTACTGTAATGTTGCCAGGTTGGTTCAAACCATAGATGTCATTATGAGATGTCATTATTTGCCAGAAACGAATAAATGAATACTGAGGAAAATGCCCACACCATGACAAACCAGGCCAAAACGTTAGTCAGCCAACCCCAAGCTTATTTTAACTGACAAAATTATCCTAAAGCCCAGCTCAGACCAAAGATTGGCAATGAGATGAGTTGAAATATACAGCTACTTGTGATGTGCCATTCTGCAACAACTCTCTGTACTTCTGTTTCCAGCTTTGAGTTGTGCTTTCTATTTCCATCTTTTTAGGCTTATTTTGTGGCTGAATGTAATTTGTAGTTTCTTGAAATACGAGTGAGGATAGTGATGGAAGATAAGGGAAGGTCTTGGCGGGGATGGAGCACCTGCCGCAGCAAGCGAACACACCGTCTGTGGTCATTTTGACTTGACCAGCGGACTTCACTTCAAGCTGATTGGCTGTTGAACCAGTCGATGAGCGTTACGTTCTAAGTATATACAGTTTATAGTAAATTATTGAGTGGATTTACAGTTTATGACTCATTAATTAAATTAACCAAATCCCATAAATTCTACAAGAGTCAGAGAATGAGATGGCACGAACTACATTGTGAAGCTAACACTTTTTATTCTCTGTCTGGACTGGATTAAGCTATTACCACATATAGTTATGTGGAGTAGCCTAACTACCTGAGCTACCCATATGTCAGTTCATCAAAATGGATATTTATACGATTTTAAACAGAAGTTGAGGCTGGTGGGGTGTGTGTGTTTAAGCGTCATGTTCTGATCATATACAGAACACATGGAGGGATCAAACCAGTCAGACATGCCTGCAGACAGATGTCAATTAAAAACACAGTAGGAAACACAACATGCACAACAGGAGTGGACCAGCTGTTCAGGCGTCGGAGTCACATCATGTTCCAAACTGTCATAATCAACACAACACACAGTTACCAGCCATCCCATCACGTGCCACAGTGGGTGATGAAATATACCACCCAAGTGCTGTTTCACTTTTTGGCTTAGATCTCACAGTCAATAATTTGGAGGCAGCATGAAACATACATCATAAGAACAGCTTTCTTTGTTGCTCATGGATGATGACTCACTGCCTCTGTTCATGTGTGCAGATACATGTCATTTCCAGGTGTTTATCTGTGTACGCTCTGTGTTCAACAGAGATTTAATTAACACAAGTGTCGTTAACAGTAGCACTTGCAGAATGAACTAAAAGTCATTAACTGATGAATCAATCACTGACTAAATGTGTCCAATACTTACACAAACTGATGACAATCAGCCTCAGCTGTACTTTGTGTTAAGTGCTAAATATTTGCAAGTGACACCTTAAATCAAGATGGTGAACATGGTTAACATTGAACCTGCTACACCGTCAGCATTTTAGCATTATCATTATTAACAGGTTAGCATGCGGGTGTTAGCATTTAGCACAAAGCTGATTTGGTTCGGTTCACTTTCACACGGCACTTTTTAAAGCGGACCAAATCGCCTGTACAGCGTCACACAGTTACAACAGCTGCTCATTTGGGGGTGTTATGGCCCGAAACGACCACTGTCCAGGAATAAAAAAAAGCATGAGGAAGAAGAAAACCCGGTTCATCGATTGGCCAGGGCCAAAAATGGAAATCCATCCCCTTCAGCTGGCTTGGTCACCACAAAAAAACCAAACACCAAAATGCACTGCGCTTTACGTCACCTCCTCTCTTTGGTTCACTGGATAGTGCGTTTGCATTTCCCACTGTAAGCGAACCACACCAGGGCTCACTTCCAAGTGAACCGATACCGTCAGTTAACAAGCGACCAGGGTTCAAATGAGCGTTAACACCACTCCAAACGAACCAAACTATCCGTGGAAGCGGACCAGGGTTAGTTTAAAGCGGACCAAATAGCGCCAGTGTGAATGCGTCCTTCGTCTTGTTAGACAAATATAAGCTTGTTCTCATTCTCCAGTTGTCGCATACCAACGCTTTGTCACGCTCCTTGGCATGTGATACCAACGCCCAAGGCGTAAGTGTCTTTGTGAGACAAGAAAGGCTTGTTTTAACATAATGTTAAGTAACCTACATACAGGCATCATGTAGTTACGTCACTGGGAATTAAAACGACCATTACCCAATAACAAACATCCTAATTGTAATGCAAACCAAGTACTTCTGTTGTGTTTCAACGTGCTTCATCTAGGAGACCACCCTGCCTTACATACAGACACTGAAGGGTGCCTTATGCGTCAGTATCCAACACATTCTCACTCCGACCTCAACACATATTGCTGCTTGGTCGTGGACTTTCTTTCTGCATATGATGTGCAAGGTGGCCTGGGTGCGTCTGTTGTTGACGTTCTAGGACACCATGTCAACCTCAGCCTGTTACATGCATTGTGTCTTTTCAAAATAATCTTGTGCTTTCACAGGAAATGTACAGTCTCTTTCAAAATAAACACTCTTTGTCAGTAAAACACTGTGAGCTGACATTTTTTTCCTTCAACAAACGCATGTGGTTACTTTTAGCCAACAAGCACATGGTTAGATTAGAAAAATAACAGGATTTTGCTTTACATTCATACGGGAAATCAAGACCAGTGTCCCTGGTGGAAGTCGGTGATTGTTGGATCCATCCACCACCACTACTGCCTGCCCTATTTGGACTTTTCGCCCCCTTAGCTTCCACTGTTGTCCGGTTGCATTTCCCCCTTATGCCATCAGGCGCTGTTATACACTATCGGGGCCATATATATTAATAGTGTGACATAAAGAGACATTGTCTTAAATTTTGGATATCTTTAAGTGTTGCTTTTTCCTGGTTTTAAAGGCTGTATTACAGTAAAGAGATGTGATTTTAATGTCAAAAATATCATGATATTTAGTTTTTCCCATATCACCCAGCCCTAGAGCTTTGTAAAATCCAATATAAACTACATTTCTATTATAATTCTGTGATTAACCACCTATTACCCCCTCCCACAAACCCCTACACATTGTTGCTATAGCAATGCCAGACCCTGAATGTTCCTTCCTCCCATTATAGTCATGCTTGTGTTGAAAAATATCAGGAATAAAGCTACCTAGAGCCTTAGCCTTGAGTTTGTATGTACGGTACACACCAGACACACAGACACACATGCACACACACACACACTGTGTTAAAATGATTCATCTGTCAGGAAGACATTTTCTCTTTCAATCACAGCACAGGGGAAGTGGGAAATATGGACTCACAAGAAGCATCTGGGTTCTTCAATTAGTTTTACAGCTTTGTGACCTACTAAAATGAAATGTAATTGCTGCATTTATGGTAGATACCACCATGGTAGAAGCCTAGTTGTTGTAGTGTGATAATCATAGAAAAGGCCGAAAATTGGTTGTTGGAAACATATCTGTGAGGTGGAACACAATAGCAGTGCGTTAAGATGTGCGACAGCTGATTATTGTCCCCTCTCTCTGCAGTGGGGAGCTTCATCTATTAGTTGAAAGGGTAATTAAATAGTACTGAAGCTGTCAGGATGCTGTTTGCTGTTGGATGGAACTACCGGTGCGTGGAGTAAAATGTCCTTGACCATAAGGGCAAAATAACACATCACAACATAAATCAAGTGTTTGGTGTGAATAAATATTCTCATATCATTGCAGAGAAGCCACACATTCACTCTGTTTCATTTATTTCTTTGTGTGTGATCATTTCAGAAGTTGGCACTGTTGATTGATAATTAAAGGAGTGAAATGAAAAGTTCCTGCATTAAAAAGATAAATAAAAAACACTGAATTATCTGGAGGGGGTTTTATATGTTTTTTTATTTATTTATTTATTAATATTGTCGATATCTAATACCTGACCATCACTTGCTGTTTGAGATGGGCTTTTTTTTTTTTTTTTTGGTTTTGTGCTGTGCTCTGAATCCGCTTGTTTTCTCCTGGCAAGGATGGAGTGGCAATGTGCTGGAGAGACAGAGTGATCCTTCCAATCAGCTTCCATGGCAACGGGCCACGAGAGGGAGGGAGGGCGGGAGAGGGGGAGTTTGAGGAGGAGGAGGAGGAGGCAGCTAGAGGGGTTGTGGGGAGGTGGGGGCTGGGATGTGGCAGCTCCTAACGCTGAAGCATGAGGGGAAAGCTGGAAGAGGTCTGCTTTTTCACAGCGAGAGAAAGAAGACGGTGTGTGTGCTCGGAAATCTGAACAATGGGTGCGAAAAATTAGACATTAAAATAGCCGTCTATCAGGCACATCATTATATTTGACCATGCCATCCTATTCATTACAGGATACATCAAATGTCGTCACGATCATGGGATGGAAAACATGTAAAAATAACACACTAATGGCTATTCGCCTCTTCATACATCCTTTCAAAGTCAGTGCTGATGTGGCTCTTAAGGTCAACAGAGGACACTGCAACCATCTGTACATGTGACTGTGGCTGAGGCCATTAAGACTCCACATCTCCACACACAGCATCCTGTAATAAATAATGAACAAAACATACTATTGTTATTGTGTTCCATGTCTGCAGGATAAAAGACCTAAATAGTACCAGACAAAGTAATCACTGTAATTATCTCGTATTACTCCCTTAAAGGGACCTGCAGTGTGTCATTTGGAGCTCCAAAATGAGATTATAGTGATGTTACTGACATCTGCTGCATGATGACAGCATTCTTACAATATAACGACATTAGTGAGTTAGTCGTGACATCATTTAGGGGTATTCCTAATTGCAACCAGTGGTGGAAGACATACACAGACCTTAAAAAATAAAAGTATAGAGGCATTATCAGAGAAATTAAATGTGTTTAATTGTTATTGATGATGATTATAAGCAGCATTTTAATGATGTAGCTGGTTAAGGTGGAGCACTTTGTAACTGCTTTATACTAACTGCTGGGTAGTTCAGTATATATCCATGTATCAAGGCAAATATTGAGTATGTTAAGTCAATCTGCAAAGAGCTGTTATACATAAAGTGAATGTAGATAGTGAATGTATGCAGTAGCATGACACGGAAACACTCAAGTTAAGTAAAGTTGTTTTTTTGTCACATCCAGTCATATGGAGTCAGGCTAACAGTTACTGTAGTAAATAATGATACTATTTAATATCAAGAATGATGTTGTGATGGTTGAGGTTAGCATCGTTGTACCTCAGCAAAAAAAAAGGTTGCATCTACCTTAATTGATTACTGGTTTAATGCACCACCCAGTGAGCAAGTGACCCAAATAAAACACACCCAAGATGTTACATGACCGACAGGTGCATGCTCAGTCTGGCTAATATGCTCAATGCTAAAATGCTTGTGGTGGATCTTCCAATGGTGACTTCTGTGTTCACCCACCAACACAGAGCGGGTTCTGTTGTAGTTCCCGCACTGAAATTTAGTTAGTTAAGAACCCAAAAAGTTGGCTACCAGCTGGAACCACAAAGTAGCAGGTTTTCTTGGACCTAAAGTGTGAATCGTGATGACATCAGTGGGTGTGTCGTATTCTGCAGATTGGAAAGAGAGGATGGAGTCTTGCACAGAACAGTGGCATAGTCTTCTATGTCCTCTTATCCTTAATACTTGACCTGTGCTTGCTTTTTGGATAAAAACAAATATCTGTAGCTAATAACAGCACACAGCTGATCGATGAAATCTGCAGTTTTGCTGCAACTGTTTCTTCTGTGCATTGTGCAACACCCTCCGTTGATGACACATCCTTGAATAGAATGGTTCCACTCAAACCTGGTTTGCTAGATAGCACCAAGATTGCAACAATCCTGAACAGAACTGGTTAAAAAAGAGCTGATTTGGTGGAAAGGGGTAACAGGGAGTGAGGTGTGAGGACCTCCTGCTGTTTGTGACAGTCGTCCCTGATGTAACTGCAGATTGAAGTGCCAGGTTATTTAAGTTCTTTAGCCAAACAATGCTTGTTGCACCTGCTGCAGGGTCCATAGCTGTTTTATTCATTTTGTTTGATTGTCAAGTATTGCAGTTTTGCATGGAGACTCCATACATGAAGTCGAGGTAATGTCACTGTGTACCTGAGAATCTCAGTCAAATTTAATGGCTCAAAAAAAATAAATAAATAAAATGAAATGTAGCAACAGCCTGACGTTGTCCTGTCAGCTTATTTCATCCTTCTTATCAGATAACTGTTTGTGTGGTCGCATGACCTGCAACACAGGCTATGCTCAATGCACTTTAATTTGTAGCCTTAATCTGTTCTTTAACTTAAAAGGTGTTGTATATTATATTCATATTAAACATTTTTTCTGTGGCTTGTTGAAATAGATTTATCACTGCAACCTCCAGGGCTGCAGTTCCTCTAATGGCCACTTGAGGCTAGCTCTATAAAGGAGTCCTCATAGACCACCATGCTTTACAGCAGAAATAAACATGTTCACAGCCCGGTACAGAAAACAGTTTACATTACTCACCTGTTTAAAAATTATTAAGGCTTAAATTGAAGTATAATTGGCGTCCTTTGTCCTCTGTCAGATCCACCTCTTGCTTGCAAAAAACCCCCCCAGATAAACTAGGTGGCGACAGCCAAGATGTCGAACACAAGGCTTCAAAACGGGAGTCCACAAACCAATGGGTGACGTCACAGTAGCTTCAGCCTTAATTTTACACAGTCTGTGCTTAACGTTTTGCAAGCGAACTGAAATGAAGTGACTCCGGGAGCAATTAGTGTAATTTATCATGGTGTCAACAACCAGTGGGGGTCTTGGTCAACGACACCATCCTTTCACTGTAAGTTTTTGCTTCAGCTTGAGTCATGCGCTCATCATTAATTCCCAGCCCCTGTCCGGCTCTGCTGCCTGGTGGGGTGTAATTGTTTCCCCAGGGACCCAGATAAATGACTCAACTGTCTAGCTGCTCCGTGACCCACAGACCTATGTGTGTGTATGTGTGTGTGTATGTGAGAGAGAGAGAGAGAGAGAGAGCGTGAATGAAAGAAAAACACAGAGAAAAGGATGGATTGAGGAAATTTCTTTATCACAGGGGAACAAAAACATGGTCTGCATGACATAATTGCAGCGTAATCTATTTGTTGTATTTCCGTTTTGACCAAAACAGCTGGTGTAACATTCTTAAAATTGTAAACACAGGACTTGTAGTCGTTAACATAAAGTATAGAGGTTTCTATGAAGCCTAACATGCAGTTCAGTTCTTACAAGAATGATGGCAGGAAGAGGCACAAGTAGCTGCCAACACTTTTCTTCTTGGGACTCGTAAATGTCACTTTATTTGAAATGAAAATCTGTAAAATCCATTCACTCATCCAAGTACATAAAGCCGATTACTTACTTGGCAAGTTTATTTTCCCACCTGTATCCGTTGCTGAGACTTTGTGCCATGCATATTTCCACTCATGTTATTCCATTCTGCTGTAATTAACACATCAATGCTTCATTGTCCTCCCGCTGGCATCACACGGGGAACATTTTGACACAAAAACTGGATGTAAAATCAAACAAAGCCGTGCAAAGAGGCATGTTTGTGGGATTATTTGTAACATTTATAAACTTGGTGTTTCTGATGTAGTTTATTTTTAAGACTTTAGACAATCTGACATGCAGCAGCAGAACAGCACAGGTGTAAATATTAAGTTTGATGATGGCTGAGTCTGATTTAGCTGCTCCAGTGTCAGGGATCTGGTATTGTGCATTCTGGCTCACTGTACTTGAGCTGAACAGAGCCATACTGTTATTAATTAATATTAATTAATTTTTCCTACTATGGTAGATCAGAATGTCTTGAATGTCTGTGAAAAAGACCGATAGAAGACAGAGGGAGATGTTAATAAAGCACAGTCTGAGGCCCAGTACCAATGTCCTCCCCAAGGCCCAAGCACTAAACCCTCACAGGCTTAATTGACGTCACCTGGTAAGTGTTTGAGTGCAAGAGACTGCTGGGGTTAAAAATGGTATAAATAGGAATGGGACAGCACTTTGCATTACGTATTACGTTACCTAGACAACACCAGAACATGCGTACCTGTGTGGGTTTGAGACTTTTTATTTTATGTGTTTTACTTTCTTCATGGCCAAGGCACTTAAGGGACAGAGTGCCTGATTTGAACGTCTTCCAGGTTTTCAGAGTGGACATGAGGTAATTTTTTCTTTCCCCGTGTTTGTTTCCTATTTTTTTTTTTTTTCACTGTTGTTTTTTTACACTTCCCCTGGTAACCTTGTGTTGATGTCACAACACCATGAACTGTGGGTGTTTCCCTTTGGCAAAGTCTGCAGAAATGTGGAATTAAGGAAAGTAAACTAAAGTAAAAAGCTCAAGAAGTTTGCAAGAGAGCTCTCATGGACTTGACAATTTGACAGTAGGACAGCCCACTTATATATGGGAAGATCTGCAACTGTGAGTGAGTGTGGGCCAAGGGGTTGGGCCTAATACATGCCCACAAGACATGCCCAGAAGGAGTCTGATCAGTACATGAAAAAAAACTATGTGGATGGACCAAGGGTGTGTATGACCTTTTAAACAGCAGTGGTTTGCTACAGTTCCCAGGTTGAACACGTTACCTCAAAGTGGTGTGGACTTTTAGGTACATCTTCTCTCGTTTGATGGGTGTGTCAGCCAATCAGCAGTGACATGTATTTAAACTAGAATACACAATGGACTTTTTTCACAGCAGACATTTTGAGTCGTCAATGCGGGAAAAGCACAGGTGAAACTGATGAACAGTAACGATGGCTCAGTTCCATTAGGTGTCCCAGCACGCTGTAAACTGTAAACGTATATTTCCTATACCACCAAAGCCCCTTTTGAATTGAAGTAAATGAAACCCCACAGTACTAAAACTCAGTGCGCTTGCATAGCACAGCAGAGTGTTCAATGCACCACTGACTCTGTTTAAATAAAGGTTTTGTTACATTTTGTCAGGGCTGACGCACCCCTGGTGTTGCAGGTGTAAATGAGCCCCTCCTTAAATGGATCAAAGGAAAGTTAACAGAACAATAGTCCTGAATCCAATAACAGGGGCCTACACTGAAGATTACAATTTCATTTTTTAATAGTCTTGAAATGTCTTGATAATGGAAATGAATATTTTTTTCATAAATAAAAACTAAATTACCAAACCTATATCACTGATCACTCTTAACAACTGCCTGATTCAATCAAATATACATAAATATACATTCAATTTCTAAAGTGTTAACATGATCAAACTAATTAGTGTGTGTCGGGTGGTTTAGCTCTATCAAGATCTTTAGAAACACGTTATTTACTACAATGCGCAAAAACTTGCTGTTTTATTCACAAACTAGCTTTCATGGAACATTTTAAAATGCTGTAAGCAGACATTTCCACTGTTCACCCATAATGATTTGAGTTTTTTGTGAAAGGATGACATCACCTTTATTTTAATAATCCTATGGTGTGTTTCCAGGTAGTGAACACCAGATGGCAGACTTGGCTTTGACATCAGATCACAGGCATTTGATGGTGAAATAAAAGGCAGGGGAACCTGAGATGATGAGTGTCATGCCCAAACAGCCTTATATAATAGCATATTTTATGCCATACATTAATTTTAATGTCAACAAGATATGTGTGAATGGGGCAGTGACATTGATAGTACAGATTCAACCTGTTTTCTGTTTTCTAGAGAGCAAAAAGAGCCCATACAAAGACCCCCAAAGGTGTCCAAACCTTGCTTTAGAGACCCCATAAAAGCCTGTCTGAACCCTGTTTTCATGTTACATTGAATGGGACATTTTCTCTATGAAACCACTTGGTAAATGAGATTTTTCAAGCGTGTCAACCTAGTGGCCCGTTAAAAGACCTACGCAACCCTGCAATTTCTCAGCAGAGCATCTACCTTTCTAATACACAGCAGCTCCATATTTCACCCTGTTTTATTGCTCCCTTTAAACCAGGGTATAATGCTGCAGCCAGCTGTGATGAATGTGAAAAAGTCGAGACAGTAATTTTTTCCTACTCAGAAGAGGAGGAGGTGGCTGAGAACCGGTCAGGAGAGCAGATGGCATCCCCGTCTGTCTGGTCTGTTTAAAGAACACCGCAGGCGAAGCCCCAAGTCAAACAAGCCAACTACACGGCCCGGGATGATCTCAGAGCTTCCACTCTTGCTTTCCATCCTGGAGACATCAAGATTTAATCCTGCTCTGAACTCTGAATCGGCGCTCGGAGCAGTGTAACCTACTCTAAGGGTTTTTCCTGGAATTAACTGAGTTGTTATTTTCAAATATCTCAGAGCAGAGAGAAAAATACAGTCCTGCAAAACTGAGCATAAAGATATTGTGACTTCATATAAAACCCAGCTGCTCTCATATATCCAAAATTATAAAATAAACTCTAGCTATTAACAAAGAAATAACATTTTATTTCCCTACATTTACGACTGCTTCACCTTAAAAGACACCTGTGCATGCAATGTTCTGGTTTCACTATTGGTAGACTAGACTGTTACTACCTTGCATTAGTATCCTCAAGCACTATCAGGTGACCTGTTGTGTTATACTGAGGGCGAGGTAGGAAGTAAAACCTCAGTAATTGGAGTAGTGTTGCTGTTATGTGATCCTTACTGACTGCTGTGTCTACCACTGTGCCTAGAAAGTGAGCAGGAAGTATCATAGTGTGTATAGTGGGAAGTACACTGTAGTAAATTCCAGCAGGAAATAAACTAAAGTTCCAGGAATTCTGTCTGGTGGTGTAAATAAAATGATTTAGTACTGGAATGTGGTAGCTATTCTGGAGTATGTGGACATTACTCTGTAGTTGTAGAACCACGATTAATCCACATATTGTAACATCTGATGAGAATTAATTTTTAGCTATGGCCTAATTGATCAGCGGGCCCATGTGGAATCTGTGGCTGCAGAGTTCCACCAACTTCTCCGCAGATTTGAAAAAAATTAAATAAAAAATTAGACAAATATTGATTAATATTGTCTATCACATTAAAAGAAGAAAAAAAACAGTTTGGATCTGTTAATCATTTTAGCACAATCATGTCCTGCTGCCATCAGCAATGGTGTGCCACAGGGGTCTACGTGTGGTCCCCTGGTATTTACATTAGGGCTGCAATTAACAATTGTTTTCATTATTAATGAATCTGCCTATTATTTTCTCAAGTAAGAAATTAACTGACAAAAATGACAGACTATGTTTAAAAGTGTCTATTGAAATTTCCAAAAGCCCAGTTTAGCACATTGAACAGTTCAGTACCAAAAATGATTTTGTTTACTCTCATGTAAGCCTGAGAAAACAAGCAAAAATGACATTTGAGAAGCTAGAACCAACAAAGTTAGTTAGCTTTACATGCAAAGGAACAGTGCACTGCACAGATGTCTTACAGGAAGGTCTTGGTGAGACATAGTTGTACAATATCAATCTATTTACACTGAGTTGTCCAACTTATTTTTGAAAATGTGCAACTTATTATGGAAGTTTCAAGAAACTGTGCATCTTGCTTTCATGAAGTCAGAGGTCTGCTTCACAGCTTTGCTACTGCCTCCATGCTGAAGTATAAGACATGAACCTGGGTCCCCAGAGAATCAATACTAGACACTGTTTCAAAACAAGTCTTGGTGGTATATTTTGCTTTTCTGGGCCCATTTGTGTGTTTGGTGATGTTTCTTGTTCCTCTGGATAACTGGAATCAGAGTTCAGAGATCAATGATACCATTCTGTAACTATAAACCTTTCGATTCAGCTTAAGTCATGAGTCAATCCTTAATCCATTAATCCCAGCTTTGACTCTTCTCGCTATAATGCCACAATAATCACACAGGGAGGACAGAGATATGAAGTAAACCAACTTCACACTTCTCTGAGATGTGCCAAAAGGCATGCTGGTAAATGACGAAGGAAATAAGCACCTGAAGTTGAAGTAGAGGAGGTGGGCTGAAGATAAATGATTACGCCAAAAAAGCAAATTGCAGCTCCTCCTAATAACCATTTATGAGTGTCTGCGGGGAGATTTTTAATTTAGGATGAGATAATAACATGAAACTTTATTGATCCCTGCTGAAAAATTAGGCCACTGAAGCATCAAACTAACAGGGTAAAGACAAGACAAATTGAGTCATCTAAAAACTCAACAAAGAAAACCATTATCCATTACTATACTGAACAATGAGACAATAAAATAAAATGTTAACAAATCCTGTAAGTGCTGTTAATGTGTGTTTTGTCAGTTATCTGAGTAATTATGTAGGCTGTGAAGGAACCATTAACAAAAATAGGCTACTGTAACAGTGATACATGTGACCTTTATTGACCTACTGTACGCCTACCTGTATTTTCAACATCTGTGTTGAAATGTGTACATTATTCATTTTAATTCACATTGGCCTGCCCCTATGTGGGAGAACAATGAGTAACTATAAACATATATTTTTAACTGAATATTGCTTTTGGAAATGTTAATCCCCAGGTCTCCCATGTACTGAAATGGACTGCAAAACACACAGGGCCTACATCTTAAATTCCTTTAATAACAATATTAATAATAATTATAATACAGCCAAATAAATGGCGTACAAGGGGAAATATAAATTCATCTCAGTTATCTGGTGCAGTTAAAAGTTATCACTTTTAAAGATTTCGTGTAGCCTACAATTTTTTTACCTCTACTTTTACATCTGTGATGGGTATTATAATATTTACCTGTGACATGCTACACAGTAGTGTTCAGTATCAAGAAACAAGAAGTCAGCAAAATTGTCGGTTTGGCTAATGTTAGCTAAATTCAGCCGTTTGACGTTATGGCTAACGTGTTAGCAATGGCGTTTTTACACATCCAGCAGACATGGAGCAACATTAGCATTCACTTGGAGACGTGTTTCTGGTCACCTGAAAAATGTAAGTCAATATAAAAAAAGTATTTTTTGTATATAGCTTTCTAATTGACTAACTTTAGCTAGCGGTCCTAGCATAGGTGCTAGGCTCGTTAGCTAACGCTAGCCGCTAACTTTGCTACGTTAGCTACGCTAGGTTCGTTAGCTAACGCTAGTCGCTAACTTTGGAACGTTAACTACGCCAGGCTAACCAGCCAACGTCTGTTGCTAAGTTTGTCTGTTGTTTGGTAGCAGTATAGTGGGTTTATCAGAGCCTCAGTGCTTAAAAAAGTTGTCTGTTGTCTCTTACTTCTGGAAACAGGTTTTATGAAAGTAGTTAGGCTGAACATAAAAAGGCATAAAGCCGTAAAATCCAAATAATTGGCTAAAATATGCTATAATGCTCTGTAGAGCCAAGAGGAACTACAGGTGACAATTTCCTGATTTGAGCCAGTGTTGATATAGAAATATTGATTAGTGCAGTTTCAATTAAAGTTACAGCTCAAAATGGGCAACTCCTTCAATAACATTATGATGTAGCCCACTTAGAACAGCTAAATTCACATGTTTGATGTTATGGCTAACATCCCAGAGGTTGCTTTTGTCGCATCTGGCAGACATGAAGCAACATTAGCATCAACTTGGAGTCCTGTTTCTGGTCACCTGAAAAATATAAGTCCAATATTCACCCTTGTTCATAACTCTGCTAGTTTTAACAAGGTCCTGTGAAATAGAAATGCTCAGCTTTGTTCACCAGCTAGTCGCTAACTATGTCTGTTTGTGCTTTGGTAACAGTATGGTGGGTTTATCAGAGCTTTTGTGCCTTAAACAGCAGTCTGACGCTTCTGGAAATAGGTTTAATGAAAGTGGTAAAATGAAAACAATTGGCTACAAGATGCTAAAACGCCCTGTAGAGCTGAGAGGAACGAAAGGTGATAACTCACATAAGGGTTATAATTCTTAGTTATTATGCAGGGTCATTTGAGACTGTGTTTTTATAAAAACTGCAGCCTTAATGAAAATTTACAGCTCAAAATGGGCGACCTCTTCAAGAGTATAATGATGTACTTAAGAGAGCTAGGCTTCCAAAGACCTCAATGTCATCTTTGGCTTAAAAGTAGTTTTTGAATCAGAGAATATGGCATTCCCTTTTAATATCAACAAACCAACAAGAATGAATAATGTGTGGCTGGCAGCGACAGATTTTCCTGGCTGGAGTTTGAACAGTTTTTCTAACTGGATCTATATCAGGACTGTGAGATGCTGATATGTGTTTCTGTGTTTCCAGACTTTTTCTTGGGAACCAGAGGGACCTTTTGGCTCTGTAAGTAGATGTTAAACTATAAGCGGAGGTATTGAGTGATAGCTTCTTTCAATGGTTTACTGGAACATTTGACAATTCTGTGTACTTCTGTCTGACAGTGTAGACAAAATAAAATAAGAGTAGTTACTTCCGTGTTCTTATCTTATCCGAGGGATCATATTTCAGCCTGTCCTCTAAATAAAGTCGTCTGGAGTCCTTGGCCAGGGATTCAACATGGGAGCAAACACAGAACCTGCAATATATTTTATTTAATAGAAGCAGACAGTGTTTTTACCCTGGTGAATCTTCAACAGATAGTCTCTCTGAAACCCCACCAGGCCTGAAATATTGTCTTGTTGTATTAAAGAAAAGCTGCTCTGGAGCTTTGTGTCAGGGGGCATTATGTTTGTTCTCACACTGAATTCCACTCAGCCCTGCACTTAAACGAATATGTGTGTGCATCTACTTTCACTATGCGACAAATCAAGATGCATATCACGGAAAATCCCAACTCCTCCATTAGTCCAGAACATGTCCTTAGCGTCCTATTTTCTCTCAAAATTGACCTTTTTCAGACGCTGAAATGAAATACTATCTGAAAAAAAGTTAATAGACATTCAAAATGGAATAATCAGACAAAAAAATTGCATTTGTGCTTTTTTCTTTCATGTATACGTGAGTAACTGCTGTAAACTGAGTGGTCTCAGTGGACACAGGATCCAGCTGAAAGTGACACACATACCCTTGGTCCTCTCTGAATAATGTATCTGCCACTGGTATAATTGGAGTGATACTGTGTCCTCCAAAGTACTATCAGATGCATATATCATGACCATTCATTCATTAAGATTGGATTATCTGGATTGCCTCTCAGCTCCTTTCTCTCTCTCCCTCTGTATTGATGTGTCTATTGTGCCTGTCTGACTGACTGTTTCAGGCCTGTAACTCTGCTGTCTTTGTTTCTACCCGATCCTGTAACTAAGCTGTCAATCTCTCTTGCTTTCTCTGTCAGCCCTCTCCATCATTTGACCCCTGCTTCTCTCTCTTTCATGCGAATTTGACAGGGGGGGATTTTGACTCCGGCTAACTAACTCCCATTGCCTCCAATATAGCGAGAATCACACTTTAAACAAGACAGGATGGTAAATGTAGAAATGTGAGTCTCAGAGGATGCCAAGCTAACGTGTTAAATTCCCCTTTCTCGCCAGCACAGAGTGCAGGAAAACACTCCCTAGGAAGCACTGGTGTGGCTAGTGAAAAATTAACAATAAATCCACCATCATGGATGCAGGGCAGGCCAGCGGGGTTAGTTGTTTTGGGCTTTCCTTGGTTTGTTCAGGAATAATAAGCTTTCCTACCCGCCCCAGACCTGGTGTTAAAGGGAGGATGGGTGAGGCAAAAAGCTGTTAATCTGTTTCCTGAAAGCCTGCAGATGTTCACTCAGGACCAGTTGGTCAAAAGGCAAAGCAGATTTTGTTATTGCCAGCTTTTAACCCTTGTTGTTTGGTTGGTGCTGGCATTGTGTCCTCAGTTTTTGTGATCCCACCGTCCTTAATGCCTAATGTGTATAAATAATGATTGCCAAAATTAAAATGTATTTTCCTTAGGCTATGTTTTCTTGTCGCCTGACAAGAAGACACTTTCAGACATTACTCTGGTCATTTTCTTTGTATCGTTAATTACGTCATTGCTGTTGTCTGCTACAATTAAAACGTCAGCTGGTAGACCATCCATAATAAATGCTGACATGCATTTTTGTGATATATAGGCTACTTGGTACTGCTGAGCATGGTCGCCAGTCCCTGAAGAGATTAAAATATACTGACAATCAATATTTCTCTGGTGTAATTTTGCTCCTGATTAGTTAAAAAAAAATGTAGCTCCTCTAGTTTTACCTAAGCAACGCTGCCAATGGTGCAGGGATGACTTTTTGTTGGCCAGCCCAGAAGTTAGTGTTGCCCTGGTTGCCCTGACAAAAAGCCAATGGGATTTTTAACATTGGATTTTGGATTATTGCAGAAAATAAGCTCTGTGACAAACAAAAGTTATAATTTGCACACATTTTGTTCAGCAACTGAAGACTTTATTACATGCCTAAGAAACTTCTTAAACGAACTTCATTATGTCATTGAAACATAAACGTTTGTAAGATAGGTTGCAATTCTCTCCTTTTGTCCGTCTGTCATTTTTCCTTCAGCACTATGCATAATGGTAGCTATATAGTGCTTGCATAGATGTATAATAACAACTACATACCAGGCCCCAAGATGGCGCCTACTGAATACACGCAGAAGTGTTTCTCTCGATGCCTCTGCCCATGTGTTCATGCTCGGCTCGTAGACTTTAAGTTGTGATGACGTAACAGATTTCTAACTTGATTTTCTCTGCTCAAGGAAAGCTTTACAGATATAAAACTTCCATGGATGAAAAATTGATAATTGAAAGAGTCATAATTGACCTTGTTTGCAGTTCGAAGTGTCCTGTCAACAGTTCTTTTTCAGTGGTGCCGCAGTTGATTTTTTTTTGCTGGCCAGTGGGAAAACTTGGAAGCAAGGCTTAATTGCTTTCCTGGGGGCCTGAGTGCTCGGTTAGTGACCATCAGCTGTACACTACTTTTCACAGTGCATTGTGGGATACTTTCAATCTGCTATAGAGTGTAATAATTCTCACTATACGTGTTAAAAGCACTACAAAATGGCAAACTCAATATATTGTGCACCATAAGGAGTAGTGAGTGATTTCAGTCACAGCCAACATGTGTATTAATGATACAGTTTGAGTTGGTTGGAAAACCACAGGTGTTACTTATAAGGTTGACGATGACAATGTGACACTGAGCTAACACTGCTGAATCCCTTTGATCATTTACACCTGTATTTTTGCAAATATTTTCTGTTATGCAGTGGTCACACAACAAAGTGACCCTGATCATGTGACATAGGTGAGTGGAGGACCAGATATTTGGTGACATAGCGACTACTCTTAGGGCTAGTTGGTGAACTTCTAGCATGCCAGCTAACTGTCAAAACTGGTCCCTCAGTTGGTCTGTTTGGCGTCCATTTGGAATTTTGGTCACCATTACACTTATTTATTAAACATATGGAAGGGGGGAGATAAAACTATTCGAAGTTTGGCTAAAGTCAGCACAAAAGTGTCATCACCAATGATTGCCTTGTATTTATTGTATTATTTTATTTTGTTTGTAAAATCTTAAATTGTAAAGTAATACTTAGTAGTGTAGTGATGGAGTAGGTAGTACAACATTTTCCTCTGTATTGGAAAATAGCATAAAATAGAAATGGTCAAATACAGTTTTTGAGCTGTTAAAGAGGCTCTGCAGAAAACAAAGCTCTGTAAACTTCTCCCTCCTCTTTCCTCCTTTCATCTATGGCAGCCACTCCCTCTTTCTCCTTTCCTTTGTCGTCACTCCTTTGGCCTGCTCTTACAACTCATATCTCAATTTGCTATTCTGAGCCCACATGTGAGTTTACATAGGCTTCTGTGTATGCATGAGTAATTACAGGGCAAGTGGGAGAGGAAAAAACTTCCCCTGTGAACTTTTCCTTTCTCCTCCTCTTTCCTCTAGCCACTCGATGTGCCTGCACAACCCAGAGAGCCTCCCAGACAGAGAGGAACCCCAGCAACTCCTGCATCTCCATCTCTGTTCCTCACCCTCTCATAACTCCCTCTTTCTCTCCCTCATTTCCTCCCGATTCACCTCACACAATAGACTTCCTCTCCAGGCACCAGCCTAAAGGGAAAAGAGGGGGGAGATACGGTTTCTCAGTCTACAACAATGGAAATTCAATCAGGAAATGGAGAGGAGGTGGCGAGCGCGGTGTCGGCGACCTCGGGCTACGTTTCCCGTAGTCCCTCCGGGCCGCAGGTGGAGGCATCAAACGAGCCAGTACTCAGAGAGGACCTGCAGGCTGCAAAGAGGATTGAAAGGTTTGACATCCCACTTGATAACCTGAAGAGGATGTTTGAGAAGCCTGCTGCAGCAAACACAGTAAGTACTGCCACTGTGCATTTTTATTTTCTGGTGTAAACTGTGCATTTTTGTGCAATGAATTTCCACTTTTCCCTAGTTGAAGTAAGCGTTAGGTAACTGCCATGCCTTGCACTTTGTGCTGAATGTGTCAGATGGGATGGATGGGTTTGATGCAACAAATAGAAAAGCATTTGCAACCTTTAAAGAAACTTGAAAACGTAAAGTCAGTAGTGGTGACATGTCTGTGAGGTCATGCCTCAGGCAAAACAGATCTAGTTTCTGAGTGGTGAAACTGAACACTATGTAAATTTCACTGTTGCAAGCTGCAGTTTTCTACTTTATGTAATGAGTCTGTTGAGGGCAGTGTTAGTTGACCCTACTTTAGACTTATTTTGGATATGCTGGGCATAGGTGTAGATTTTAGGTGGCGCAGTATTTAGAATATGCATTTGTCATAAAGATATTGACACCATGACATGCTGCAGGAAAGGCACAAATTGGTGCATAAAATTCACCATAATGCAGGAAATTAAGTGTCTGATGCTCAAAATTTTTGTTTCCTATGTGAACCTCTCTGTGTTGAAACAAAACCTACGCCCTTGATAATGGAAAAGACAAAACAGGATGTTGCTTATCTCTCTTTTTGTTTCAATATGATTCACTCGCTGGTAATTTGGGATTTTCCGTCATTTCGTCGACTCTGGTGAAAAGCGCTTACAGTACACATCTCTTTGCCAGAGAGGAGGGTGGCCTACTCTCTCCCGTTTTGTTTTTCCATCTCAGCTGGCTTCTCTGAGAGGAAAATCTAAGTCTGTTGGAAGTGAGGCGAGTCATTATGAGAAAACCTCCTGTTTACCAAATGTCTGACGATGAGACGAAAAGGCCCAGATGACCTACTTTTTGTTTCTAATGTGGTTGTGACATCACATCTAACCCCTCCAAATGTTCCAAGGACATTGAGCTTAATGATGGTGCATGGAAACCTTTCTCTTCATGGTATCCAAACTCTTAAAATCCAGAGAGCCGATGCATTATGGGTAATGTGGTTCTCAGTGTGTGCCAGCTCTGACTGATGGCACAGATACACACCGGCTGCATGTGCGCAGTGCCACTGGTTTGCTGATATTCGACACCCTGTTATTTAAGACCTATTTTGGGTGGCTTTATGGTTAAGCAGGATTTTAAAAATAACCCTGTAATTGGTATGTCGGCTGCTGCTGCTGGAAGCAGCGCGAAGCTTCTCTGTCAGGCCAGAAACAGAGTAGAGAGAGGGACGTGGATCCGTTGGAGTCAAATCACATCTGGCTCCTGAGATGAAAACATTTTCCAGATTACTGTGGTTAATGATCCACATCACTAAAGCCAAGCCTTGGAGAGGTCATCTTTTGAGGTTTTCTTTTGCTTTCCAGTCCAGCTGTTGAGGCTAATGTGTCCCTATATTTGTCGTCAGATGTGTGTTTGGGCTGCTGTGGTATGAGCCATAATAGTCTCAAAAGATAAGCGCTCCACTTTGCTTTTATTATGGCTGTTTAACATTCCAGCGTCTCTTTGGCCATTAGGTGTGTGTGTGTGTGTGTGTGTGTGTGTGTAAATCTGTCCTATCTTCAGCTCCCCATTAGTAGAATTTTCCCAGCCTTTTGACAAACTGAGGCTTTTATCTGTTTCCGTGTTGTTAGTTGATAGTGTTTGACTCATTAAAGCCGCTATAGGGTAAATATTTTCATATTAACAATGGATCAAATGACAGTGCAAGGCAAAAAGGGTCACTTGATAAAGATTATTATCCACAGAATTAGCTCTACAAAGTGTTTCAGTGACTTTGTGCTCACTGGCACCTTCACTGTTTTGGTTCACTCTCACTGCTCCCATCAGCATTGTTTCCAGCCACAACAGACGGCTGCTTTCAGTAAGAAAGCTCTAAAACCCACACAGGAAACAACATGCTCAGCACCAAACACAAGGCAGACACAGTTAGCTGGTGAACAAAGTGGAGCAATAGCAGCTTAAGAGACAGATATGGTTTTCTCAGACCAAAACAGAGCTGAAAGGAGAGTCAGTGTTGGACTAAACATAACTCCAAATTAATGCTAATATTGCTCAGTCGCTGCTGGATGTGTACATCGGCAAATTAAAAGGTATTAATATATCAGTGTGTGTTAACAACTCGTCTCCGCTGCCCCCAAGAGGCCAAAAAAATCAGCTATTGTAGCTTTAAGTACTGATGATTTTCCAGACTGGAGGTGGAGCAGGCAGATATAATATGTAAAAGGTATATCATTAATGGGCATTTGCTAAAACAGTTTATGCGGATTTTATTCTTGGGAGGACCGTCTCAGTCTGCAGCTGACTTCTCCATCAGCTTTGCTAAATTTATGCTCTTATGTCTATTTTGGAAGTGTTGATGGTGCTTTTGGTGGTTGCTGTTGGACGACGGTGGTGTGAGGTTGTGAGTCACTCGTCCGGATGAAGAAAATCAAATCACCATTTTATAATCTATTTGTTTGGTTATTCTTGCAGTCAATCACAGCAAGCATTTGATTTAATGTGATGTGTGTTTGGCCCCTTAACGCAGCAGCTACAACCCATGCAGTCAGTAGTGTGGTGAAGTTGAGCGCGGTGGATTTGACAGAGTTGGCAGTTCAGCGTGCCCAGATGCCACCAAAACCTTCAAAAATATTGCAATATGCACGGTGGTGGTGTCTGGTGACGTTTTATGCAACTGAATGCTTCCATTCTCATGATGGGAACCCAACTCCACTGCTCACCCTGTGCCCCAACAGGAAGAAACACCCTGGATCACTGCTGTACACCATTCAAAAGCGCTGCCCATGTTTGGTAATAGCAACCATGCTTCCATCTTGTTGAGGTCAAAGATATATAAACAAACAATGCATGCCGCCAGTGACATGGGAAATGAAGCCAATCAGAGTCTGGGGCATGTTCCAGGACGCCATTGTTGATTGACCGATAACATCAGTGACCTCACTGTGAGTCTCGCTGAGTCTGTGGTGGATTTAACTTTTAAAAAACAAAAGCAACTGCACCGAAGACTATAGTTGTTTTATTCCACAGCCAGAAGCAAAAGTTTACCAGAACTATCCAGACACATGGACAGTTATGAAGCAGCAGCCTTTTCTTTGACCTTTTCCCGTTGACATATAACAGCTAATTGACTTTACAATCACTTCCATTCTAATTCACATCTTGCATGTTTGCTCTTCAACCAGACTGACTTCTCTTTTTTTACCCATGGGAGAGAAAAAGATAATTTATTTATATTCTTTTTAAATAACAAACTGTACAGCTGGTCAAAATATCTGAATGTCACATGCTGGCACTGGAACACATGCTCCATTTTGGCATTGTATCGTGAGTGCTTGTAGTCTGTTCCTATCTTTTCTTGAAAAAAAAAAAAGAAAGCCTTTAGTCAGTGTTAATGGAGCATGTGGGCAGTGTTCCCAGATTCCCAGATAGAGGAAAGGACTAGAGCTCTGCAGCCGGCTGGTTATAAAACATGACCTTGTCTCCAACTCATCTGTAAGGCTGAGCTTAATATTTGATGATGCACTGTATTTTTCTTTCCGTGCCCTGTTTCATTTTATTTAAACGGTACAATGCCATAGGATGGCCAGCCATAACAATGACTGATGGATTCCCAGGTGGTCGCTCAGCTGTGGCTCCTCAGCGGGAGAGAGGACAGTCCGCGTTCCCAACAACCGCAGATGTGTCGTGATGCAATGGTTTATCTTGAGTGCAAAGAGCGTGTTTTTCCGCTTGTGCAGCAGGCCGATTCTCCAGGGACGCTGGCTTGTGTTTACAACATCTGACTGACCTTCTGGTCATGACTGTGCACACACATACTGATGCACATGCATGAGACAGATGAGGTGACACTGTGCTGCAGTGTCATATCCCATCACGCAGGGGGGCTTCTCAAAAGCACACACTGTTGGGTAATTGACATGCATGCACAAAAATAGGCCACTCATAAAGAAGGTTGAACATTTGCATTTTAGAAAGCTTTCCATTATTCTGTACAAGCTCATTAAAATGTTCAGGCATAAATTATTAGTTACATAAATGTTTCTAATACTCTTGACCTGACTTGGCATTCATTCATACTGTGATGGCCGCTGTTGGCCAGTGGGTGGCAGTGTAGCATCTATGACACTGAGAGAGAGGCACTGTATAAACCAGTGTCTTTCAGAAGGAGGATCAATGCTGTGCTCTTAATCAGGAGTTTATTACAGTGAGACAATTACTAATCACCTGCTGTTAATTGGAGTTCATTTTTAATGCCTGAAGGTGTCTTAAACTGACTTTTCTCTTGTGTCTGAGCCAGTCAGATTATCAGGATTTGCATAATTGGGGAAATATCTAATTCTGATGTGTTTGGTAAATTTAACACAACATAAAAGAATTTAAAGGGATTTTATACTTTGGGGTAAAGCTGGTCACACCTGGCTAACAGGATAACATGTTTAAGTAGGGAGAGGGGAACTTTTTTTAGGCGGAGCACTCATCTGCACTCTGACTCTAAATGAGGTGTCTGCATAAATTCAGACAGTGGCACTAGAGGTCTGGAATGTTGCCTTGGTTTATTTTCATAACTTGTGTCATCACTGTCACTAACTCACTCACTTTTAACGTGTCTGTCTCAATAGACTGAAAAGATAATTTTCTTTCTGTTGGCATTTTTTTCCTATAGAGCCTGAATGACCTGTTTTCAAAAGCCACGATTCAATTTAAAAGACACTAATTGGGGCAATGCATTAGGATTTTCATGTAGTTTGTCTCTATGGCTTTTTAAAGTCACCTTTCTCTAGCTTTTAAGCAAAGAGTGGGACTTTTGTCAGTTTGCCATGCTGAAGATTCTCACTTTAAAGTGTCAAACATCATGTTGAAAGATGAGGCCGAGACAGACTTTTGGCTCATTGTGAACCATTTCCACCAGGAGAAAAAAAAATCAATCAATATGCACCATCTTTCCTAAACGCACTTCATTAAATGTTAAATAAACTAAAAGCCACAATGTGTCTGCAAGAAATTGATCCAGACTTGATGAGGACACGGGCGTCCTCATCAAGTCCATTGAGCTCGTAAAAATTCCATTAACTTTTACCAGGCATCTCTTTCGTCTCAGTTTCACAGATTCAAATCTTTTAATGGAGCTGGCAGAGGAGCTGTGTGGGTGACGCATTGCTAGTCTGTTGTGTGATGATGACTTGTTGCTCGACGCCTTGGCTCTCAGAATAGTTGCTCTGTTACGTGGTCTGCCAAACACAGCTCTGAAAATCCCCGCTTCATTTGACTCGTTCAGATAGCTACCTGGCGTTTCCTTTGTTTATGAAATTGGCAAATTAAAACATATGAAAGTCTGCTATGGATCGCTTTTGTTAAGACGGCCCTTTTTTTTCCAGAGGTATTGTTGTAGCATGTGCGTAATCACTCCAGCGTATGATAATCCCTTCCCATAGCTGGGTATTGAATGCATATCTGCAGGCCTTTTTCCATACAGATTGTTGTGTGACTCAGATTGTCTTTTCTCTAACGCAGTTTGACACAGCCCCACAAGAGCATATGTGTTCAACAATTAGCCAAAGAGCTGCAGGCTTGCTTTTTCAATCATTTATCATGGCACTATGTCAATGTGAGGGCAGCGCCACGCCATCTCTGCCATTCATCGTTGCCATGGCAAAAAAAACAGGAAACACTCCTCAAAAAAGGTTTCGAATGCAAATATTTTAGGCTGTTTATCACTCAACATTATGACTGAGAAAATCAGCACTGAGCAACAATAAGGTTACAGTAAATATTTTTAAAAAGTGTTGCACTGAGAAGCTGCGCACCTTTGCTGACCTTCATCTGATAAATTAGCATATTAAACTGTATTATTTTGGATGTTGGTTTCTCTGCATTGTTGGTATAAATTGGCCCCGGTTGTCTCATTAACGGTTACAGGTGCTGGAAACACTGGGGGGAAATGTTCGGATGCCATATAGTGGTGCCATATTAGCATTTATTGATGGAAGCAGCAAACAAAAGCTTCTGGATCTTAAAACATTTAATCAAACATGAAGAAAATCACTTGAATTTAAGTTTGGCTCCTCATTACACTTGCAGTGCTGATGAGTCCTCATATAATTCAGCAACTTTCAGCCCTGTCTCATTTATATACATTTATATACGATTTGAGGAAAATGGTCATATAAATTTTGAACAAATGTCTGGATATAAGGCTAAAGGATCACCAAAATTAGTACACACCATCCTGTGGGGACAAGGAATGCTTGTACTGAACTTTTTATTGTGCAGGTTTGTAATTTTCTTAATAACATCCTTGGAAGTTTCATTTTTGTGCAGGGAAAACAGACAAGGTTTAGTTATTTTAATTACTTAGTTAAAGGTTAAGTGCGTGGAATTTAGGGGGATATATTGGCAGAAATTGAATATAATATTCATAACTATGTTTTCATTAATATATAATCACCTCTTCCACAGAGTCTGCTATGTTGTTTCTACGGTAGCCCTGAACAGACAAACCAAACATAGGTTTATTTCCATGTCAGCCACTGTAGTTTTTCTACATGCTTGGCACACGGAAGAAGTTTTAGATGGCACTAAATCCGACAAACTAGACCTTTGAAGTTGATTTAGTTGAGTTGACTTGAGTTAAAAAAAAAAGAGCTTCATGTAAACCCGAGTAAATATTAATGTGTCATTAATTTATGATTGGAAACTCAATTCTTCATGCATAATGAATCCTTTACATTATCCATCTTTAGCTGGCTTGCTGTGCACTGGCTGAAAGATACATCGTTAAAGGTGGTGGTAGAGGTAACCCAAGGTTCATAGCAATCCATCCACCAGTTGTGGAGACATTTCACTTAAAACCTCAAATGTCAGCCTGGTGGCATTGGGACAAAAGTCAGAGGATTATCAAAGTCAGTAGAATTCAACCTCTATGAGCCTGAATGTACAAAATGTTGTGGCCATCCATCCAACAGTTGCTGAGACATTTCAGTCTGGCACAAAGTAGCACCAGAAGAACTGGTATGCTCAGGTGACATGAAGTGGGTCCACATGCATGATCTCATATTACGCATATGCACAATTATAGCCTTAAATCCCCAGAATATCAACTAGGCATGCAGCATGTCAGCCGATGTCAGTTCCATGGTTCAGTGTATATTTGGAGAGGCTGAAAACAGAGCCGGATCCCAAGCCACTTTAGAGTCGTCATGTATAAATAGTAGTGCCTGGTGATGTTGGCTTCACTCGCTGAGCATTAAGAGAGCACGGAGCCTGATGAAAGAGACTGAAATATGATTTACATTCAGTGAGCACAGGGCCATATTGTGAAAGAGAGGACTGGGAGAGTGGATGGGAGGGGAAGGCAGGGAGCAAGGGAAATGAAGATGGATAGGGATTCAGAGTGAATCAGCTGGGGCGTTAAGAGAGGGAATCAAAATGAAAAGCGAGTTCATATTTTAGCAGGTAAAGCAGGTCAGAGTCTGATTAACAAATTATATTCATGTTTCAATAATAATAGGCTTCATCAGGCCCCACTTCACTGTTGCACAATCTCCGACACTGACAGTTTTTTTTTTTTTTTTGGCAATTTGCTCTTTTCCCACAACTTTCTTTCCCTGGAGATGAGTGCATGTCTGTCAGGTTTCAGCTCGAGTTAAGAGCACTGATAATCAGGGGAGAAAGGCCCAGAATACAGAATGAGGAGCTCAGCCACAAGCCGCATGATACAGAAACTATGTGACCACATTTCATTGACACAACATATGTGGGATTATGTGTCATTGCAACCAAATATTATTCTTATTTATTTCAAAATATGCCCAGAAAGACTTCAGTTTGACATGTTTCATGACTGTTGAATGTCACCATATCTATCTTGTGAGGGCAGAGCACACCTCCAGCCTGCATTAATGACCCGCTAATGTCCCTGTTAATTTTCAGCAGCCAATTGCACAGGGGGTTTCTGCAGCCAAGCTTTGAAACTCAAAATCATTGGACGTCTGTCAAGCTTTAATTTATCTGCTGCTCACCAGATCTGGGTCAAATTTGTCATTTGCAAATGGGCCCAGTTGGGCAAACTAAATGACTCTCCTCTCCTTTAACAGCTTCTACCCCTGAGTGTCACTGAGCAAGACACTTAACCCCATAGAGGAGTGGGAGGCACTCAAACCCTGGCTAAAACTGTTGGGAGTTTGGCATCAAATTAATGGTGCAGAAAATCGAGGACGTGCACAAGGCCTGGCTAAGGTTGCCAGAGGAGCAGCCCATTTGCCCTCTTTGGCTGAGCTGCTTCTCTGGAGGGAAAAAATAACTGTTTTATTTTTGCTGTTGTGGTCGCATAAATATGAGTAGCCCATTATTGCTAAAGTTAGACCAAATTATATACCTATATAATTCAAACTTCGAAGAATGGTACGAACAGTGACTCTGCAGATGATTCCAAACAATACGCAGCTTGTCAGGTTTGCATAAGTTTGCACAATAGTGCCTTACAGTATATCATGCTGTAACATGAAGCAATCTTAGTGAGCTAGCTAGCTGGCTAACATATAAGCAGCAGAAAGAGAAAGAGCTGAGGGAGGCAGAGCAACTTTTTACAGGGTATCTGTCTTATGCACTACTGTCAGGATATAGTGGCAGTTTATAATAGTTACCAACTGTAGCTTCAAGACGGCTTGATACTGCTCATCGGTGAGCATAGTGTTTGTTCAGGCACAGCACTGAGGTCGCGCCTGAATTCACTGATTGGCATCCACTGCTTTATTCATGCTTCACAATCACCGGCTCACTAACCAGCTGTGTGGTAATGTCCCATCGTGCAGGTGAACAGTGCAGCCATTACAACATGACACTTCTCACTGTTAGTCATGCTAACACTGTTTACTGCCGCTGCTCTCTTCACCACCAACATTTCAAAACTATGTGCTGTGTTTTTGGTATTACTGATTTTACCAAGACTGAATGTGCACATATGTGTTTACCAAGATGGGATTAGCTCTCCCAGCAGAGTGTTCAGGCACCTGCCGAGCTGCAGACCACTGTACGAGAACCAAAAACAACAAAACCAGCTGTGTTTTAGCGACCTGTCACTGTTCTTCCACTGTGGATGTTTTTTTAACAGATACCTTGCTCTGTTTCCCACAGGAATAAGCCAAACCATGGTCTTTTCCTCACCATAACCAAGTGGTTTTTGTGCCTAAACCTCACCACAATAAACCACAGCACTGTTAAAAAGAAAGAAAATTACATATATATGTGGGTTGCATAAATATACAATACCAACATTCTTTCTGGCTATTGGATATAGCCATTTGCTATAAACGGTCAACTCCTTGATGTACTTTAAGAGTTTCTGACTGAAATTCTTTTCATTGAAAACTGGAACTAGATATCCATGTTGCTACACTGCTGGACTACCCCCTGGCTTTCCCGTAGCAAAGCTGCCCCATGAGGAGTGCTAGTAATGCTAAAAATAGCAGCAGGTTTAGTCATAACCTCCAACTGCTCCAGTGAAGCTGCTCAGAGACCAGCAGTAGGTAGCTGTGGTTGAATTGGGCAGATCCTGTAAATGTGTGAGGATCAAACAGCCCAGAATGTGAAGGGGAAGTCTGTTGTGGATAAACAGCGCAGTATGTTTGACTCTGTGTTTAATGGATTAGCTAAAATTAATGGTTTCCTTCATGATGTAAAATACGTTTTTGCCACTGACAAACAGCAAGCCATAGACAGAGAGCCAGCATTGTATGTTGTTGCACCTCCCAGTTTTTAAGTCTTTATTTAGTCTTTTAAATGATATGCGTGAATGTATTGTCGTGTTAGCTGAGCTTACAAGCCAACAAATTCACTATTTGCTCAGAGAGCGAACTGAACAGTAGAGAGAGAAATGAGAGAACTCTCCCAGAGCTACTCTATGACTGTGACGACTTGTGAGTTAGTGGTTAGCTCGCAAGCTACAGCAGTTCACCAACTAGTTGTGCGATTGTAGTTACTATGTCCTGGGTGCCGTGTAATTGCTCCAACAGCCTAAAATTCAGAGGCCACATTAGTCCAGAAAAGGTCCCACTGGACCAAAAGCCCACTTCTCAGACAGCCCATTATCCCCAAAAACAAAAACAAACCCATCCCTCCTTTTCCAGTGGCTTTTGTGCCACCAAACTTGACATTTTAACCCGAAACATAATCTTTTCCTAACTATAACCAAGTAGTTTTTGGGCCTCACCGTAACCACATATTCATTCATGTATCCGCTACAAAATAATGTACAAATGTAATGTATCCGTTGTTTACAGAAACGTACAATGACGGCAGCTTTTCTGGCAATGGGTTGTCTAACTCCGGGGGTATGGTATGGTATTTTCTGAGAAACAGCACCTTGATGCAATGGTTGTGTGTATTTGGGATAACGTGCTGTCGGAGAAATGGGCTCTCAGTCCAATGGGACATTTTTAGGACCAATGGGGCTTCTGAATTGTACTCTGTCAGAACAAAGGGTAGTCCCCACCCTTTCTTACTACCTTCTGCTATGACCAGAACTAAATACAGCACCTGTCACAATCTAAATTGTCCAGAGCCAAAATATTCGTTAAAAAAGATTCTCCCAGGTTTTTATCTCGCTCCATGAAACAAAGGTTTGAAATATGAAAAAGTGAAGAGGAGAAACCACTGCACTGTTCATCAGACCGACACAGGGAGGAGGGTTTTGACAGGACAGAGCCACAAATACAGCTGAGGGAAAACTCTGACTAAATGTTGCATCATGTACACCAAACAGTCTTTCTCACCAACACGGCATGATATAAAAACACCCAGGTTTTTATGCTTCCAAAAAGTACCAGAGAGGAAAGTGCAGCACGCGCTGTGACCAGAGCAGCAATATATATGCCCTTTGCTCATATATCAAGACAGGCGTTTGCACTGGGGAGCTTCAGTATGAATATATCCCATCTGTTGCAGCACTGTTTGTCTGTATCCATAAATGTGAATCATATACCCCTGTGGGCTATGTTCTGGCTCGCTATATGTCTGACTGTCTCTGAAAGTCTCTCTGTGTTGCTGTCCGCCTCCTAGCTTTTCACTGTGACTCTGTCTGGTTGTTTGGCCTTTAGTTAATCCATTCTGTCCCAGCTGGCCCAGGTAGAAAATCTCAAATCACTATTAGAAACCAGACACCAGGCCCCCGCAGTCGCTTTCTCTACCTCTCTATCACTCTCTCTGTTGTTCATCAGGTTTGTTTTTCCTGTCTGGCTTTTTTAGCCTGATACCATGGTCTCTGTGTCTGTCCATGTACTTTTACACTCTACTAAGTCTCCTTTACTTCTTTGTTGGCCTGTGGCTTATCTCTTTCTCTCCCCCCCCCTCTGTTTCTGGACTGTGTCTCTTTTGTGCCGATGTTAGCCCATGAGTGCCTGAAATATTGATGTGCCTCTGTTTAGTCATAATGAGGACAGTCGATAGAGGATTGAAAACCAGACAAAAAAAAATTGTTTTCATACTTCTACTGGATTGCAAGAGGGAATGCTTATGGCACCCAGCGCAAACAAAAACACTGGCGAAATGAAAGCAGCTGCCAAAGAGTCGACAGGGAGAAAGGGAGGGAGGATGGCATGAAAGCTGTGATGACCTTCAAATGAACAATGCACCCAGTTGCATAACATCAACAAGGAGGAGGTGATAGAAGAAAGAATTAGCCTTGAGATCCAAATTCAGGCATTATAAGACTTGTCTGTAATCCTGTATTGGTGCTTTTATTTTTTGTGTGGTTCTGTGCTGCTTTTAGTGCATGTTTTTACCTCAGATAACAAATGGCACAGCACCAAAAATTGTTTCAATTAGTGAGTCTTTTTTCAGCTGGTTTAATAGCTCAGGCTGCGAATTCTCCACACTTTATTCCTGATAAAAAGGGGCTCTCCTTGCACCTTCCATGTGCCGCCGGTTCAGGTGCTTCAGATCAAGGACGGCAAACTTCAGAGGGAAAGAAAGGACTGGAGCACACTGACTGATTTACATACTGTAATAGTGGAAACAGCCTAAAGTTTTAACGCTACTGTGTCTTCTATCAAAATGGACACAGACATTTCACCTCTAACAGTGTACAGAGGAATGGGACACATGAAAAATGAAGTCCATTATGGCCAAAGTAATTGGCTTCTGTAGTTTTTCTACATGCTTGGCAAACGGGAGAAGTTTCAGTTCTGCAGTCTCACCACTAGATGCCACTAAATCCTACACTTTAGTCCTTTAAAGGCCTTTTTTGTTTCACATAAACCAGACGGACATTTTTGAACATATACGACATGAAATGCGTGCTGCTACAGATTTTATGCTGTATTTTTATGCATGCTAGGGGTATAGCTCGGTATGGCAATGTCTGTCTACCATGACATTTTGTATAGAAACTCAAGAAACATACTGACTTTGGTGATCTCCTCACCTTTCCTCTCGCTTCAACATCAGATCAAAATGTCAATTTGTCCAATACTTAGTTTTATTATCGAATACCGGAACTACCAAACTAATGACATTCCCATTAGCCTCAACTTTGATTTGTATTAAGTGCTAATTACCAAATGCTAGCATGCTAACGTGCTAAGCTGAGATGGTAGACGGTTGAGTATCGTGTCATATTGCTGTGTGCAACTGGATAGGCAGATGGGATATGACATTGGGAGGAATTTAGTTTGATTGTTGAAAAGTTCCCGACAGTGTATGCCACCAATGGCATGGCAGTATGCGTCAGTATTCTAGCTTGTGGAACAGTAACCACAGTATTTTTGATAAACTAAGACACACCGTAGTAGTGTGCTGTTGCTAGTTAGCTAGCTTAATTGTAGCTCCTTGTGTGGCTAAAATTTACCGATTGATTTATTTGGTGAATGTCATGATATTATTGGTTGAAAGCGCATGTCATGTTTTGTTTTACAGGAAGAAAACATGATTAAATTTTGATATAAGAATATGAAGAAAGAGATGAGTGCACAATATGGCCGGTGGTGTGATCTAAAGTGCTTTAAAAGTGTATTTTTCATTTAATCTCAGTTTTAAAGGCTGCAAATCAATCAGTGGTCCAGTCCTTTCTCCCCCCCTGAGGTTTATGTCATTTCTGGTTTATCTGCACAGTATAGTTGGAGGTACAAAGCTTTGGTTTCATTTGCTGCCACTCACTCTTGTGTAACACTTGAAGCAACTTCCACAATGATAGGTAATCCATCACAATAAACACTGAGCTTAAGGAGACACTTTTAAATTAAATTATTTCATTATGCTTAAATTGAATGTCTCACTATCAATCACCAGACATCCAGCAAATATTCCCTGTTGCTCTAAGGAATTGATTTGTATATCCATCTTTTGTTAGGCGAGATATACCATAACAGCTCATTTTAACCTTCACACTGCAACGTATAGATTAAAACTTCAATGTGAGTTAATGTGTAAAAACTAATTACATTGGAAAACATATCAAAATGGTGTGGGTAAACGTGAACTACATTTAAACGAAAGTAAATGGGCTGCATGAGGTCTCTTTGCCCACAATAGCTGTCTCTTTCAAGGTGACAATTACCTCACGTAATTAACAAAGTCTCTCGTTCTGGCACTCGTTCATTCATTCACTCATCTATTTATTCACACAGGCTGAATGATTTAGCCCCAGAGATTGAGGCATTGCAGTGTCCGCAGCCAGCTGCATGCACAGCTGAGTGCTGAAGCCAAAGCAGAAGTGCCTGAGGATGCATTTCCTGTAAAAGCTGCGAAAACCTCAGAGTGTATTGAATCGATGCAGGCTATGACTTTTTTCCAATAAACATTATTGAAACAGATAAAGCAAGTGTACAGCAAGTAAGCAAAAATACAATTTGTGTGTATGAATATGCCAATAGAAATATGGTTAAAGACATTCAAAGCAGTTAACCTTGTAAAGCTTACAGGTGCTCTCAGTTTTAAAATCTTTTGTGCTAGTAGATGGATAGATGGATAGAATAGTTTGTATGACTTAAATAAATGTGGGTTATTGCTTGTAAATTATGATGTATGAATATAACATTTTTAAGTAACACTTGAATTAATTAAGAAAAAAAACAAGCCGGCTCGTTAAAGCTCCTCCAGAGTCACAGAAGACATTATATAACGAGCTGAGTAGGAATCAGCATGACGAGTAAACTAACTTTTATGTGTAAAATCAGTGGGGGCCCCTTTAAAGCAGCGAAAGGCAAACAATTAAACAGAAAAAACACCATAATTTGAAAGTATTGCCCTCCTCCTGTCATCCTGATCATGATTTTGTTCTGATGTTGTTGTATAGAGGCAGTTCTATGAGAATCACCATCCTGTTTTCTTTGCAAACGTGTGCCTGTAAAGCCCTCTTCGATGACACGCTGTGATTTGAGGCTCCAGCTAGCTACATAAACATGAATCTGAATTAGCCGCAGACATGATCGCTTGGCTCCGCTTAGCAGAAGGCTGAACTATTATTTTCTCTCCATCTCTGAAATGCTTGACACTTTTGACACATTTTATTTTTGCTTATTGTCAGACTGCTTTTAGACTCTCTGTTTGATGAGTTCATCTTCTTTTGTTGGGGTTGCTTTGCAGTGTAGGCAGTTATTGCCAATGCTGGCATAGCAACTTTTTCTTAAGGATTCTCCGCCACAGAATCAGGCTTTACTGAAGAGATGTGCACATACTTCGGAACGCCCTCTCTCTGAAATGCCCAGTGATTTGCCAAAGTCTCCTGTCACGGGCTAGATTTACTAAACACTGAGGACAGAGCCAAGAGGAGGTGCAGAAGTTGAGTTTTCTCTCAGACCAACTGAATTACAATATGTTCACGGATTATTATGAGACTTTTATTATCTTAATAGCATTCCTCATTGTGCACATACATGTTTATACAATCGGGCAGCTTTTACTCCCTTACTCTGCTCCTGCAGTTCAGTACATCCAAAATGTTCTGCTTTGTTAAACACAGCGAAATGTTAAGGCAGAATTTGGACTTTACAGGTTCAGGTTATGGGAAGCTCCAGGTCAGGGGTTGTTGAATTCCCTTTGTGGGAAAGAGCCACTTGAGGAGTATCACATTCTAGTTGAGTGATATATTTTCTTTTACCTTGCTCAATATCATTTGTTCTTTTATGGGTGTAAATTTTTAAATACTTCACTCATTGTCCTGTTTATGTTACCCAACTCTAAGTCAACTGAAACTCATTTTGTGGTGCTCTACATACATAGTAACAGTGTGGAATGACTGCTGAGACCTTTGGCTCCCTGCTTTGAATTGCTGGAGAAGGTCAGGCGCGTTTAGACAAGTAAATCCAAAGCAACTGGTTGCCTCGGTCAACCCAGTGATTTGTTTACTGTTGTCGAGTCTCATGAGTCATGTTTGAGAGCAGCCACTTGTATGTTACGCCAGCAAACCCATAAGGCAGCTTTCACAGCCAGCAGCACTCAGTCCAAGAGCTGACACAGGGAGCGTGCATGTGGCTGAACTGTATGTAAATACAGTGTCTGTGTCCACATGCTTGGATTCACTCGTGTGTGCACCATTTGCCAACAAAGAATCCTTTGATTTAAAATGAAGTACCCAAACAGTGAGTCATGTGTGAGTGACTTCTTTTCTTGGCAGGCCCTTTCAGTCACTTGTCGTGCACTAGCCAGAGCTACAGTGCTACTCCAGAGACACTGTCATAGGCAATAAATGAACTGAGTGGGCAGGGTTCAAACACAGAAGAGCAAAGAAACTAGCCCACCATTCACCTGTAAGACAATCTGGATAACCAGCATGCTGAAGATGCACTCAAGCCAGCCAGGGAGCTGTCTCTACACACACACACACAAAAAGAAAAGAGAAGGTAGGAAGACTTGGAATAAAGACAGAGGAAGATCAGGAAAGCAGGGTAGGAACATGAAAGAAAAAGAGATGGAGGGGAAAAGGTACAGAGAGTAATCCAAAAATAAGGTGTGTTTAAGGAGTACATCCCGTTGAGGTGGGTGCCCTCTCTCCTCTAAAATGTCACACCTGATATCGAACCAGTGGACCTTATCGATTTGCACTGCAACTGTAGCTTCACCAACTCCAGCAAAAAGCACTCGGAGCCATTTCTTAGCTATTTGATTCCAGTGTAGTCGTAGTAGTAGCAGCAGGAGAGATGGAGAGGAGCTCTTACTCTTGGCAAAGTGATAACTTGTAGTCAAGGTTACAAGGTTCATTTATTTGTCATTTTACAACACAGGGTTACACAGTGAAATGTAAGTTTATTTCATCCTTTCATCAGTAATTCGCCCAAATTATAGATCCAAACACTGCAGTGGATTATGTGCTTTAAAATGAGTAAAAAACACAGTCTCAATGTGTGTTCAAGTGTCCTAAAATTGTACGGTAATCAAAAGTTAATGCAGTCTCACTTAAACATCCCAGTCCTTCTAGTACTGACAAGTACTAGCAGCAGCACTTGAGGTCCTTTGATATGACATGGCACACTGGCTCTGCTCAGGAGTCCAGCGGTGTTAAACTTCATTTAGCAGAAGTGGAAAAAAACAGGTTGACATCTTGTCGAGTACAATTATTCTCTTTCTTGCGGATAGTTAAATGAGAACATTAATAGCACTTTCATATCTTTCTCTTAGATATAGTGCTATAGCAGCTGGTTCACTAGAAACAAGGGAAAAGCAGCTAGCCTGGCTCCGTCCAAGGTAACAAACTCCACCAACAGGGATATATTTCATTTGTTTCATTTGGCTGGCTTGTTGCCTGGCTACATCACACTGACGACAAGCCTTTTTTTGTAGAGATGAAACAAATGTGAGCTTTAGAGGTGCTGGTAAGCATGTTTTGTATTCTGTACAATATGCCGTCCGACCATATCCCAATGCAAATGTATTAATTTTGTTTTGAGCAACCACTCTCAGAGGCAGGGCGAAAAGCCTGTCGTCATAAAGTGGAGCAAGATGCAGTTATACTTCAAATGGGGATATGCCAGAAACTTTTCCCAAAAAGTATTGACAAGTTCACGATGATTTGTGCATATTAATAATGGCAGAAGTAGTTGCGTGAAAGATAAGAAAAACAATTCATATTTTCAAATGACTTTTACCTGACTGCTGATAAATTCTCAAATTGTCCATCATAACATCACAGTGGAAAATACATACAGCCAAACAATGCTAAAATATACTGACATTTAGAAAGACTAAATTATGTCCAACAACTAAAATCTACTTAGATGGGGGTCTGTATCCTGATTTCAATGTAGTATGTCTCATGAATAAAAACTATAGGAAAACATAAATATTATAGGTGGTTTAGACACTATTCAGCAACTTTCTTCCAATTGTACTGAGGCCTTAAGTTTAATTCATACTTCACCAAGTGATCCCTCGCCAAGCCATTGTTGAAATGAAAAATGTGATTCAGGAGACAAGTCCAGGACTGACTCATATTTTCTTTCCCGTTGTGAAAAAATCTCCAGTGGACTGAGTGAAACCCACATGGTTCAGGTTACACTCTCACATTTGACATTTTCTCACTTGGATAGAGCAAAATAAAACCTCTGGACTCAGTTCCTGACTAATTGACTTATTAAGAGTGACATTTTTTAAATGCAGGGATGACACAGAGGGGGAGGGGGAGGACAGACAGAGAACGTTTGAGGAGAGAGAGGTGGACAGCTCCCCTCAGAGACCCTCCCTGCACCATGGTATGTCATTAAAGCCCTACTATGAGGAGCACCTCTTGTTAACAGGACAAAAATGTCAACAGCTGAGACAATCAGTTGAAAATCACAAAGTTTTTGCACGTGTGATGGGGAGCTCACAGCTTTCTGCATCGGTCTATGCTTCGGTAATATCTCCCCTAATAGGCACCAATGTGAAGAAGGTGGGTGTCACGGTGTCACCTCCCTTGGCTAGCAGTGTACTATTTCCTGTTACCATGGTTTCACCATCACAAGCCCGACTGGCCTCTTTGTAGGCGACTGTCATACATGAAATGGTCCCAGATGGCCAGCATTGATTTCATTAACTGAGCTTCTTTTAAGAGGATCCAGTGATTTTTTTTTATTCACAGGGATTATCTCTCGCGACAGACCGGCAACGTTTAGACAGATTTCACCAAGCACTGTCCCTTATTAACTCTGTCAGTCTCTAGGAGATACACAGAGACAACCCCTCACCCAACCACCACCACTACCCCCCTCCCTCTTCCTCTTCCTCTGTGGCAGCCTGCGCCAAAGAGAACATATGGCAGGGAGTCAAAGCTCGATAGCACTCGGTGATGGCTGCATGAGACATTGGGCTGCTACACTGCTGCTGTTCATCCGGTTATTGTATTTCATAAAATGGATAACTGCAGTCCTCTTGTGTGATTGGTGGAGTGACATCAGAAAATACCCGCTGATCTCAAAATCATGTCTTCTTAGAGACAGTGCAGTCAGTAATGTGATGTCTTTAAAATCGGCTGATGTGATATTGATCACGGATCAGTTCCTGCTTTTAAAAATCTTAACTGAAAGCTCCCGGATAACAGATTGAGGAAAAGCCAATCCTTTTCCTAATGTCTGTTATTATGTTCAAACTTAGACATCCTATTCCAAGATAACAATGTTTTGTATTTCTTTATAGTATGCATTTGAGAATGACTACACTATCCTGTTGTAGGGTACTATAGCAGAGGCTGTTTTCTGAAACGAGAGACTGTGTTCTCTGAAGCTCTGTGTGTGTCCTTGACCAGTTTTGTAAAGAGGTTCATTGGTTTTTGTCAGCAGAATTACTGCACATTATCTATCCCTCCTGGCACACTGGCTGTTTTTCTTTGGCTTTTAAAAACTGCCTTTATAAGGCCTCCTCTGGAAAAAACCACACACAGATACCACATGAATAACTTTGGAACAATTTCTAGCCTAATATATTTTTCAAAACTTGTTAACTCTCAAATTTTACTGGCGTCAATTCTAATTTCAGTCTTGTCTTTTTTGCCAAGTGTAGCACTGAGATGATAGATGGATGCTGGAAGATATCTTTTTTGGTATCTTTTGTGCTCAATACTGCTTTTACTACAGTCGATAACAATCTCTTTATTGAGAAGTTATAACACACAGAATGGGTTCGCACTACTTGGGGAGTTCTGGTCATAAAGACTAAATATTTTTTGGTGTGCCCCATGGTTCCATCCTGGATACTGTTCTTATTCTATATGCTGCCTTTAAGGCTGAAGAACCTTAGAAAAACATCAGTCACCCAACTATGTTTAAAGACATACATGTATACCTGTTTTGGAGAAGGTTGAGACACAATGAATTGGATAACAAATCAAACATTTTGCTTGGGTTCCGTTCGGCCCACTTGACATGCTGCTGTGTTGTGCTATGGCCTACGTGACAACGCCTGAACGCTACACAGGCTCCGCTCCAATTGAGTGTGTGTAAGTGCCATGCTGCACTGCTGTGCGGGTGCCGTGTTTGACTGTGAGTAATGGCAGCCTTTTGATGGTCATTTACACACTGTCCATAACAATAACTATGTCAGGTAACAAACTACGTCGGGTTTGGGTCGGGTTCGAACTTAAAAATCAGAATTCAGTCAGGAAATTGTGTCCCGAGCCGCCATCTTGTGTGCTCAACTGTGTCTGTGTGTGTCTGTGTGTGTGTGTGCGGGATGCCCCCCCCCCCCCCCCCCAATTTAATGGTAGGGGAAACACTGTAAAAAGAAGTAACCAGTGTAACATTTTCACTGGCTTCCATGCTGCTTTTTACGGTTCACTAACTCGTTTTTTTTGCCTATCACACAAGTAGGAAAAACACAGAAAGGCATACTTGTCTGCAGAGCCATGTACACCACTCTCGTCTACTGCAATGCACTTATTTTGGTGGAAAGGGGATACTGGACAGAGACATAGATTCAGATACTGTATCTCCCTTTTTCTTGCCTGACATACACTTACAGTCCCAACAGTATGTGCACTATGCCAATTCTTTAATGAAATACAGTGTTCTTCCATCTGCTGTGTTGAAACTGAAATATGTCCATTAATGTACAGAGAAAATCACTCAAAATGTGTTCCCACCCCCACAACACATGTACTCCATGCATTATTCACTTCCACCACTGGCTTTAAGTGAAGTGTAAACAGGCCCATCAGACAACCAAAGAGAGATAAATGTTTGAGTCTCTTTAATGGCTTTCGTTCAGTGACATTCACTTTTTAACTAGCTGTAATGAACTCCAGCCACCACAAACTCACGCGCACACACATTTTTCACACAGTAGCCTGTAAAACATCCTCACCGCTCACGCACTTAAACATCCCCCGAGCAAAGTAACACCCTGTTGTAGACAAAATACTCTGTTTAATATCAGCAGTCAAACATGGAGCACTGGGGAGCTGTGGTTAGCAGCCGGTTTGGACCGTGTGCTTTTCCTCCTCGCAGCTCACTGATTTGAGCTTCATTCGATGTGAGAGCTACTTCAGCAAGAGGGGGAGAGAGAGAGAGAATGACAGTGACAGAAAGGGAGAGATTATGTTTACGTCCCTGTTTTGAGTGTGTGTGTGTGTGTGTGTGTAATAGGCTACTGTAGGAAAGTATGCAAATGACCATGCATGTCTTTCGGGGATTTGCTAAATGGGATTTTTGAGGACGATGTTTTGTCCTTTGGTGCATTTCTGAAATTATGGCTGACACCTTCCTCAGAGAAAAGAAGACTAAACTAGACAGATACCGGCTTGTGTGTGTGTGTGTGTGTGTGTGTGTGTGTCACGTGGTTACACCGTGTGCAGAGTTATTGCGTGTTTGTTGTCACTCTGCGTTGACGCCCGGCAAGACGCTGTCGAAAAAACGCTACTGGGAATACATTTGATTTGCAAATGAAAAACACACCCGCACATTTGCAAAGACACACACGCCTACGCACACACACACACACACACACACACACCCACCCTACACATAGACACAGGTGTGTTTGTTCCCCGCGGGGATGATTTGCAACTGAATAGGCGTGTTGCAGCGGCTGACAAAATGCTTCCAGGGGAAAAACAAGCCTGTATGCACCAAGGACATGCCATTTACCAATGTTGTACCTTTTATCAATAGAAGCCTGTGAAAACACCTTTAGTTACTGCTAGAGTGGCTCTATTAAAATTCAACCAAGTGCTGTTTGCACTAACTTTCCAGTCAATGCTTACTGTTCACATTGTGTTTCAAGGTCGTCTCTCTTTACACTCACAGATGTGTGTGTGTGTGTGTGTGTGTGTGTGAAGCTCAGACGACGGCAACTAAGTTTCACTGCAGCCTAAATGTCACCAGACACTTTACTATTTCATTTTTCACATTCAAGGTATGTGCTGTAGCATGTTTATCCTCCGTTTCTCTGTGTGTGCACACGTGTGTCTACATCAGGGTGTGCACTGGCAGCCAGCTGGTTTTGATGACCCGTAGCGTCACCTCTCCATCGCCCCGTTGAGAAAGCACAGGTGTTTTCACTGATAGCTCTCTCTCTTTCTCTCAACCAGGAAGTGACGACCGTCCACACCTCCTCGCCCAAAAGAGTGAAGTCCGGTAGTCTCACACAGGCTGACCCATCAACACATCAGACCATGGCCTCACCTAAGGACACCACTCTTTGTAAGTGCTTTGTTTTTCATTTGGAAATTGCATTTTTTAAGAATGAAGTTAAAAACTTTACGGAGGCTTTGATGCAACATCAGATGTGTTATAACATATGACAGCAGGCCTAGCTCTCTGATTGCATCATGGTTAGTCTGTCAAACAAACAACCGAGGCTGCCGCATGCTTAATGCAATGTGGTGTCCCATTTGTTCTACGAGATAAACATTTGGCAGAAAGCAGCTTTTGAAAACTAGATTGTTCATTGCCAGATAAGGCTGCCTCCCTGGCAGGTTTTTAATGGGAAGCTGGGGGCTCGCTAGATACCGCTTCCATTATTGTGATAACGACACTGTGGTGGCTACCTCCAGTTAGTTTTCCACTGACGCTGATAGTAAGTACACAGAGATGGAGATTACAGTGCAAGGTACAGTCCATTTTTTTAACTGCAAGGATCAGAGATAAACTAAAGAGAGCAGGTCCTAACACACAGGCCGCTCAGGGAGGAGTCAGTGTTACTTAGTGGATTAAACAATTAAAAATTAAAAAATGTGGATTAAAATAAAAAAGACTACAATTTGATTCTGTAAAACTATTAAGAGTTTTCTCAAAACACTGCTTGTAGAGCAGATCATATCATATTCCCCCCACATTCAAATTAGAACAAGATTACAAGTCTACAAAACTGAATACTGACTTTTAGTTTCATACAGGACACAAACACCTGACTCCTGGGTCAAAGTCCTGTGTTTGTTGGACCCTGCCACCCTTCTTCAGTGGAGTTTGTCGCTCTTTATACAGTGTCTGTTGCTATTAACATCTTATGGCTTATTATGCTCAATGTTAGATATGTATACGGACATGGACAGAGACTTTTGTATGTACTCTGTGTTCATGTCATGCATATTTATACACATTTTCTGAAAGCTTTCAGATACGGATGAAAGGATTAAAGTCTTTACAACACAAAATCTTGGGGGCCGTGTAACGTAATTCCAACAAAATACAACCCTAGGACACAAAGAAGACACTTTAGAAATGGTGGATCAAATTGTTAATATAGTTAAAAGAATTGTCCGTCCACATTTCTCGTTGCATTCAGTGTCCTCACAGACCACCACCTTCTACAACGCTACCTCAGTTTAAAGGTACATTATCACGACCTCCTTCACTGTCACCATGTTTGTTGTTACTGGAAAATTTTGACTGCCCTCTAGTGCCTTCTAGTGAATTTATCTATGTCAAAATAAAGGATGCATGGACGTATGCAGGGTCCAAAACTAACACTCGCCACTCGCCAATTACGGGTAGATTTTGTCTCTGGCTGGTAAATTTTTAAGACCACTTGCCACTCTGGTGAGTTATCTTTTTTTACCAGCGAAAAATGCATTTTTTGTTACTGGGGAACGATGGTGGTATCGGCTGGTTTCCTGGCAGAGTAATGTGTATTTCAGGCAGAGATGATCTTTGGTCACTTTCTTTTCTATTCTTTGGCAATACAAACATCTTCACATGTCACGTTCATGCAAATAAAAAATTGAAAATAGAAAGGCAGTGAGAGAAATGGTGATTGAGTGAGAATCTAAAGTGATGGAAGTGATGACAGACCTCAAAGTAGCATTGAGGTGTTAAACACACACATTCTTACACACACGCTCATAAACTCAACCATGCATGTTCACACTCAATATATTCACACTCAGACTGAGAGCCTCTCAGTGTCTACCTGAGATCAGTCAGGCTTTGTCACCCTGCAAGTCTCTAAATCTCTATGCCGTGTCTAAAATTGGAGTTTGTTGACAATCCTGTTGTCCTGACTGAGTGACAGCTTTTGTCTTTGCTGACAAGTTGTCAGTGACAAGGGCACATAATCTGCCAGGTCAAATGACAGGGGGGTCTACAGGGGCTGTTACCTGCAAAGCTGCAACGTTTAAATAACTGTGCTGTAAGCAGATGCAAATCTCACCTCTAAATCTCCATGCTGCTGCTCTTTCTAAACAGGCCCCTTGTTTACTTGTTTCCTCTCGTACATGTATAACATCACCAGAATCACCACCATGAAACCGTGGCTGGCTTTGTGGAACACACAGTAGTAGGAGTAAATAGGAATACCTTTTTTATTTTATTATTTAAAGGCTGTGTGTATTTTTATATTAGTCTGTGGCTGACTTTACTTGTCAGACACACTTGGCCCAGGAGAATTTTTCAGAGTGTGCAAATGCTGCCAGTTGGAGCTCGATCTGCCAAAAGACATTTTTTTGTTTTAATTAATCTCCTCCCAGATTTGCCTGCCAAATAATGATGTCTTTATAATATTATCCTTTGGAAAAACAAAGATTTTCCTCCCGTCAGTTTCAGATTTGAGCCCCTCAGTGTCTATTATGGGAGAGAAATTAGCCCTACAGATATGATTGATGTTTGTAAATTGAAAATTGAGGTTTGACTGAAATGTGTATTCATCTGAGGTTGTTTTTGGCATCTTAAGCCATACAATGTCTATACACTGGGAAGGTTTAGTATGCATGGTAATGTGGTTGTTCTCTAAAATCCTTGACATTAAATAATAATGCTTCTAAACCATGCTGAACAAATAAATCCCTTCTATAAATCTGGGGGCGTTTTATCATGATTACTCTCAGTATTTTTGGTTTCACCTTGACTAATGGTCTGTTTACCCAAGTAATTATTATTCATAATTTCTGTCTGCTGTTTCTGTTCTTTTGTGTGTTCCCTACATTTCATCTTTAAGTGAGACTATATAACTTTTACGAGAAGAAAAATCATAATCTTCCTGTCACAAACAAAAACCTGAATTAATGAGCAAATACACACAGAGGTTTGGCTGCTTCAGCCTTAATTAGTCTGCTATGACCGGTAGCTTATGATAACTAATGAAAGCTAGCTTTAGTTAGCTAACATTAGACAGATGTTCCTGCTGTGTAACTAATCGAGGCAGTTCATTGACTTCATGACTTACAGTGCACAGTTTGAAAAAAGCAACTGAATCTTCGGACAGTAGTTGCTTAGCTTCGCATGAAGACTGGGAGCAGGTGGAAACAGCAAGCCTGGCTCTGTCCAAAGTTAGAACATCCACCCACCGATAAGTGAGCACATTGATTGCTCATCCAGGTATCTTATGGGAAGTTCCCTTCTGTGAGGATCTGTTAAAGATTATTTCCTTGCTTGTATTTTTTCCCCCTACTTTTCCTTGTTCGCGTGTTAAATTTTAAAAGTTCTGTGTCAATTATTATTTAAAAAGCAGCCTTTGTGAACACTTCTATGTAGCTCGTCCAGGTTCATTTTACAAGTGCATTCAGACTCGCTAGCGACATTAAGGTACAGCCACACATCGGTGAATATCTGCCTTTGCAAATACATAAATGTCTAGTCCCAGAATACGATACAACCCCTCGTTCAAAAATGAAATCTAGAAAAAAACATTGCCTTGTTTGTCACCAGTATGCTAATTGCACTTCACTTTTATAAGAGAAAAAATTAAGCTACAGTAAATACATATCCTATGACCCTGTCTACTCAGCACCACTCTCCAACCCTGACTATCTTTTTGACTAGAAATTGTTAGGGATCGGGAAAGCCTTGACACTGAGTTCTCACAGACAAAAGAAAAACAGGTGAAGTAACCCATGAGTCATTAGCATTGATTAGCACATCCAGATACAGCATATTAGACAACATGGAACGGTAAATCTCTTTGTTGGCAACTTACTCAACAAAAGAAAGTAATTAATCGCATACATAACTTTATTTACTGAAAGTTATTTTAGTTTTAAACTCACTTGAATGTGCACTCACTTCAGTTTGGGGAGATTCTCAGGCCCCTTCATTAGGTATTCTACAGGAGTATGTTTATTTTCCACTTTAGGAACAGGAAATCCATGTGCAATTTCAGTGGGATTATCAGCAGAGTGCAGCTTCTCCACAAGCCTGATAACCACGCTTTTCTCTCGTCGATGTGCCGGGGTGGGCTCCTGGAGAACACCCTGTGTTTCATATATGAGGTTGGTAAACAGGCATGATCGCGGCAAATAATATTGAAAGAATAGACATGAATGATTCCTGCAGGGTTATATAAAGCCAGATTCTCTCTCGTATTGTCAAAACAGATGTGTTTTTTAAAGCGTGAACATAAGGTCACTGGTTTAAAAGAGGACCTTTGCCACTGCTTTAGGGCAACGTGTGTCCAAGACAGAGGGAAAACAAGGAAGAAAAGAAAGAGAGACAGACAGAAAGAGAGGATAACAGTATGATTTCCTGTCTACCACTTACCTTCAAACTGATTATGTCTTAATCGTTAAAGGTTTCTCACTCAATTCTCCCGGGCCTCTGCCCAGCAGGCACTGCAGTGAATTTCCTCACTTTGTGCTGGTTGCAGTGCCTTACCGTCCATCTGAAGAGCTGTCTTTGAAAAAGCTTCAAAGAAAGGTACACTCAACTCCTCTCGGCAGAATGTTTTAAATCATTCACAACACTGAAAAAAGGGTGAGCAGCTTTTACTGGCAATATTTAAGTCAAGAGGGACATGGTGAGCATGTAGCTCGGTCCTATACAACAGCAGGTTTTTAACACATTGAACTTAGAGTAGGAGCTGCGCTATCAAAGTGTTTCTTTGAGAAAAAAAACATGTCTGGGAAGCAGTGATGTAGACACGCTGTAAGTGATGCTGTGCACATCAATCTATAATGTACATAGAGAGGCAGAGTTAAATAAGGAAAAGGTATATTAAGCCCTGTTCGCACGGGATACACCAGGGGACCTCTAGTCATTTCTAGACTAGTAATAATTGCGGATGTCATCTGTGATGTAATCCAGTGTGAATCTGCCATGTCTTTATTTGTTAAGTAAAAATTCTACCACAAATTACTCACCATAGTTATAAGTCATGTAATAATTTTAGTCCAATGCAAATCGGTATCTCACTTATTTGGTATTGTATTTAGGTTTTGTATTTTCTCATCTGTTTTCTGCCTCTTTCCCAGTTGAGAATTATGAAGGCTGCATTGGCAATTATAAATGAAAGCATTGACAGCATTTTGGGTGCAAGATCTAATTTTGCATTGATAGCCCAACATCCATTAAGTGGAAACAAACCATTTAATTTTTGAGAGAGGGTTAGGGTTAGTTTGGCGCTCCACTGACTCATTGAGCACTCCATTTTTAAGCGCTATCCATTTAGAGGTGGTGAAATCTTAATGTTTCATGATGTAAATGTATTTCCATTTTTTAATTTCCTGTTCGCTTTACAGACAGACAGACAGACAGCTAGCTACTTTAACATGCAAGAAAAGTGCCCATTGCCCTCCCCCTTTAGTCTCCACTGGTTAGATAATGTTAGCCTTGGATACTTTGCACTGCGCACCACCTGCGTCAGGTGGGAGGTAGCTAGCAGCGCAGCTCATTCAGCGATTATTGCTGGAAACATGGTAGCCACCCTCCAGTCTCCCTTATAGGTAAGTGGCTTCATTTTGAGCTGCAGAATTCCTTTAGTATTAGTAACTGTGTTAGCACCACTAACTGTGCTGAGCCCGCTAACTGTGCTAACAGAGCCAACACTGTTAACACAGTCAGCAGTACTAAATGTAGTTCACACCAGGGCAACCTGGGGGGAGACCAAATGGTGGGCACAGTGTTTCCACAGCAGCACAATTGGGTTATGGTGTTATTAGTGGTAAGCGATAAATGAGCGGCCCCGCTAGCTAGCTCCCACCAGAATGGGTTAGTGCACAGTCCAGGACTCTAAAGAGTAGCAAAACTAACATACACCGACAAGCGTAACCGGTCAAAACATTCTCGGCCTTAGACTGAATAACTGTTAACCGTTGACATCCCTAGTTTGTGCACTAAACACATATGAGATGTTTTATTTTGTAAGTTTTAGAGGTGCTGTTAGGTGTATGTTTTGAACTTTGGACAAAGCCAGTCTTCACTCCCATTCTTTGAGCTAAGCTAAGCTAATCCCTTCCTGGCTCCACTTCCCTTTCAGAGTCGTGTACAGACAAGACTCTGAAAGGGAACCATTAGCCTGCTTACTAAAAATCTGAACTTCATATCCTAAAAATCTGAATGTCATATTCTTTTTTGTTTTGCTGTCAACTTGTCTTAGACTGTACATGAGTAGCGACCTTCTTACTTTGCCAGTGTTTGTTTGTAGTTGTGTGTGTAGGAAGCAAAGTGTGTGAAATCTATCTCCACTGTGCCTGCTGAATCATGAAATGCCATGATATTTACCATCCTAACAAGCAGTAATTTCAAATGCCAAGTGTCCTCCTGCTCTCTGCTGCGTAAATGAAGGATGTACCAAGTGTCTGTTTCCCGGCTGACAGTGTGGGACGTCTGTGTCCATAAGCCTACTGTGTGACATAAGGTTAAGAGCATGTTGGGTACCTCGACACTAAAAAAAGCCAACCAACATCCACCTTCCCTCTCCCCCAAGTCACTCCTATTTTTTACGAAGGGGACTTCTAAAATAAAATCAGCTGTCACTGGACGCTGGGGCCTCACTGAGCTGTGGAGCACACTGCTGGAGCTGGTCTCCAAGCCTCACTGTCTGCCTGCCCAGGATTTGCTTTGTGTATCAGGTGAAGGCTGGGCAACTAAGCCCATTTCATTCTCTGGAGATCCAAGGTCCTTTTCTATTCTGTTGGATTCTATTGTGGTTTGACGTGCAGGGCAACCTACACAGTTACAGAAGGTAAGCGATGTATGCGGACTATCAGCATTTCCAGACTGACTTTTGTATCAACGTCAGCCCCACTGTAGCACAGCTCTTTAAAAGGATTTTCCACACAAGCACAAGTGGAAGGAGACAAATTGGAAATGGTGGATGACATTTTAGCTGATAATGAATCAGTTTGATGTGCCCAGGCTGCGCAGACATGAGTGTAAAATAAGATGAAATGCAGGGGGCTGTTTTGTGTTGAAACATCAGGGGCTGGAGCTCCATAAAGAACGAGACGTGATATTGCAGTATGTTTCCAGGATTCCACTAGGATTTGTGCTTTGTTATAAAACATGCATGGGCCCTTCCTGTTTCCTTCCACCAGACATAACCAGCAGCAATCTGATCTGGAATATTCTAAAAGCATAGCAAATCGGAGACAAAGTGCTTAGCCTCGCATAAGGAAGTACCCGAGGGCAATCCAGCTTCCATGTAAAGAAGTTATTTTGATAGATCTGACAGCTCAATTATTGTGCCTGTTTTGCCTTCGTCGGTAAGGAAGAAATCGCCCTCCACGGCTGACATTTCAATTAGTGTAGCTCAATTTGGCTCCCCTGTCAAACCTCGCCAGCCAAAAGCTTTGGTCAGTAAGTACTGAACAGAAAATTGGGTTGCTTAAGGCTTCTTTTGTGTGGAGAGGGCAGAGAAGGGGGTGACACCTCTGTGATTAGAGGGCGGCCTCTGCTTGACACAGATCTATGGGCCTTGATTTAGCTTTGAGCTACTAAGCCATGCTGCTTTCTCTTGCAACCTTAAATTACTCTCTTGTTCTTTTCTCACTTTCCTGGACACATTCTCCTCTGTTGTCTTATAGCCTAGCACCCCACGAAGCCCTTCACCTCCTCACTTCTAGCTAGCTGGCGGAGCAGCACCTCACCTCTGATCGCTTTCATGGAGAGGAGGCAGTGACATGGAGGTCAATAGCCCCCGGCTTGGCTCAATATAGCCACCGAGTCATGCATACCAGCAGCAGCATGGCCTCCGCCGTTGACTTTACCCGGCCTCTCTCTCTTCCATTACCCCTCGCACGGTGCCATCATTTGTGCCGCCGCCGTGGCATTGCAGAGATAAGAAGCTAATACTCGGAGAAGAAGAAAATAATAGTGAGTGTGGAGGTAAACACGCCTCTAAGCAGTCCAATATGCTCTCCGTCAAAAGCAGAAATGACATAGGTTATAAGTGTAAGACTGTGAAAAGGTTTCCTGACATCAATACCACACAGTAAACAGAGACGTGGCCTTCATTATATTGGGGCATCGTAAGCAATGAGAAAGCTATTATTAATGCTAATTAAACATCTGTTGGTGCTAGTAGTAATTAGTTACAGCATAGAGATGGTGACTTTTAAATCTTAGAAAATATCCTCATTAGTAGTTCTTCAATTTTGCCTTTACTTTATTTTCTTCCTTTTCTTTCTCTCACACACATTTCCAATCCATAAATCTCCCTGTCACAGGGGAACATGACGCTGCAGACAGAGCTGGGTTATAAAAGTCAGCCCCCCCCCCCCTCTGAGCGCTGGTTACCTCACCTCCATGCTATGGCAGCTTTGCATACGGCATTCCTCTCTCAGAAGCCAGGGATATCCAAAGCGCTGTTGTCACCGCTCCCGGGCATCAAAACCCGCATGTCTCTGCCTCTCTGACAGCTCCAGACCATGACGTGGACATTTGTCTTGGGTGATAAATGAGGGCATTATCCTTGTGCTTCTGTCATTGAGCTGGCATTAGGTTGCACCGCAGCCTCAGGTGTAGGATTTCTGACCCATATTAATAGGATGTTGCGGGTAAAACTCATGTTTATTTTCAGATGATGCTGTCCCGGGCAGCCTATTTCTGACGGGTTATTGGTTACACTAACATGCCGGACGTAGCAGAAAGCTAAAATTGGATAAGGAGAGTGTGCTCTTGTCAGTTTCATCTGTATTAACGTCACACCAGCAAATGGCACAGCAAAATTCATCCAAGCACTGTTACAAAACTATCTGTAGGGCTGATAACACACGATCCACTCAGGAACATTATAGTCACTCTCAATAGCTCCCCAAGATTCTCTCTGTTTTGATTTTTTTCTGCACTTGTGCCATTTACACCGCTGATGTTTTATTCGCAGGTTTCTCAGGTTCATTACATTCAATAAAGAGTTATTGAAGCAAGAAAAAAGCTCTCACAAGAAGCTAATGCGTGAGCTAACTGACATTCAAAATAATTTTTAGCTTTGCCCCGTATGAGACAGTAGTTCACCCACAGAAGACGCATTTGTAGCATTAACTTCTGTGTTGCAACCAAATCTAATGGCACAGAGGTTGAGCAATGTACTGCTGTGGACGTGGCTGCCGCAAAACGTATTTTAGCCACCTAAAAATATCAGTATCAGTTTGGTGTCGGCTCTACTTGGAGTATTTTCTCCGCTTTACCCTCCACACTAACTGATAGAGGCAGCAATAGACCAGCAACTCCTGTGTTCTGCTTAGTAAAATTACTTTTTGTCAGCGGAGTCTGGTGGCTTTGAGATAACGGCTTCAGTTCTCCATTGGAAATTGCTGTCAGAAGGCAAGGCAAAGCAGTGAAAATATTCTCCTACAGCTTACACTTAAACTGATATTGATTTTTTAAGTGGGCCTTTTCGTAGGTGGCTAAAAACAAATCTAAGGAGGCAGCATTTGCTCAGCGCCATTTCATTTCATGTATCGTAAACAAACACTAGGATACGGTCTACAGGGAATGGGAATCATAAAGAATTCTGGGGTGGTGCTGCCATCTTGGAAGGATATGTGTCCGTAGCCATCTATCATCCATTCATCATCACAAGTGTATAAGCATGTGCGAAAAACAAATGCTCACATGAAGAGAAGCTCTCAACAGAGGCAAAGAAGCAAAATTGATAGGGACCTTTACAGATCTTGATAGCTTGCCACCCATTAACGTTATGGTCCCTGATGTCTATCTGGTGTTTGGAGTTTGTGCCTACACCTGTCAGCAATTCAAAAACTTTCCGTCTTTGGAGGCCCACATATAATTAAAAGTCAAATGCCAACTACACAATCATCCGGGCAAAGATAAGCTAGCTAATGATATGCTAACTAAATGCTAGAAAGATTTCAGCTAGTCATGCATAATTAATCTACCAGAACCTAGCAAAATGAGACACGTAACATTAGCCTACCTTTATATATGTCTGTATACTATATGTGCTGCTTTTGCTGGTTTGTATCTCATTCACTGAGTAGTTTCACCGCTGAACTTTTGTGTCAGTTCAGCAGTTCTTTTTGACACTTACTGTAAACAACCAGCGGACGACACTCCTAACCTTATCCTTCAAAAATCGCTGACTCACTGTTGGTGAAGACACATTGTCATTCCCTATGGATGATGCATCACAGCTAATAGGCTCTCTTTCTTCCGTCAAGAATACTGCAGGGCAAAAGTTAACCACGACTCCCAAGGTGCATTTCGGCAAGAGGCATCCGATTACCCAGTTCAAATCCTGGGCTACTAACAGCAGGTGAAAGCAGAAGAATTTTGGTCTAATTGGCCAACAATGGCACTGTGTTTCACCCCAGCTCTGATATGTTTTTCTGTTACATTCAAAGAAACTTCCTGAATCAGCAGCTCCTCCCAGTACCCAACTCTGTTGGTTAAATGTGCAAAGAGACCAAACCAATGGGTGTTTGATTTCTTCATTTATGGATACCAGGGGAGAGGGCGATACCAAGCCAGTGTGATCATAGGTTTACTATAAGTGGACTATAAGAGAGCAGTGAAGATGAACGGTATGTACTATACCACTAAGCTCTTACTTATTAATCTAAATACCATAGCAGCAAGAGGGCCTTCACTGGATCCATATGCATTCAACTAGCAGCTGCTCCAAGGCTTTTCAATCGGTTTTGAAGTAGAGCTCACACTGACCTCTACTTTGAGATGAGGTTATACGCGTACGCATATATGTGGAGAAAATATGTAATAATCTAGTGGGAAAACACAACAAGGGGGAGGATTTCAAAATGTCACGAGGTTACAGTGTGAGCACATAATGAGAGGGAATCATTTCTATTTAGGGTCTTCTATCATCCCACGGTGTTGCTGCCCGGAGAGAGAGAGAACATGCCAAGAGCTAAAAGTGTGGGAGTGTGGGTGTATGCTGAGCCTTAATGGAGCCTTCTCTGTTGCCTAATGATGCTTTGTAGCACAGAAAAGTCAAATGTAAAATCCATGGTCTTCTCTAATTGGCTATCCGCTGGGATGTGCTGAGCAATACGAAGTATCGTACAGTAGTGGTGTATGATCGATGAGTATTCCACTTAGGTTTTGTGTCAACATTTGTTGCAGCTTGTTTGCCTCCGGCCACGTCTTGGTCAAAACTTCTACAGTATCTCCAGATATGCAGATATTTTTATCTGACTCAGGGTGGGATTTTAAGCCATTAAGATAAGAAAAAGGCAAAAAGTAAAACTTTAATATTTCAGACTATTTCCTCGCCATCAGTGTGATTATGTAATATCTTTCTTTGTGTTTGTGTAGCTGCAGATAGACACACGCCAGGAGCCGAGGACCAGGAGGACGAGCCGGTGTCGGTGAAAGAGCGGCTGGCGATGTATCAGGCTGCCGTGTCCAAGAAAGAAACCAGCAGTTCCTCCTCTGCTGCGGTAAGATGATACTTCCACGTGGATGTAAGGAGAGACGGCAGTGAGGATATGCAGGCAGCTGGGGAGACGGCAGACAGGAACAGACATGTTTGGATTCAATTATTACATTGACAATATGGCGTTGCCGATGTTTATGACCATTTCATTCACCCCAAAATATAAATCTGCTTTCACCAAACACTGTCCTGCTTGTCGGCTACACTGAGAGAAGGGGTGCCACAGGGCTCTGGTGGGATGGCAGCATTATTTGTCAAAGTGTCAAAAGGCTCAGTACTGGATGGGATAACCAAACCTCTAGAGTATGAATGGGAGCCAGGGGGAATCATGGACCAGACATTTCATATGGGGCTGCTGTTTCAGCACATTGAATTAGACAATTGAAGACAATTGTTCATAAGAGATATGTTAATTGAAAGTAGTATTACTTATAATGGTTTGTAACGTTGTTGTAGTACTGGAACCCTTACAAAAAAAGTAGTGTCCTTGTCATGTTTAAGACTTTCATGAGTTGTTAGCAGTTCCACCAAAGAGACATTTCCCCTCTAAGCTCTAGCTGTGGGCTCATAGGAGTAATATTATCTAATATTTTACAAAGAAAAAAAGATTAGAGGAAAGTCCAGAAAAAGAACATCAATTTTTTCTTCTTTGCTCTCCAGCGCTGCCACTACAGGCACATCTTGAACTGTGTGTCAGGCACCAGTGCCTAAGGGGGCACCAAAACAGCCCAATATGATCATCATGAATCATAATCCTGTGTATTACATTAACTCTCTGTGTTAAAGTGCTCTCAGATACAATGCAGTTTGAGCTGCGCTGCCTCTATTTTTACATTGTTGTATTAGTAGTTATACTGCAAAGGATCTGAGTACTTCTTTCACCACTAGCCTTAACACATTGTTGGTTAGCTGAAAACTGTCTTCTTTCACAACACATATATCTCAAACATATGTTATGAGACCCGCAAATGCAAGAGATAGGTAGGCATTCATCAATCTTTCATGGAAAAGCAGCTATAAATCAACAACAATACACTTCTGTTTTATCTCATTTTAATGCTAGAGTTATAAAGTAAGTAAGTCTAACATATGTTTTATCTTACCTAATGATTATTTATGTCATAATGAGAAACTGCTTACAATGCTGCCTTTTTCTTGTTAGCACACAGAACCATCAATCACCATTTCAGAGTAGTGTAACTGCATCTGTAGCGAGAAAAAAAGTGTACTTTGCAGCAAATTTAGATGAACTCACACAGCCAGCACATCAGCAGGCCTTCACGCTTTAATTAAACAAAAAAACATTTCTGAGTATCCCTGAGTCATTAGTCATTACCGAGAACAAAAAAGCCTCAGTGGCTTTGAAGAGCCTGCATGCACTTTGTGAACCCAATAATTCAACTGTGTGAGCAGTTAGTCAGCCAAGGCCACAACAGTAAGTCAGCTCAGGAGGTAAAACTCGAAAATGCTTTTCCCTGAAGAAAATGTGTGTGAATACTGACAGCTGAAAGAGACAGAGAGACACAGACAGAAAGACAGATGCTCCAATCAGAGACGGGCAGAAGGTGATGGAGGTCCGAATCTGCTGTGTGTCTGTATCAAGTCATTGTTGAGTACAACTTGTAATGACATGAGTACTACTTCAAAAAGACACTCACAGTCAAAACCTGTGAGTTTCATCACTGAAATGTCTTCACTCTGAGCATTCCAAGACTTAACTGAGGATGTAGACATGCCATATGTATGGGTAGGTAAAAAAAATGACTGAGAAACGGTTTTAAAAATCTCCACATTTGGATTTTGCTCAAAACTTTAAGGCAGAAATATTAAAAACTGTAGGTCCTATTGCTCAAATGGGCACATCATCTGAAAGTAGACAAAAATATCTACGTTTTGATGTTTAAACTGTGTATGAGGAGTAAAAGTTGTGGAGGCTACAAGAGTTTTAGTTAGAAAATTAAATCTAAAAAATCAGAGCAGCAGAAAATCATTTGTAGCTGACATCACAGGTCATGTGACACACTCAAAGCAGTGAAATACACACCCAATATAAAGTCAGAGAAAGTAATGTCCAATCCATGAATCAGTCATGAGGCTACACTGTGTTGTGTTTACAGAAGGCAACCTGCCAACTTCTGGAGTCTTTGGACGTGAGGAGACACAGCAGTCACATGCTTACTGCAGGCAGATTTACATCCACATTACTGGTTAGATTTCGCTACTGTATGAACCTCTCTGAAAGCACACTCAGTAAACACTGGGTCTGTGTCAGCCATTTTAAATGAGCGCTGTTAATTTCATGTTATATCAATGCAGCTATTGTACCCTGAAGTAGTAAAATATTGATAACATGGAGCCCTGTTATAAAATGTCAGCGACCTGAACTCCTCCACAGTACGTTGTAAATTACATTGTCTCCTCATTTACATTAAAAAGGAAAGGTGACGAGTGCGCATGTTCAACATCAAGACACACACACCCACACACATCGCAACAAGCTTCTCATATAGTGTATACTGCAGTGTGTCATAAGGCTCAAGAGGCTGTGTTTTACAGTAATTTAAAACAGTGGTGATAAAAAATAACAAATAAATTAAAAAACTTCAGATAAAGACGTGTCTTCTACGCAGCACGACTTGATTTTACGAGTGCTGATTTTCAGTGAGTGCATTAGCTGTTCGCTGGTCACAGGTCTGCATAGTAACAAGCCACTCGAGGCCGGGCTTTACAGCCATTTCAGAGTAGATGAGAGGCGTTGTTAACATAACACAGAGTGCTTTTCTAGCTGCACTAACATCACAGTGAAGCACCGCCTCAAGAGGCTTGTTGCTTTTTATTAAAGTCCGTGGCACATAATTATCCTTAAAATAACAACCATCACACAAGTTCAGTAAATCGTCTTTATTCCTTTATCGATAGCTTATTGATACCAATAGATAAGCAAGCACCAGCCTCCTGTGGTGGATACTGACAGCTGAATGTGGATGTTTGTGTGTGTGTGGAGGGGGGCACTGGAATCCTGTTTTTCTGCTGTACCTTTGCAGCTGCTGTCTGCATGTCCACACACAAGTGACAAGGTGTTTAAAGATAGCAGGACCTTTGATGGACACCATTCAGTCTGCCCAGTCCATCATGCAGCAGACCTGTCACCAGCAACTATCTGTGCACGACTAATATGCACAGCAATACTGGTTCGATTCCCTGTTGTTTGAGCCTGCCTGAATGCACGCACAGAGGATATTAAATCTATAACCAACCCATTCTCATTCCCAGGTCGTCAAATACCGTCTCTATGTCACGCCCCTTGTCTCTTATAGTGACGCACAGGGCATCCTTAACAACTACATGGACTTTGTTGCTCTTTATACCACGTCAGCGGTGACCAACAGAGGATGGGTTTACACTGGACTTAGTTGAAAGCCGATTGCATCTTAAAAAGACACAGGGCTCTTTGGTGTGGCTGTCACATGCTGAGGGGTGTGACAAAGTAGTAGGGCTGGACGCCCTGGGAATGAGAATGGGTTGCTATGACAGCCATTTAAAATGAGAGATGTTGGTTTCATGTTATATCAATGCAGCTATTGTAGCCTGAAGTAGTAAAATATTGATAACATGCTGCCATGCCATAAAATGTCACTGACCTGAACCCCTCTGCAATAACTTGCAAATTGCATTGTACCCCTCATTTGCATTAAAAAGGAAAGGTGACGGGTGTGTTGAATATCAAGACACACACACATACACGCATAGCAGCAAGCTTCTCATATATTTTGCAGTTTCCCAGAAGCTATATATTCAGAGGCCTACATATAAATGTTTTATTAGGAAAGTAATTGACAATCCCAAAAGGAGATTATTGTATCAAATAGTCAGAGTGCATTCTTGCCCAGATCTCGTAGTGTGAGGTCTGCATCCTCCATACTGATGACTTCTCTCCTCCTCCTCTCTGCGAGGAAACCAGGCTTTTATACTTTCCAGTTTTAAGGAATAATTCCTTCCGTCGCTCAATAAAAAAAAAGTATTGAAAAGCCTTTTTGTTCCATTAAAGTGACTAATCTGAAAGACTGGATTTTCTATTGATGTTTCACTCGCTGTTGCAGGATAGATATGGGAAAAGTAAATGCATTAAAATTGGGTGCCTGCCATCTTTGCTATTTCTGAAATTTCTGCCAGAAATAAACACAAAAAAAGAACTTTAATTTAGGTTTTATTTTTTTTCAGCTAGTCCCATCCCAAAAAAGTGACTTTGTCCTGTTTTACTTGTATCTTGTCTCTCAGTGTTATTAAAGGTACATTACAGTATAATGCCCTCTGCTTTTTACACCTCCTGGAGGATTGTAAAGGAACCATCTCACTCCATTGTTAATGTCTTACAAGTACACCATTCACCCCACGTTTCAAAGAACACCAACACTGCTAATGCTGTAAAAAGCATAATGCCTTTGCATTCACTTTGATAGCAGCATAAGTGAATGTATAACATATTCAAAATCAATGAGGGCAGAGACTGATTCACCTCGGTCTAATCTCCTCCTCTCAATCTCATATCAACTGCATGTGTACAGTGTGTTTACAGCGATTGATTCCCAGGTGTGTTTCATGTTATCTGTTTTCTGCTGATAGGTGATGGATGAGTCGGAAGCTTGTTCGCTGCCTGGCGGCCTGGCAAGTGTGAAGAGACAGTTTGAGAACCAGGAGTTTGCCTCTTCGTCCTCTCAGTCCAGCGTCACCCAGTATCATTTTGAGCAGAGATCTGTCCAGGTGAGGATGGACTACCGTTACAACACTGAGAATATTTATGATGGCTTTACAGAAGCTCACAGACAACAATTAAAAAGAGTGAGAGGCTTGAAAGTGTGAACACGTCTCAGTTGTGCTGTGTAACAGTGATGGCAGATCATGTGGTCTCTTGCACTCTCTAATCCAGCACAGCAACACCAACAATATACTGTGTAAGAGTGGTAGAGGCAGAGAACTTTTACTCTTGCACAAAATATATTAATCAAGCACTTTTAATGACTCATGTCTATTCATTTCTATTTTCTAAAACATTCAAGGTCTTTTTTTTTTTTTTAGCTCAGATATACTAAGAACTTTACCTGGAAACCCTGAGATATCTAACATTCAAGGCGGCGATATACCAGTCACCAAAAGAAAAAGTTGTCCTTTTTTTTACATTTCTGCAAACCATAAACACTTTACATCTGCACATTTTCATACATATCATCAACATTTCTAAAGTGACGTAGTTTATGAGCTGACTTCTGGAGGTGGAAGGGATGGTAAACCAACAAACAACAAAACCAGTTGTGATTTAGCAAGACATAGCTGTGTTTCCAGCATCTTTTTAGCCACCAAACATGAGTGTTTCGCTGTGATCAGTCATTTTTTTCCCAGCTGCTTTTTTGGCACAAAAAATATTGTTTTTTACTGAGCCATTGCTGCTTTACCTGTGGCATGAAAAGCGGTTGTTTTTTCGATGAGATATTGCCTCTCGTCCTCGTCATAACCAAGTGGATTTTGTACCTAAACCTAACCATACGTCAACCACAGCAATGTTGAAATGTTAAGTTACACTAGCTACATAATAATGTACAAATATAATGCTTCTTGGGTTTGCAGAAATGTTCAGTGCCAACATTTGCTCTGGTGATTGTGTTGATTGTGGTGCAGATTTTTCAAAACTCTGGTTACTTTGTGTGTGGATATGTAAAATGGAGCATTTGGGAAATTATGTCATCATGTCCTCAATTCATTTGTGCTCATTTATGCTTTGTGTAATGAGCACTGCTAAGTCTAATGACTACTTTACATCCTAACTTAGTATTGCTGCATCACTTCATGGATGAATGAAGGTGCCTGCTGCGCCTGATGTAATTATTTTCCACCTCAGTGTCTGCAGGTTGGATCATTCTGTTTTTGGTATTTGACATGTCTTTGGTGTAGCTTTTACTGCCACCTACTGGCTGGGCAAGCATTTCGAGTCAGTTTTGCTTTCTGGTGTGGATGTTGATTTATTTTCAAACATAGGTCGTGTGGACAGATTTTCTTTTAAAAACAGGGTAAAAAAAATTTCAAACATATCCACAAACATGGCGACAGGGCCTTAAAGTCAAGAGGACTTTGAAGACAGAGTACTGCTGTCCTCTGTGTTCACCAGCTCAGCATAAAGTGGAAAACATATGAATGCCACTGAGTGATTTACATTCTGCTGTAGCTCTTTATTGGAAAAACTTGGCTGCTATGGCTGCGTCTCCAAGGCTTTCTTGTAGGTCAAATCAAAGAGGGCACTTTGAACTGGAATATGTGGCACTGTCACTGAGTGCGTGAGGAAAATGCCAGAACACGTTAGCAGCCTTGGACGAGGCCGGATCTCAGCGAAGTAAGGTCAATTCCGCCCCTCCATGCATTCTTCCCATCTGCTCATTCAGGCGAGGAGCAGAGTGGATTCATCGAGCGCACAAGGACCTTGCTGAATGCTAAATTTTACAGAGGGGTTCGTGAGGGGAAGTGTCTGTTTGATTGAGTTATTGCTTGTGTGCTGCAACAGCAAACCACTTTCTGCTGAAGTTTTCCCTCACAGGTGTAATATCAGAGCTCTGGTTTTAAAACTGGTTGTACATCAGGAGAGATATTATTATTCTGACATAAGTGCTTTCCCAACTAGAGAGCACCCCAACCCTCTATGTATCTTTCATGTGAACAGCAGTGGATACAAGCTCAAATATTATATTTCTCTTTCATCTCGTTCAAATTGCATGAATCTCACTGGAGAAAATGGCTGATGTAGTTTTGTACAGTCTTTGTAATGTATTGCTTTCCCTCTTCAATACTGAAATCCTCCTTTAGTGGAAGTTAAACTTAGTAGTTCCCTAGGAAGCAGCTCTGTAATGGGAAAACATTTGTTGCAGGCCACAAAGGAGATTATTAAGCTTTTTTCACTGTATCAAAATTACTTACTCACTCGCTGTTTCTTACAGCTCGCAGTCATGGAGTGATAAAACCGTGGTGTGTGTGTCTGTCCTAGTGTGTGCGGCCATTTGTGCACGTGTTCTCAATTCCACTTTCTTTCTGTGTTTGACAGGAAATGTCTAGCTCCTCGGAGGTGACAGTGAGAAGCAGCACCAGAGAGGTCGTCCCCAGCACCACCCTCTTTCACAATCAGCAAGAGGTACTGGCTGTCCCACTCACCATTTGTCACTAGGCTGTATTCTAGCATCTCACCACTGAGAGGCTGCTAATAAACCCAGTTCTTGGGTTATTTCCGAACTTTCTGTCACACTTGATGTGCCCTATATAGAAAATTAGCCTCATGCTAAGCCTTTAACTTCTCACTGATTGAAAACAGTTGGTGGCTGCAGTGCTGTTGCCAGTATACTAATGATTTATCTTTTCACAGGTGATCCACGATCAAAGAGTCCACCAGAACAATGTCGCCGCCAGTTACGGGAACCATTACAATGAAACAGGTTATTCTGCTCATGCCTTTTATATTGTAATTTGCACGTTTTTATCACAGCACTGCTTGTGTCCTGTATATTAATGATTGTTCCCGCTACAGCTGAATAAGGGATGAGCTATGAAAATGAGTTGGAGTGCAGATGATTTTCTATTCAGTGCATAGCAGCAAATCTAATCAGGGCAAAGTCAGGAAGGTAAAATATTGGAAAGTGGAAATTGGGCAATCACCGCTGCATGGTTTCAGATAATGAAAACTACTCAGGTTTTTAATAAAATGATTTATTTCTCTTTCCAATCCCCCTGAGCTCCCTCACTGTGAATGACTTAATGAGGCAGCCTTCTTCTTGTGTCTAATTCAGTTATGCTCGTTGGAGGAGAGGACCTACCAAAGGTTTCCACTCAGGCTTTGAAGCAGCAGTATGAAAAAACGATTGAGGAAGCCGCACCAGCTAAGGAAATTAAGGTAATGATGCTGTCTGTTTATCTAAATAGATGATAGTTTGGCTTTTTTATGAGGTATCAGTATGACGATGAGGCCACATCATGAAATCATCAAAAGAAAATTGCACATGCCATGAGTTGATGTAGAATAAATTGGATTGGATAAAAGACCTCATGTCATTACACAGCCAACGTCTTATTTTTTCTCATGGTGCCATAAGGGAAACCCAGACTAAACAAGAACTCGCATTACTGTCTGCATTTTGGATATTTAATGAGTATTTCAAACATGTCAGTAATTAGGAACATACATAACTGAAATGGTCTGGGTTTGACAGGCTGGAGATGTGTCTGTATTTGTTCATTTACATCCAAATAAGTTTTGTTATTTGGCACTTCTAGATTTGGAAAAGAAATTTAACTCAGCTGCACAAATCCTAGAAATAACATTTATAATGATTATCATTTTAGGTTGACGGTTGTTAATTCATTTCTGAAATTACTCTGTACTTCAAAGCTGTCCTTTTCTGTGCTTTTCATGACAAAACATTTTCTAACTTCAGCACAACCCTCACTGTCTTTCTCTCCTTAACCAAAACCACATACAAACCACAGGTTGATGTGGATTTCAACCAGTTTCAATGGGCACCAGTAAATCAGTCCAAAGCTTCAACCATGACAAGTTATGACACCTCCTCCACATTAAAGACTGCCACTGCCTCCTCAGTAGCATCTGCCTCTTCAGTGGCTTATGAGATGACAGACCATTTTCCGCCCCCGCCCTCCAACCTCTTACAGGAAACCCCTGACTACGTCTCTTCCCAGCTTCAGGTGCCAGCCTCCCAGCATAAGCACACTGGTGCAAAGGAGCAGTACTTTAAACACAAGAGTACAGCTGAACTAAAGCGCCTCTACAAGCATATTCATCCAGAGGTCCGCAAGAACCTGGAAGAAGACTTCATGAGTCAGCTCACTGAGGCAGAACAGAAGGATATGGAAAGTGAGGAAATAGTGGGAGAAGTCCAGCAGGCATGCTATATGTTTGAAAATGACGGCAATGGCTCGAGCGAGTGTTCAAGCCCTGACAGAGAGTCCGTGGAATGGGATGAGATCCTTAAAGGTGAAGTGCAGTCCATGCGCTGGATGTTCGAGAACAAGCCACTAGATTCGATTAAAGACGACACCCCAGATGAGGACGAGGGGAGGAATATTGCCCAGCAGGAAATCATTGCTGGCAAAGATGTCAGGTACACAGCTTGGATGTTTGAGACTAAGCCCATGGATGCTCTGGGGACAGAGGCTTCTGATTCGACTGAGCAGTCACAAAAATCGACTGATCTTGCTAGAGGAGACGTCCGCACTGCCACGTGGCTTTTCGAGACGCAGCCGCTTGATTATCTAAATAAGATCTACCAAGAAGACGAGCAGGAGACAGATGTTGCCATCACCAAAAGCATCACCGGTGGAGATGTAAAAACTGCGAGATATCTCTTTGAGACCCAGCATCTGGATTCCTTGGGTAAAACAGAAACCATAGAGGAGAGCCACTTCCTGAACCTGAAGTCTGAGCTGGAAGAAATCAAAGGGGATGTGAAGACAACCACTCGCATGTTTGAGACCCAGCCTATGTGTGTCATTAGAGGGGATTCGGGAGAGATGCTGGAGATCACCACCATCCGCAGGGAGGAGACAGAGAAAGGAGACGTCAAGACATCACGCTGGATGTTTGAAACCCAGCCTCTGGATATTATTAACAAAGACCCTGCAACGGTGAAGCTGATATGTAGTATATCCATGGAGGACAACATTCAAGGCGGCGTCAACAAAGGTAGATGGTTGTTTGAGACAAAAACTCTTGATACCATTAAGGATGAGGAATGGGAGAGTTCCAAGAAGCAAAAGGAAGACATAATTGGTGCTGATGTAAGAAAGCACTGTCTGGTTTTTGAGACTCAGTCTATGGATACTCTGAAAGACAACTCCAATGCCAGACCTTTACCTACAGAGGAGATTGTAGGAGGCGATGTTCGATCAGCCAAGCATCTGTTTGAAACAATACCCATGGAAAATCTGAAAGAACTCCCTGAAGTAGGAAAACTTAAGAAAATGGTTGCATCTGAAGAAGAAAAGGGTGACGTGAGGCATCAAAAGTGGGTCTTTGAGAGCCAGCCTCTGGAGAATATAAGGGAGGAGAAGAAGGAGATTACAAGAACTGTGAATGTTGAAGCTGTCGACAAAGGGGATGTGACAAACTATAAAGAAAGGTTTGAAAGCATGGATTTAAGTAAGTGTGAAGGAACACAGAAAATTCAAGTTGAAGGCGTCACGAGTGGATCTGTCAAATCCAACAGAGTTCTATTTGAATCTACCCCCATGTATGCCATGCAAGACAGCTCCGGCCATTACCACGAGGTGAAGACTGTGAGGCGAGAGGAGATTGTGAAGGGAGATGTGCGCAGCTGCAGGTGGATGTTTGAAACACGTCCTATTGATGAGTTTGATGAAAGCATCAATAAGTTTCAGATCATTAAAGGTATATCCAAGCAGGAGGTTGAGTCAGGGGACGTCAAAACAGCCAAGTGGTTGTTTGAAACTCAACCACTTGATACCATTAAATGTTTGGGGGATGAAGAACATAAAACTAAGGAAGATATTGAAATTGAGAAAGGGGATGTCAAGACTTGCAGGTGGCTATTTGAGACTCAACCGATGGATGTTCTGTATGAAAAGGTGGAGAAGAGCGAGGCTGACGTCAAAGAAGTGCAAAAAGGTGACGTGAAAACGTGCACTTGGCTCTTTGAGACCCAGACGCTTGACAACATACGCGATCACACAGAGTCTGAGACCATTCTGAAAGCCTGCACTGTAAACCAAGACGATGTCCAAGGAAAAGATGTGCGGCTGGCCCGCTTCCTGTTTGAAACCGAGAACCTGGAAAATATCACAGGTGAGGATAGTGGCTCTTTCAGGAGGGTTACGGAAATCGACATCCAGTCAGGCGATGTTTCCAGGATGAAGTACATCTTTGAGAATCGCTCCACCGACATTATGAGTTCCACCTCTGAGGAGACTATGCAGAGGTTGAAGACACAGCAGGCCGAGGACATCCAGAAGGGAAACGTTGTCAACTGTACCTGGATGTTTGAGAATCAGCCAATGGACGCTATCCGTGATGATTCCACAGAGACAAGGGAAAGTCGTACTGTGACTGATGTTCAGGGGGGCAACGTTGATAAAGGCCGCTTCATTTTTGAGACCTACTCTCTGGATCAAATTAAAGAAGAGTCAACTGAGACTGATATTTCTAAACTCACCAGTATCTTTAGAGATGAAGTAGAGAGGGGGGATGTGAAAAATTATACTATGATGTTTGAAACTCAGCCGCTGTATGCCATCTGTGACAAAGAGGGCCATTATCATGAAGTAACGACAGTTACCAAGGAAGAAATCATTAGAGGAGATGTGGTCGGGGCTCGATGGCTGTTCGAGACAAAGCCTCTGGATTCAATTAGAGATTCAGAGGAGGTCTACGTTATTAAAGCTGTGACTGAGGAAGGCATCAACAAAGGAGACGTTAGCTCCGCGAGGTGGAGGTTTGAAACGCAACCTCTGGATGAAATTACAGAGGATATAAAAGTCAGGTCGAAAACAGTCGCAGATATCCAAGGCGGTGATGTGAAGACAAATAAGCAGCGATTTGAGACTGATGAGATGTCTCAAAAGTACATCAGAACTGTTAGCGTGAGTGAAATTCAAAAAGGCGATGTCAGATCTGCCACGTGGATGTTTGAAACACGCACAATTGATGAGATTCGCGGCGAAGGCACAGAGTATGATGGCATGGAGAAAGTGACAAAAGAGGAAGTAATGAAAGGGGATGTCAAACAGTCTGTGTGGCTCTTTGAGAAGCAGCCTCTTGACAGCATCAAAGAGACTGATGGCACAGAGCTTGTAGTCACAAAGGAGGAAATCCCACAGGCCGATGTGAAGACGACAACATGGCTATTTGAAACTACTCCATTTCACAATTTCAACGAGAGCAGCATGGAAAAAACAGAAATAATTGGTAAAAGCATCAAAGAGACTCTTCAGGAGCTTTACAGTCAGAAAATGGTGGACTCCCAAGGTGTTCTTATTGAAGCAGATGAGATTGGCGATGTCCGCATGGCGAAGTATAAACTCATGAACCAGGAGGCTCCACAAATCCAAAAAGAAGAGATTATCAGAGGAGATCTGAGCAACATAATGATGAATCTCCTGAATCGCAGGGAGTCCACTGAAAGGGGGATAACCATTGACAGGGAGGAGCGGGGTAACATCAACACCACAGTGAAGCAGCTTTTCAACCAGGAAAAGGGAATCAATGTAGAGAAAGAGGAGATTGTCCGCGGTGACATTCAAGAGGCCGTAAACAAGCTGCTCAAGACTGAAGGCTCCTCAAAGCGTGGCATTCTGATTCAAGAGGATGAGAAAGGAGACGTGAGGATGACTATCTATTCCCTCTTGAATAAAGGGGAGAGGGCTAGCACAGAGAGAGAGGATATTGTTCAAGGAAACGTGAGCAAAACCCTTCATCGTCTCCTCTCCAACTCAGGAGGAGAAGACTCTAAGAAGATAAAGGTCGCAGACACTGAGAGGGGCAATGTCAGCTTTTACTCCACATGCATTGAGTCGGGAGCCTTGGATTACCTGAAGCAGCTTCAGTATGAACCCGATGAAGCTCAGGAAAAGGTGGAAAAGGAGCGCATCATAGGTGGAGACGTTCATGAAACAAAAATCTTGCTGCGGAAGAATCAGCAGCAGATTGGGCGCACAGTGGCAGAGGACGATATAGTTCCTGGTGACGTACACAGCAATGTTAAAGTCTTTATGACCCAGCCTGCTGTTACCTTCAAAAACCTAGAGAAAAAGGATATTGTTAAAGGTGACCTTAGCGCAGCCCTGGATTCACTGACCCAAGCCATAAATCAGAAAGTGGTAATAGAGAAAGAGGAGGTGGTGAAGGGAGACATACCCACTACTCTGAGGTCTCTGGAGGAGGCCCAGCATCTAGCCAAAGAAGTAGAAAAGCCTGAAATCATCAGGGGAGACATCAGAGGTGCTCTTGAGTCACTGGAGAAATCTGCAACCACCAATACGGAAGCAACTATTGAAGATCTAGTGCCAGGTGACATCAAAGGGACCCTGAAGTCCCTGGAGGAGGCGAAGCAAGCTGTGAAAGAGGTAGAAAAAGAGGAGATTCTCAGAGGAGACATCCACACCGCCATGCAAAGTTTACAGGAGGCATCGAGTGAGAAAAAGACTTACCAGCATCAAGTGAGCGAACAAGGGGATGTTAAAGCCACTATCCAGCTCTTGCTAGAGCCGACGACTTCTCCCAAAATGCAGCGAAGGGGGAGCATTGAAGGAGATGTGAAAACATCCATAAAATGTCTTTATGAAGGACAGGAGACAACGCAGCTGGAAAAAGAGGAGGTAGTAAAAGGGGACGTTCAAGGGGCAATAAAGAATCTAATGCAAAGAAAACAGTATTCAAATACGAAGCGCTCACATTCCTCGAAGAAAGCAAAAGTGCCCGTGAAACATCCATTAACTGTAAAGCAAGCGGAGCATGAATGCTTACATGAAGCCAAGATTGAGAGTGTAGCAGTCAATCCAGCCCCCGCTGTGAAAAAGCTCTCTCAGAGCGGTGAGTCACAGAGGCACACACAGAGGCACAACGAAAGCAAATCGGTGAGAACACAGGTAATAACCCAAGAGGACCACTCTGTTACTGTAGCCAAAACAGACAATCCTACTGGGGCCTCTCAACACAAGAGCATGAAAGAGCAGAAACAGAAAGCGTTGCCCCCACAGAAAATACAAGCTCCTAAGCCTATTATGATAAAGAATAAACAAATGACTAATAACGATCAAACAGAGACGAAAGCAGCTGATGTGAATGTGATGAAAGAGGTGCAAAATACATCACAGACCAGCACTTCAAACAGGCAAATATGTGAGACAAAGACAATCAAACAGATGCAGACGACAGTGATGGAGAAAACTGTCATGCAGAAGCAAAGTGTATCAGAGCAAAAGCAAACGGAGAATAAGGCGCTCACACAAAAGCACAACATGAAAAATATGAAGGGTGATTACCGTAACCTTGACATGAGAGGGAAAGGTGTGGTGAAAAAGGCAAAGCCGGAGATTCATTTCCCCCCTCCTCCCTCCTCACCGCCTCCACCCTCAGAGTCGGAGCTCTCCCTCCCTCCACCGCCGTCGCCCTTGCTGGACAGCCCAGTGCCCCCTCCTTCTATCATGAGGCAGGACAGCGACCTCCCACCTCCACCACCTCCACCTCCCATGGAATGTAAATCTGAGCCTGAGTTTTTCCCTCCTCCTCCACCTCCTCCGCCTCCACCCACAGAGAGCGGGCAAGATTTTCTCCCTCCACCTCCCTCGCAGCAAGAGCTTAATGCCATGCCTCAGCCTCCGCCTGCAAAGCTGGGGAAACCCATCGGGAAGCCTTTATTCAAAGTGCCCAAGCAGCCAGAAACACCAAAGCAGCACATACAAGTTAAACCCAAATGGCAGAAAAAGCAGCCGACTCCCTCACCACCTCCACCTCCACCACCACCTCCACCTCAGCTCCCTTCTGATCAAGCAGAAACAGTATCAACAGAGCGCAAAGAAGGAGCTAAAGTTCAGGAGGTGAAAAAAGAAACAACCAAACAGATTGAAATAAGCAAACAGTCTGAATCAACAGCAGTGTCGATGACAAAAATACCAAGCATCCCAGCTGTGAAGCCGATGCAAAGAGAGAGCCCGCAGCCACCTAAAAAAGTGTTTGTCCCTCCGATTAAACTGCCCCCAACTCCTGAACCCACTCCAGCTTCAAAGCCTAGACCGTACGCTCGCAAATTTAAAACCCCTCTCATGCTTGCAGAGGAACGATACCGCCAGCAGCTGGAGAAACAAGAAGAAGGGAGGAGTAATGTCACAACTCCCACTACTCCACCAATTAATGCCAGTCCTGAGCTTTCTGTAACACAGAAAACTGAAAAAGAAGTGGTCACAGAAGAAACTAAAGCAAAAACCGAAGAAGTTAAGACTGTTTCCAAAGAAGGAACATCGCCTGGCAAGAAAACGCCTTCCCAGATCCCTTTAAGCAAGCCCCTGATCTCAGTGGAAAATAAGAAATCTGCATCTGCATCTTCAAATGTGTCCTTGGATAAGAAGCATGTTGCCAGCCAGCACTCCTCAGAAAAAGTACTCGCCTCAACTGATGTGGTTAAAAAGAGTCAAACCGCCCCCAAGAATCAGGCAGTTTCTGTTTCTAAGTCTAACCGCGAGGCCTCGAATATTGAAGTCCAGTCATGCTCTAACGTGGTCACTTCTTCAGTCACGGAGCAGCAGCAGTTTATTAAGAAATCCAGCACCAGGTCTATCGCTGCCACACAGAGTGCTGTCCAGGAAAATGTAAATCTTCAAAGCGAGAGTGCGGTCACATTGAAAGCTGAAGATGTAAAGAATATTAATGCGCCTCTGACACAGGAGGGGAAAATGAGTCCCTCTCAGCCCACTAAAATTCCAAAAGTAACTCCAAGTTTCAAGGTGAAAACCTTTAAGATGCCAGCAGAGAAGAAAGAGGAGAAATGTGACAGTGCAATGAAAAGTGAAATGCATTTACAGCAAGAGAAAAGTAACGTATCACAGAAAAGTGAAACAAAAGTGAGTCAGGAGAGCAGCCAGCTGACGTCAGCAAGAACTGAGGTGACAACAGAAATGAAAGGAAAGGAGAAGAAAAGTCACGTTACTCCACCTGTGAAAGAAGCTGAAGTGGAGGTTCACGTGAAGAAGGGAAAGCAGCTGCAGAAGAATGAGACTGAACTAAAGCTGTCACCATCAGTTACTGCCTTAATTCCTAAGGTGGCTAAGATAACATCTGCAGCAACTCATCAAGGACAAGGCCATGTATCTGTCTCCCACAGTCAGCAGAGCATGACGGCAGAGCACATTCAAAAACACGAGGAGGTGGTTGTGACTGAGAGTGTGGTACAGAAAAGCTTTCAAAAGCAAGAGGCTGTTCAGATGCAAAAACAAATAAAGGTACAAGCAGCAGAAACCAATAAAATGCAGATAAAGGCAGTAAAGTCAAAAGGTGAGTCTAAGGATGTGGCTGTGCAAGGGAAGGGGAAAATGGCCCATAAAGACGAGGCTCATTCAGAAGAAATCACAGATTTGGAGAAATGTAATGTAATGCAGAAGCTGCTCGCTCAAATAAAAGAGCTCGAGGGCACACCGAGCAAAATAGACTCCAACGCTGTCAGGATGATTATAAGCGAACTCCCTGACTGGGCGATGGGCTCGGATGAGAAAAAGAATTTAAGTGAAATTGCTAAACAGCAAAGCAAGAAAAAGCTGAGAGAGATGATGGTCTATGTGAAAAATATTTTCCAAGCAAAGCTCACATTTTTGGAGGAAACCTTGACAGCCGTGGAGAAGCAGGGGACAGCAAAAGATGAACCGCCAGCGCCGCCCCCACCTCCTCCAAAACCAGACAATAGAGTTTTTAGCGGAGCAAAGATATCAAAGATCAGTATCGGCTCCTCTAAAAGTGAAAAGAAGGTGGCAGAGGAGAAAAAGTCACCTCAAGAGAGGAAAGTGCATCAGGAGCTGAGCGAGGCGCCTGATCAGAGAGTGTCCTCCCCTTTGGCGAGCATCCGCACTCCATCACCTACTTTTATAAGCATTGAGTCAAGGAAGGTAGACTCGCCACTCAGAGTGACCCCTTCTCCTCCGCCATACAAGTCAGTTGGGACACCTCCGCCGCCTCCTCGCAAGTCATACACGCCCACATCTACCTTTAGCAGGGCCACGCCATCTCCTACCCTGAGCCGCTCGGAGAAGCTGATGAAACTGAGGGACACCACCTCCAAACTTTCTCGTGGAGTGACGCCTCCACCTCCCATGCCGGTGCCAGAGTTCTTTGAAAGGGAGCGTTCGTCCCCATTTAGCGACAGGGGGACTCCAGTAGAGAGAGATGAGCGAGGATCGGTGGACGTCGCAGAAATGGTGGACTCTATGATGACAGTGAGGGATAAGAAGTCTTTCTTTGAGGAGGCACAGAAGGCGGAGGTGAGTAAGATGTACATGCGGAAGGACCCCATCGATATCCCTGAACGTCTGGGACCTGACACAGAGGAAGCCACTGAGACTGTGACTATAGACATACTGAAAGAGGATCTCCCAAGAGTCGACCTGTCTAAGCTGGTGAACAAATTTGAATCTCCACGACCAAAAGTCTACACCAGAAAAGATCCTATTGTGATCACGGAGAGGCTGGGGAGCGATACGGAGGATGCTGAGGCCGAGCCGCCAAAAACTGACGAGATCCCGTCATTCAACGTTAAAGCGATCAAGTATGTGTTTGAGACAGGAGAGCATAGTTCTCAGGCGGCCCGAGAGCTCAGAGAACAAATAGAAAGAAGAGAACCTGAACCAGCCCATTCTGAGCCGGTGGGTCACTCCGAGACGACAGCAGTCACCGAGCAATTCTGCAGCATTGACGACTTCGGAAACATGACAAGCGGGACAATGAGTGAGATGCATTCTGGGAGCTCCCTGACCCGCGGTAACCCTCCATCCTACGCTGATGTGGTGAGAGGCGCAGTTCCAACTGTTGCCGTGCCCCCCGAGGCCTCTACTGAGGAGCTGCTGAGAAACTTCCAGCAGTCGTGGGCCGAGAGTCAAGGAGTTTTCCAGAACCTGGGTTTCAGTGTCACGGAGCAGAGGACCTCGCAGATTGTAACACATCAGCAGCAAACCGTCATGACGGGTAAACCAGGCTGTGCCGCATGAGGATACTAAACAGGCGTGACGGTGTGTTTAACATGCTTTGTGTGTGAGAAGTTAAAGGCATCAGCTGCATTGTGTGGAGAGAAAAGAAGCATTAACATTGGTTTGACACTGTTATTTACATGGCGTGATTTCCTTTGATGTGTTTTCTTTCATATGAAACGTTTGTACTAAAGCTCGGCGCTGCTCGCAGTTTAGGCTCTGTCAGTTTCACAGATTTTAATACTCACTGGTTACACGTTGTCCTTTTTATTTATACTTCTGATGTGTGAAGCTGGCGATGACGGCAACATATTGAACTAATATTTCTCATGCCTGTGTGTGTGATGGTGTTTTGACTACAGAGGAGCACTTGAAATGTCTCCAGCGAGGAGAAAGCAATACATTTAATTTCTTCTCACTCTTCAGTTGAAGAACAGGCATTACCTTTTATTACATGTTCATGAGGGGAATTCTAAAATTAAGTAACTTTTTTCTAAACACTGAACTAATTGCATTTTCAAAGCTGTTATGAAAATCACTCTCAGTCCTTCAAAGATAAGCCATTTAAAGATAATTAATTGCAAATCCAATGCTGATACGAATCACAGAATAGTACATTTTCTAACACCTTGAAGGATGTACACTGTGATGATGATTTTGTTTGCCTAACCTTCTAACACAGTTCAATTAAAGTGTGTTTTGTCCACTTTCCTAATAATATTTCTGGAAGGAGCTCTGTCATTTGATTGCAATTATAGATAAACAGGAATCGCTGTATTTCAGCCACAGTAAATATTAATTCATTATTCATTTTCCTCACTTTAAATACTCTCACTGGTTCCCAACCTGCAGGTCATGACCCTCCGAGTGGTCCCAAAATGAATCACAGGGTCAAGAGAGAGTTAAAGGGACAAGAAAACACAAAAAATAGTTTTGTTGGTTTATTTTTTCTGACTTTCCTACAATTATTCATGACTTTGTTATTCATTGATAAACAAGCAAACACTGCTTCATTTTAAGGGGTCATAAAGGTTAGGGAAACAGTGCTCAAGCTTACACAAGCAATAATTGGAATTAATGGGGAACTGTTATGCTTTTACATATTTGTATCTTATAAATAATGTTACAATGATGGATATTCACACTGAACATTGCCAATGTTTCAAATAATGAGGTAAAAGTATGGAGAAGTAAAGATTTCTTAACACAGTCATCTGCTCCAGGCATGATACTGTAAGTGTTTAAATTACAGAGCCTTCACGGCTACATGTAGCTACATGCTAACATCGGGGAAACATGTAAACTTGGTTGCTGATGTTGTACGTTTCACCTAAATTTTGGATCACATTCCTGCTGGAACAAAAGCTTTTATTAGTGATTTTCCATTGTAAAAAGTGCCTCTATACTGTGGTACAGTCATTTCCTGACTTCAGAGACAGTGCAGAGACACTGAGATACAGAAGACCCAGAAACACTGGACAATCAGAGCACACTGGGCTGTTTCAGAGTTAGGCACGAAAATAGAGCATTTCAGACAGAGGGTAAATAATGTTTTTCCACGCCAAACAGTATAAGGGGAATTAATTATTTTTCCCATCAAAGCATGTAAACATGTTCTAGTACAAACCTCAAAGACAAGTATGAAGCTGAAAATGAGCATAATAGGTTCCCTTTAATTAATTAGAGGCTGAACATCTTTCTTTCGCTTATAATTTGTACCAAATTACATGACTGTTTCCAGGTAATTTCCTTGGAAATTAAAAGGAGATGACAACCCTGTAAATTAAAGCGTTAACTCATTTCTCTTTGCAGAAAATTCGAGTTCCAGAGTCCGAACTGTGCAGGGTGTGTCGGAAGAGGGTGTACCCGATGGAGTCGCTGATCGCGGACAAACAAAACTTCCATAAAAGCTGCTTTCGCTGTGAGCACTGCAGAGGCAAACTAAGGTGAAGCTATTTCACAGAGCAATTCATTCTCCTGCTTTTTTTTCTTTGCTCTAAATTAACCTCTTGTTTTCTTTCTGTTTGTTAACAGCCTTGGAAACTATGCCTCTCTCCATGGACGAATGTACTGCAAGCCACACTACAAGCAACTATTCAAGTCCAAAGGAAATTATGACGAGGGATTTGGACAGAAACCACACAAAGAATTATGGAGTAGTAAGAACCAGGAGAACTCAGCCGAAAAGACAAAAGTCAGATCACCATCACCTGAAAAGAAGGTCATGGAGCCCAGATATTCCACCAGTCAGAGCACATTAGCTACTCAGGATAATGACATAAGCAAATCAGAGGTCGAAAACAAAAAGCTCACAACTAAGATTTCTGTAGTGTGGCCTCCTCAAACAGATTCTCCAAAGAAATCCTTCGCTATCGAGGAGGAGTTGAAGTTGGTTAAGCCGTCATGGCCCCCTAAGGAGGGCTCAGCTCAGGAAAATGAACACCTAAATCAGCCTACGAAGCTTTCATTAAAGGAGACTGATTTCCCTGCAGCAGAAGTACAAAATGGACCCCAGGAAAATGACAAGGTGCATGAGAGTGCCTGTTTAACAGAGAATGTGAAAAAGCCTGAAGAGACTCCAGCACAGTCAGAGGCTCCGGCCTCCCCTGCAGCAGTCGCCGAGGAACCAGCGAGTGTTGCTCACACTCAAGAAACTAAAGAGTCAAACAGCGGCTCTGAGGCTGTGACACAAGTGGGTTCTGAAATGGACTCTGAAGTGCACCCTGGAGTGGAAGAGAAGGAACAAGGCGCAGGAAGAGATGGAGGAGCTGTGGAAAGCATTGATGTGCAGCAGGAGAACGTAGAGAAAAGTGTAGAGAGGGCGGAGGAAGTGAAAGTAAATGGACATGATGGGCAGATAGAAAGTGCCGCAGGTGAGAAGGAAAGCCAGGAGGGGATAGATAAAGGGAATAATGACGGCATGAACAATGGGGAGGCGGTAAAGGTCACCTTAATAGATGAGGAGGTGATGGCAGGACAGGCGGTGAATGCAAACTCCAACAATAACAATAATTATGGCCAGACACTGCTGGAGCATGAAATCCTGTTTCAAGGGCTTAGCGAGGATGAGGAAAAGAAAAACCAGTCACTCTTTTTGACAGATACAACAAGAACAACAGATTTCTTCCAAGCCGATCACTGTGAAGAATCAAAATGGATGCCAAGTGAAGTGCTGCAATTGGCACAGAGGGATGATGCTTTTGTGCCAGCGGGTGCCAAATGTACTGAAGCCACAGACTGCTATTCAGACACAAATTTCTTCACGGAGACAGCCGAGGGAACGTTCACTTTCAAAAACGAGGCCACCGAGCCAAAGATTAGCACATCGAGCTTCCTCGAGGACATTTTCGCCGGCCTAAGCACCAGCAGCTCCAGCCTGCTATCTGATTTCAAATCCGACATCTTCAGTCAATCTGTCGGGGAGACGCCTCCAGTGTCAGCGCTGGATGACCTTTTGGATTTTGGGATGGAGGCGAGAGAGAGCGCGGGCAAAGCGGGAGATGTGAGGGGGAAGGATGAGAGCGGTGACAGCTTTGCCACAGACTACAGGGACGGCACTTCTTTGTGGGCAGATGGAGACGACGCCTTGACAGTGGAGGAGCAGATCAAGAGGAATAGATACTACGATGACGACGACAGCGACAACTCTTGAACTCCTCAGCCCGTTCAGCTAATAATCAGGCACTGCTGCCTACATATTATTTCAAATGTATGTCCATGGAGAGATGAACTGCTCTGATTTTAAAGGTCCAGTGTGTCGGATTTAGGGGGATATGTTGGCAGAAATTAAAAGTATACATGTTTTTTCTTTGGTGTGTAATCGTTTTCACAATAGCCACCTTAGTTAGCAGTCCCTCTGCGATGAGCAGCATTGGACAAACACTGATTTTTTTAATACGCAGCTGCTTTATTCAGCGTTTTTGCCAATTTATATCACCAGGTCTGTTTGTTATGGGGAGGAAGAGACCTCTATGGATAATTCGGCTCCCAGTTAGAACTTCCTGAACGTCTAATTTTTAAGTTATCAAAGAAAAAAGCTGCTGAGCTGGTGGCCTGGATGGAAAAAAAATTGGTTTGTAACATGAAACGTTACTCAGTGTTTTTACAGGTTTGTTTTTCGAAGAGAAAGAGACGCCTGCGGATAATTCACCTCCTGACAAAAACCTCGGGAACATCAGGATCTTTAGTTACTCTAGAAAAAAAGTGAACACACTTTAGCATGCACTGGGCTAGCAACCTGTCTCTGACATGCCAAACAGTGTTGGAAACAAAGTGATTTGTAACATGAAACTACTTTATTCAGTGTTTTTACCGGTTTAAATCACCATGTCTGTTTGTTTCGAAGAGGAGGAGACCTCTACAGATAATTCGTCTCCTGGTTAATACCTCCTAAATCATGAACACTGGAGGAATTCTAACCAGGAGACGTTTAAGCTAGTTGCAATTCACAATCCTCACCACTAGATGGCACTAAACCCCCCTAACTCTTACACACTGTTCTGTCAATCTGAAATTATGCTCTTTTATTCAATATCTAACTATGTTTGATCGAATGCACCTGGTGTGCATGGAAATGGAGAGTGGATATTTGTTCTTGTATGTTACTTAGTATACATATCTACTTTTTGCTGACTGATCTAAACAGGGCTATATTTTTAAAATTCCCAATATGTGCGTTAATAACAAACTGCCTTTGAATGAATGTCTGCCAGCTTTCTTTTGTGTCTGAATAAAGAGGTTTTTCCCCTTTTTTTCATTTCTATTACGCCTTCTGGTTGAAATAAAGCTTCATGAACTCAACAATATATGACTTTTTAATCAGTTAGCGCGCAGTCAGGAGCAGAAATGGTACTTAGCTGTATCCCCTTTGTGTGGCTGGCCAGTTTGATGTATGGTCTACCTTGATAACACAGTCCAGCTGAGATCTCTTTGGCGAAAGGCGTATTGATTTTCACTGATAGAGCAGGCCTGTTGTAGGAGTTACAGATTTTTCCATTAGGTGGCTTTTGTCACCTCTGACAGATTCTTTTCCCCCCTGCTCAGTTGCAGCTTGAACACGCGGGGTAATTGGCTGCAAAGAGAATATACCGCAACGTTAATTACACCAGCATAAAACTACTTTAGTGTCAGAGAAGTGATGGCTTCACGGATTCAGCGTGGGTCATGCTACATTGTGCTGACAGCTCCTTGAAGTTGGGGAAGCACTGTTGCTGGTTCAATAATTCAGCATCCTCTCCTGAAATGCAGTTTGGCATGTTTTTAATTGGGCTATTTTTTTCCCCTGTAATATTTTCATTGACATTTTAAAGTAGATGCCGTTCTGTACATATTTTAATTGTTTTTACCCTTCTGCCAAACAATTACAAACCCAGACAACTGTACATCCAGTCAGAGAGGAGAAAACTGCCACTGACCACATGCCTGTTTAGGGACACAGACACTGTGCTTTTATTCCATATTATTTATTTAGCAGTCTCATGATATGCTCCACTGTTCACTGCTTGTTAGGTCAAAGTCATTATCATTCAGCTCAAATATTTCACAGAGGTTTGACGCAATACTGGACGTGCAGTCCACTGTGATATTTTTAGCTAATCCCAAATTAACAGCGATGCCCGCGGGTTGAATCTGACAGGGGACCTTTGTTGCATGTCATGCTGTCTTATTTGCCCCTCATTTCCTGTCAGCTGTCTCATGAAAGAAACATTGTTTGAGGAATAACAAGGAGGAAATGTTGCTCTGAAACAGGCGCTTGATTTGTCCAAGTCAGACGTGCTGCATCTCGTGAGGGGTATTTTTCACAGCAGGTACGGAGAGGAGGAAAGACTTGGGGCTGCAACTCATGATTATTGTTATTATAAAGTAATCTGCTGGTTCTTTTCTAAATGAAGAGATTAATTTCATATTCTGGGTGGGGGACATTTTCAATCCACTCTTTTTTTGGTGTCTTGGGAAAAGATATGAGCAGCAGAAGCAGTCACTCATTCAGCTCCAGCTGAGTTCAGGCCGGCCATTAGAAGTGATGGACAGGGGGACAAACTCCCAAACCTAGGGCCCCTCATACACACCCAGTCCAGCACCACCTTTAGTGCATAGGCCTCTGCATGTCATCTGTGCCCTTTGACCCCCCCGATGGCGGGCCTGGCAAGTGAGATTTATGGTTGTGCGTAGACCCTACGCATGTCGTATACACTGTTGTGAGCATTTTTACTTGTGCGGTGGTGTGTCTGTGTCACTCTGCAGTTACACCTCCAAAACACTAGTGAGCGGCGGAGGTTTCTGTGAAGTGCTGTAAAGTTTAGTTGATTCAAAACTCACATTAAACACACATTAAACATGGCACAATAGAGACAATTTCAAACACCCTCCCACCACTGTGACGCCCCTGCCAATTTGTGCCTTTTCTGGTGTCTTTAATTTTGTTACAGAAAAATAAAACCCTCTCCAGAGAGATGCACACCTATGTATGAGCATGAGTGATAAATTAAGATGGGGTTAAAAATATATGAATCTTTCCTTTAATGGTGCTCAATCAAATCAGGATGTCCTTCCCAAACCCCTGACACCTGCCCGCAGTTACACCGGGACGCCCTGATGCCATCAGATCACCCAGCCATGACACGCGCTCTCCCCGTTGCTCCAAAGTCAGTCTCCGTTAAACAAAGCAGCATCATGCTCCTCTCTCGCGGCCGGGGGCCGATTGGCTGCTATCCCTCCCCATCAGGCGGCCGCTGATTGGACGGCTCCTCTCCTCCGCCGGCTGCCGCCTCCCCCCTCCACGAGCGTGCAGCGCGAGACACGGAGCAGAGGAGGCATCCGCGCGGTGTGGAGCGGACGGTGCTCGGCTGCGAGGACGAGTTGGAGCGACGGGACGCGGAGAACAACACCGGTAGGTGTCCAGAAATGCTTTCAAATACGGTGTGTCTCCGGTGTGTGCGGCGCTGGGCGCTTTCTAGGCACTAATTGCTCGCTTCACGCGCTCTGCCGCTTCCGGACGGATGCTGCTCGTGGAAGTGAAATTGAGTTAACGGCTGTTTTGTTTATGGAGGTGCTGTTTGACCCTTGCTGTGGCACTTAATGTGTGCTCTCCTGTTCTGTGGCAGAGAGGACTGTGTTGGTAATGGTTGACTGTAACAGAATTTAAACTTGCCTTGACGGTGACGTTACTTCCAAACATTTTAGTTTGAGGGTGCACCGTTACCTGCCGCACTGTACGGGCAGGCAGCGGTGTGTGGGGCAGCTGCTGCCACTGTGTGAGCTTAGCATGTAGTCATTCACTTAATGTGTCGTTGCCATCATTTAATTTCAACTTGGCTCGCCTGTGTTTGCTTTATTGGCTTTTATGTGTGTGAGAGGAGAAGAGAGCAAAGCAGAGGCAGGATAAATCCGGATAAGTAGATGAGAGCATTGTGCCTTTCATAATGCTGTGCACTTTATAGCCTAATATCAAGTACAATGATTTATCTGGCTGCTAATCCACGTCACTTAACATGAACTAGTAAAATCCATCAGCTCTGTTGTGTCATTGCATAAAGGAATCAGTGTGAGCATGCTGTGCTCCATCACTCCGTCAGATGCTGCTCCACTCCTCCAAGGAAGTGGAAGGGACAGTTAAAATGGATATAACCCTCTGTGGCAAGCTGCTCAATAGGATTTTACCTTGTAGTGGAGGGGTCATAACAACAATTCACGGCCAGTGTCTCTGCTCGCTGTGAACAGTGTGCCTAAGCCTCTGCAAAATCCATTTCTAGAGATTTATTTTGACAGTTGCTTTGAAACCTGAATGCCACAGATCTCAGACGCATCTCCCCCCTACAGGACTGATCCTCTTTTTGGAATTACACCGCTCCTTGAAGTGGTTACATCAATACTTCTTCACACTGTTTCTTGTCGTGGAGTAATACCAGAGAAGCAAGCTTGGCTCTTTTGTGAGCACCGTGGCTTTCAACCTTACACCGCCGCCTGGGTCGTTAATACCGGCAGCCCTGCCAAATTCTCTCATTTAAGCCTGTGTGCTGGCGCATGACCAGATACTGATATTGTATGAGTTGGGGGGGGGGGATGTTCCATTTAATTTCAGAAATGTCCCACAGTCCTCCATTTATCTCCCGTGACATGAAATACAGTGGTTTAATCTCAATTAGGCAATGACATATCAGAATGGGTACCCCACACATGGATGGCCGCAGATGACAGTGATGAACATGGGGTTGGAGGTCTAGTTTGGTGAACTGAAGGTTACACAAGAACTGGTGGTGTAGGGAAAAATAATTGATCTCAGCTTACTTGACTTCATCTTACAATTTCCATTTTTGCTCTTGGCAGACTGTGACTGTCAAGCCTCTGTTTGATAAAGCCGGATCTTGATAGAAGTCATTGTCTGTCTTTAAAGATCCAACAAATGTTGAGATTTAGAAGCTATTTCCAGAGCTAGGTTTAGATCACAGCTGATAACTTCCACACCACAGCTGTTAGTTTTTAAAAAAGATTATAATAACGACTATAGTTCAATAACAGCCCCTCCGAGTTTCCTCCATATGATGCCTTCAGGTTCCCCAAATCAGTCATTTTCACCCCCTTTTTAAAGGAGCAGTGTGTTTGGATTTAGCAGCATTGAGCTGTGAGGACTGCAGATTGCAACCAGCTGAAACTTTCCCATGTGCAAAGCGTGAACTCCTGGTTAAAATGCCTTCATTGTTCATTCGCCCCTTTTACACTGGCTGTTCAAGGCAGGGGTTTGATGTTCTGTTACTTTGCCCTGCTGTTCTTTATAAAAGGTACGATAGTGAAATGAGGGGATAGATTTGTCTGGCCTGTGTTTGGATGTTACAGGTGTGATGTTTTAAAGACGTGTTATATGTGCAACCTACTGGAGATTTAAAAGCAGCTAATAGCAGTTAGTGGCTAACTCAAATGAGAAGAACAGCAGCTAAAAATATCTGCAGTTTCACGTTAAAAATCAGTGTTTTCCCAACGCATTTTGTCTCATCGCTGAGATGCTTTTAACCGGGGTGGCAAATGCAAAATGAATGTGCCTATCTAGAACCAGTGTCGGGTTTGTCCGTTCCTGGCTACTGTAGAAAAATGGCGGTGCAAGATGGCAGACTGCTTGAATGAGGACCTGCTCCCTATGTATTTTATTTTCCATTTCTGCTAGGGCTGCATAAGATGCAAAAAAAGTTGTGATATTTTGACAGATATTGAAATTTGGATATGAGTTGTGATTTCAGTTGAAGTCGTAATTTTTGCTTTTCGTGTCAGTGAAAAAAAATTTGATTTTTGCTGGGGTCTGTACCAAACAAGTATGTTCCCATACAGTACGTCTGAAATATGACGTGTTGGCTGGGGCATCTCTGTAGTACCACAATGCTTCATTTATAATATGTTGTGACACATTTTACCTTTAACAAAAAAATTGTAGCTCCCAGTCAAACCTACACACTGTGCCTTTAAAATCGTAGTAGTAGTAAAACACTATTAAACACTTGTGAGGCTCATCACAGCTCTTATATCTATAAATAGGTTGTGTACATCTGCTGTGTTGTGAATTACATCTTATTGACATCCTGCGAGAGGAAGCAAGCCCCTGGGTGTGCATCTCACAGGCTGGTTTTAACTCATTTAACCCCTGTGTTGGGGATTTATACGTGAAGGCATCCTGCCTGTCAGAGTTATTGGGCGAACGTGACACACAGAATTGATCTTTTGAAATGCTCCACATTAAATAACTTGATGCCATTCTCACTCATAGTGCCGATTAGGAGATTGAAGATTTTATTTGGCTGAAATGAATCTGGAAGCAGAAACCCTCAGGCAAGACCAGATTCTTTTAATTACATCATATTTTTGCCCTGGAAGTGATCGGAATTCGATTTGCGGTGCAACAACGCGCTCCCAGATGAGATAAACTATTTGTGACAGTGATGAATGACATTAGTAAAGAGGGCTACAGGAAAGTGTATCACAAACCAGCTTATTAACTCAGAATTTCAATGCACTTATGCTTTTGCCGTTGCCTTTCTTGTCAACACAATTTAAATGGGAAATCTGTCAGTTAGTGGGTTGCTGTTTGTTACGGCGTGCGTTGGCATTTTGGTGCCCCCGGGGAACATACGCTGTTTTGTCAGAATCTCCTTTGGAAGCTGCTGCTTTATAAAGACCTTTTGCTGACGTTCAATTTAGCTTTTTTCTCGCTGTCACCACCATTGGTTTAATTTAATGTTTGGCAAACATGATGTGCCATTCATCATCAGGATTTAGTGTCAGTCACTCAGAGTCTTTCTGCATCAACATTCAACCATCATACAGCAGAGAATCCATCACAGAAGAGGAAGAGATACCAATTTCTCTGCTGAGTTAGGGGCATGGCCGCAATCATAGATATATGATTGTGGACTCGTTGGCAAGCATATATCATATACCCACATGACCAGCTGTGATTGACATCATCAGGTTTCAACACATTCTGCTGTTGTGGGAAATATGAGAAATCAAGGAAAGTGACAATGCTTCCTCTCTGCACTGAGCACCACTGGATGGTGACTTTCATATATTCAAGGCTGAATTTTCCTTTGATAAAAGCAGTTGTACAATACTCCAATACTCAGTGCAGGGTTCCTACGAGGCTCAGGTGGTATCACTGTATAACAGCATATCAGGCTATTTAGAAAATATGATTTTCAATACTCTCAAAAATGTAGACCCTCATCTTTCTATTAACCTCGTACTGGAGAGGCTCTACTGAGGATGTATGATATGTAGTGCACATTAAGTGTCACTAGAGGTCAGTAAGGTGCAACTCGAGTGGTAGGGATAATGTTACAGGACCGACTGCAAAGAGCGGCCCGTGTCATGCCTGCAACAGCAGAGAGTGAGCAGAGTTGGTGATTGTTGGAACAGTGGACTAACTAGACGACTAAAAAGACTAGCCAAGGCTATTAAGCTAGTCTTAGTTATGTCAAAGAGAGAAACTTGAATTAAGAAGGTGTGGCTTTATTTTTCAGTAGTGAAAGTAGGTGTACTGTAAGAGAATATTACCTTACTTAACATTTTGTGAGTTCAATTTGTCTATTTATTAGACTGGAAATGCCAAGAGAGCTTGCAGAACATAGCAGAGTCGCCATTCAGCGGGGTTCGGGGTAGCGCCACAGACAAATACCGTCATATACCGTGTACGCTGGTGAAATTCCGGAAAAAACAGATATTGCCGCAGCCTAGTTTCCACTGTCATGAAATTCCTGGTAAAGTTATGAAATAAGAAAAACTGTTTTCCAGGCCTGGAAATGGTTTGGAATTAAAATAATGTTTTGGAAAAGTTCTGTATACACATTGTTTTTGCTGTTGTTTAAAATATGTTCATGGAAATCTGAAAACATGTTTAACATTACGGGAAATACCTTCCTTGTATTAACAATTTAAGGCCTATTGCTGCACTGTGTGACTGTTTTAATGTTGCTAGCATCATGTGATACACATAGACCAGACCGGCTACGCTGCATTGCCAAGGCCACGTCCCCTTTTGGGAGAAAGAAACACCTTGTCACTTCAGGGCACAAACAGGACACTGCCAAAAAGCTGTTGTGTAGTGGGTTAACTAAGGCTTCCACGTTGAGATCTGAGACATAAAAGATATGTTTATATTCACCTTCAGTGTGATAAATTGCTAAATGATGCTGGTGACAGTTATTACTGATGGATAGATTCAGTGGGAGGCTGTTGCGGTAACGTTACAGTCATCCAGTATTGCATCATCAGCTTAGATTTGTTTCTATTAACAGGTTGGTGATTCACAGACAGCACTTAGCCTAACAATACCTGGCGATTCAATTGTGATTCAGACGTCTATGATATCCCACCAGTGTGTTGCGTCATTGATCCACTCGACCGTGGAAAGACTGAAGGGACATAACGCGGATCAACCTTAATCTGTAAAGGTATTGCAAACGCTCAGGTGCAGGCAAGATCGCAGAATAATTAATAGACATGTCTATAAAACAGTGTATGTGCCGTCTGGTCTTTTGGCACATGCAGCTAGGTGGCGGTGGAAATGTCTAATAAGTGTTAGCAGTTTACTCTTTTGCAAAGGCCTGGGAAGTGTGTGTTGAATAATGAGTGGTTACATAGTTATGCAGGTCTACCTGTTCAAAACTTAGGAAATATTATGGAGAAGTTATGGAAAGTTTAAAATGCATTGGTAAAAATGTTTGGGAACCCTGTCAGTGCTAATGCTGTTTTCCTCCAGTACATAGCTACACTGCATGTCTTTCCCTGTATGCACCTGGGTGGCTACTGTCCTGCCTAAGTGACAGACTGACAGTCACAAAATGCTAAATATACATAGAGGGAAATGTGTTATCTGCTGTGAGCCAAACATTTAAGCCAATATGTCCATATAGCAGTAATATTTTCCTGCACCAGTGTCAACAAGACAAGTGCCTCATCACTGACTGTACTTTTTGTTGAGTTCAGTGTGTCACTTCACTCTTTAAGAGTTTTCACTAAACTTAGTGCTGAATGCTAATTTCATTTCATAACTTTATAAACAAGTGCAGGCACTAAATTGCAAGAGCCATGATTTTAATTATAGCTGACATAAATAATTGTTTAACAAGCAGTAGCAAGAGAAGCTTAAGATGACAACAATGGAGTTCACTGGCTGTGAAGACAACAGATAAATTTACACCGTCAGTCTTAATTATGTGAGTGGAAAATATAAAAATAATCTGTTGGCTGTTGTCGAGCTAAGGAGCGCTCTGCATGCCAGTGTCTATACATTTAAGCTTGGCCAAAGGCAGGGACAGGCTCTGATAAAGGGTTTAATTTTGGAGTTATTTCCAAGTAACTGACTGGTTCATGTTAAAAAAACCATGCAAAATGACATAATACATGAGGTACTTTCTTTGAGTCCTTGGCGCCACTGACTGTTGAGCTTATCTTTATTGCATTTGTGCTGACATTTGAACGTTTTCTGATGTAAATGTCTTGCCTTTCATTTCATTTTCTTTTGGCTTTGCTGACAGACGGGGACTAGCCGCTTTAACATGTGGAAACATGATGCCCACCCCTTTGCCTTGCGTGGCAAAGGCATAACCCAATGTCGAGTGACAACATTGGGTTATGCCTTTGCAACATTGGGTTATATCTTTGCCATTGCAAAGGCATAACCCAATGTTGTCTGTCTCTGATCGGCTAGTACTCTTGAGTTGGTTAGGTTAAGGCAGTAGGAGTGAGATAATTGACCATATATAAAGATGGGTGATGGGTGACATGACGTCCCTAAAAGTGAGGCCAAAACATTTTAGTCGCCCCCTGGTGGCTGGCTGCAGTATAGGTCATAAACTGCACCCTTCTAAGTTAGCGTATAGGACGTGGGCCAAACTGAAAGATCAAAGTACACGTTGAAGATGGTTTCTGTCATTTTAAGTAGGTCTTATCACACTGTCATGTGCTCAAGTGTTATTTTAAGTTATTTGATGCTATTAAAAGAAGGTATGACATCATAATTGACAGCTGTGTGTGCCAGTCGAGTTCCTGCAATCAACTGTGTTACCTGTGATTAGGTCTGAAGGTGGGAACTTGATACTGCGCAGACTCGGGCTCCAAATGACCTCACCAGCGCAAGAGGGCAGTGGTCATGTCTGATGAAGGGCCCGTGTCCGAAACGTCGCATGTGTTATTTATCGTTTTTGGATGTATGTGCTGTTTTTTGAGACTTCAGTGGACATTTTAGCTTATTTTTTGTGCAGTGGGAGGAAGTGGACACAGGGACCGTCCTGGGTTGGTCCCCATGTCATGGTTTTGGTCTCTGTTTCAGAACCATTTGACCATTATTGATAATTCTTCCATTTTCTGCACATGTCCATCTCACTGAGCAGTAGGATATTTTAGATGCTCCCTTGCTCCTTGGACATGTCTCCAGGGGGTGTTGGAATTGTTGACCCTGACCTCTTTACCAGAGGCGGGGCATATAAATAGATCATTTCCCTCAGGGAATCAATGGAGTATCGCATTGTTGTTCGTCGCTTGACTTGGTTTCTGAATAATTGATGACCAAATTGTTCAATTTAATCGCAGCATTGGGAAGCAAACCAATGGAGGAGAGCACTGCCCAGTTGCCCATTTTCCTGCAGAATTAATGGCCACTGTGTAACAGCTCATAATTTACAATGCATTAGATACTATGACTGCCCTGCTACGCTGTAATTACTGATAGGAGGAGGCTGTAACTTGCAATGCTGTCATCTTTTATAAGGTCTTGAGTTTTGTGTTACTGTGGCTGTAGCATTTCTCTCTGATTCTTTTCTTTCTCCGAGGGCGTTCACTGGGGTTTCACATTGATGTGCTCTGACCTATGCTGTTCCTCCAGACTGGCTCCCTCTCTTGCCCCCTCTCTTTCAGTCCCGCTCTCTCCGTCTCTGTGGAGAAGGGCTTGGAGAGCTACACAGGCGGCTATGTGTTTCATCTGTTGAGCTCAGCTAGTTGTGATCATGTCTGTGACTGCCGTCCAAAGTTTATTGGATCATCTGATAATCTTGTTGGCCAGAGCTGCGCCACGTGTGTCCCCAGCTCTGCATATGACTCTGTAGGCACAGATGATAGATTCAAATCCAACCGCACCATACTGTGATCATACTGATTTATACCCACCAGCTCTTTCGACAACATGGCACATGAAAACAAACAATAAACAGCTTGGTTGTTTGTTATTATCTGGCTTTATTGACTGGGTCTGACACAAAAACATGTGTGCCACAGTTACAGTCGCAGCAAGGCGAGACAAAATAACATGTTGTCATCCATTTCCCAGTTTTTGTTTACAAAAATGACAAATGATAAGGAGTAATATGCTGTTATTATTTAAAAAGCTCAGCTGGCAGATGTCTTGTCATGTTTTCCTGAAGACAACAGCCCAGCACAACATGAAAAGGCTGACCCAAAATGACATTCACGTCCTCATCTCTGGGGCATGTCAGGTTGATGAGGTGATTTACTTACTGCTGCAGCCAGGCCGGATAAAACAGCAAGGTGATTACATTGTTCAATAATGCTTAGTTTGTCAGGGGAGTCTTGGTTAAGTGCTGAATTGCATTTTATTCCCTTTGTGCACAGCTCTGTGGGTCACGGCAGTTCATTTTTATGACCAAAGTCGTATCACACAGCAGGTTTGAGGGAGGGAGAGCAGGGCTGTGCTAGCTTTCTGCCGCTCCCCCGCATCCTGTTATCTCATACTCTACCAGATGTGGTTGCATGTTGGCTGCCGTCGCCTTCCCATTTCCACACGCAAGGCTCTGCTGCAAAGCTTGCCGAGCCCCCACCGCCACCACACTTGGCATGGGATGAGTGCAGAGTGGAGTCTCCTAGCCCTGTTTTTTTTTTAATTGGGTTCTGATGACGGGACTTTGCCGGTTTGCCAAGCTGGCCGGCGCGACTATTGCTGTCTCCCAGTTCCCCCCACGGTCAAGTAGATGATTGGATTTTCATCGGAGTGGTCAAATAGCGGGGGGATATAAGGGCAGGGACCCTATCAGCTGTCTCCCTGTGTAACTCTACAGGCTGTTTGGCCTCTCCAAGCACTGAATTTATAATACTGGGAAGCCTTGTTTGCGTTAGGGCATGCTTCCTTCCGCCTTATCTCTGCTACCGCATGGATACCTTGTCACTCTAATTTTGAGGTTGTGAATTGCAAGTTTATGTTGAGCATATTTGGAAGCCCTGTGGCTTATAAAACACATTCAAAACCACCCGTTTTTAAAATTCATGCTCCAATAAGAAGGCTGTTTTCCTCAATTAGAGTGAAAGACCTCTGGAAGACATGTTGAACAGCAGCATTGTGTCTCCCCTATGCCTCTCCACTTTGAAGGCAGATGCTAAGAGAAAGCATCATAATTTTTTTAAGTCTGGTTCCCCCCTCCTCACTCTAATCCTCTTTCAGGAAGTGCAACATGGTTCCAGGCTGATATGTGTATGCAGCAGGGTGCGGGGGGGAAATGGGAGTCAGAGTCATGCTGTTTTTATTTCTCGAGCTAAATTAATTAAATACAGAGAGTCGCCACAGAGGAAGATGTTTACTTTTATTTTGGGAGGCTGTATGTGTAACATTTTGTACTGCTTTCGGCGTAATTTGGTAGGTGATATTAATATCTTCCTGTATGCACGGTTGATTTCAATCAGCATCTGCTCTCAACGAGCACACATTCCTCAGTGGACCCGACTAACCCATTTGAATAGTCGTGTGTTTGACTCCTCGGCCTAATTATGGAGTGTGCACTATTATGTGTGCACAAACACCATACAGAATATCATCAATCTTAGACAAACTAGATGCAGCCCAATTATACGAGGTATGTTTGATACTCTTGATGCGTCTTTAAGCGACTTAATCCTTCGAGGCCTTTATGTAAATTTGACATTTGCCTCTCAAAATTCTTCCGACCAAATTGATTTTGAGGGCAGGCAGATTTAATGTGGAGCAATCTTATCCCTATCTTATCCCAGTTGGTCTTGTTAACTGCCTCCACTGTCTGCTGTAAGACGAAAAATGTATTTACATGAGACTGACAGACCTAGATAATAGAGTTTCAGAGCTGACCTTCTGGACAGAACAGATGGTTCGTTTCAAAGAGTTGAGAGGTTGATCGTGATCTCTTCTGCATCTGCTCTTGCTGATGAAGTGAAGCTGCAGCAGGTTACCATATGCACACAGTGCGATGATATGTTGAGTCTAGGTGCTTTTATCCTGGTCGAGGCTGTGACGCCAGATTTCACAAGCTCATATTGCACATTAGATTTGTACATGCGTAGCTTTTGTGCTATTTGAAACACAAAGCAGTGCTTCACTTTAGTGGAAAAACCTTATAGAAGTTTGAGTTTAGTCGATATCCAGCTCTGGCTGCTTCAGGGATTCACTGCCACTGCTCTCACTAAGGATTTTTTCTTCAGCTCTCAATATTGATGAATGCAAAAAGGATGAATAACTCCCTGAAAAGTTAGAAGAGCTTGGAAAGCAAGTCAAAAAGTGTATACTTGGTATTATACTATTTCTTTTTTACTGCCCCCTGGAGAGGCTGCAATTACATTAATTAATCTTCCGATTGTTTTTTTTTTCCTTTTTATCAATAACCGCTGCCTAACGAGGTCCTTCACAAAAAAAAAAGTTTTAAATCCAAAGACCGATGCCTAAAAGAAAACTACGATGACCACGGATGAGTCCCGCAGTGTTCTTCTGATGTAGCACTATCCTTACTTCATCCGGCGACCAATGTAAACTCAACTGCTTTCTTAAACCACCACAAAGTAAAAGAACACCCTTAAAAAAGAAAAAGTTATCAACCAAAGGCGTTGTTATATATCGGCATATTGGATGTTTGCAAAATGAAGCAGACGATCTGAACCCATTTCAAAGGCAAGTTTGAGATAAATGTTTTCGATCACATAAATCATCATAAATCATATATATTTTGATTTGAATTCTATCATCCTTTTAGCCGTAACTATGATGATGGTTGCATGCAGGGTAAAGAAATCACTGAAGGTGGCTGAGGTGTTGCAGGAGGAACGATTTCTTTTCATGTAGGAGCGAGTTGCTGGAATGTTTAGCCTTGGAGGAAGTATTTCTATTGTACAGGAGGCTGCAGGGTTATATAAGTGTGTTTTTACACTTTTAGAGCACTATAGAGTATGCACTTAAAGCACAGATACAGGACAAGAGTGTATCTTTAATATTTGCTCTGTGTTCTCGAAGACTTTGGTCTCATTTATTCCTTTTCTTGACTGGGAACAGCTGTGAGGAAGCCTCAAAAGGTCAAATAACACTAAGTCAAGCCTGAATGATAATAGAAGACCTTTATTCAGCACATATTCTTGCTCTCGTTCCACCTTTTGTATTTTTCCATTTTCATTTTGCTAGCTTTAGGTCAGAGTCTTTGAAATAAAATGGAGATCATGCACTTAAAATATGTATACATTGATTTTGACTGCTTTGGCCTTTGTGAAGATAGAAAATGTGTGTAGTACATAGAAGTGAAATAATTTATTAATCAACAATTTTGATAATAGATCAAGCAAATATGAACAGAACTCCAGTTTTTCAGATGGGAATATTTACTGGTTTTCTTAAGCCCAACTCAGACCAAAGATTTGTGACGATACAAAGATGTTTCAGAACGTGGCAGGAAAAGGTTGCAGTGGTGTGAACTGGCCCGACTGAGCTCGTCTCAAGCTGGCTGATGGTGTCAGCTCAGCTGCGACTTAGATTGTCAGGTCATAAGCCAATCGTCTTGTAGCGAAGGTAGCTTGCTATGGCATTCTCTGACAACAGCCAAGCCCAAGCCTGTCTCATTTACATTCCAGTGACTGTTGACACGTATATCCGTCTTCGTCCTCATGGTGTGTTGCGTTTGATGGTGGGTTGAAGCTGCTGCCTGCTGTATGTGCACATGTCTTTTAGTCTTTTCTTGTACCTGAAAAGCGAGAGGTTAGAACAGAAGTGAATGGTAGACCAGCTGATTGCAAGTAGTTGTAAGTCTTTGGTAGTGATTAAATACATTTGGGTTTTTGACCTGTTGGATGGACAGAAAGACATTTCAAGCCATCAGCTTGGGCTCTGGCAAATTGAGACATCCATTTTTCACATTTTTTTGACATTTATTCTACCAAATGATTGATAGGGAAAAAAAAAATCCCTGAAAATAGGAATGCACCCATTTTTCGGCGGAATATGGGTATTGGCTTATATTTTCCTTGTTGACTGCCATTGGCCTATCGGCAAATACAATGACATTCACCAATGGCAGTGGCTGAGGTTTATCTGATGTGTCAGGCTAAAAAGCCAGGCTCCAAACTAACAGTGTCCCGTCATCGCAGGGACAATAGAAAATGTGTTTTGGACAAAAACAGATCTTGTCTTGGACACCTTCGGGATGAAAGGATGCAGTAAACTTACTATTGATGCGTACTCATAATTAACGTGCACGTCTGAATTTGTGCTGTTTCAAAGATAGTGCACTGAAGTGCTGAATAACTTTAAAACATTTCAGATATATCCTTACAATAAAGATTTCTTTGATTGTCTGTAACTATCTGTATCGGTCTAGAATTTTATAATCAGTGCATCCCTACTAAAAAATAATCAGCAGCCCTCGTGTTAGACGACAAAGAAAAAACAACACCAAGTCGATATGTGTTATTATCACGCAGGCCACAAAGGCCCATGTGGTTGAAACACTGACAAATGAAAAACAATACTGGGAGTATATCTGAGGAAGTGTACACACACTCAATTTTTCCTTTTTATTTATTGCAGCAGACATAGTTTATTTGTTGTTTGACTGTGCTCTCACAGTGGCACAGGGGTACAAAAAATTCTTCCCCTTGAGCAGCTAAGAAGACATGGGGATAGAGGCAAAACACATTTGAGGTTTGTTTGGTATAATCTTTTCTTGGAGCGTGTTTATTCTCAGGGCACTTTTTTGTTATATTTGTACTCCAGGCAAACAATGCACATTCATCTTTGCAGAAAAGCCTGTAAATATGTTGTGTGGTGATTTGAATACTATATGTTGCACTCCATTAGCCACTGATTTTTGACTTCATACATGCTTTGCAATATGAATGCTGTGATGTGTGAATGATAAATGACTCGTCTGAAGCGCCAGCTCTGAAGATCCCTTTATCTGCTTAGATTACTTAAAGAATGTCTGTCTTTTCCGGTTGCCTTCACAGACAAAATAATGTAACCGGGCCGGGCTAATGTGTGTTCTGGTAAGATGCACACTGTGTCCTCTCTAATATGTGAACCCCATGCATTTTTCACGATGCGGTTGATTACATTCTCTGGATGATTTTTCATATTTAATCAGCTTCAGGCGCTTTGGGTTTTACTTACACAAGAGTGGCCATTAATATTCAGTGTATCCACATTACAGACATGCATTTACTTTATTTGCATTCACCGCTATGTCTTTGTTTTGTGGACTTATAGAGTAGTCTTAGTCGAAATAATGTATTTAGTACTTAGCGTTTGGTGATATTACCCCTAATTCTGTGTTTTGAGGGATTATTATTAAGCCTGTGGTATAACTGTAGCATTTTCATCCCTTCTAATGAATTTTAATTGATATCTAGTCAGTGATTCATCTTCAAATAACACTGATTTAATCACATTTTATATTGAAGGTTCCCAGGAAAATAGTGAAAGCTGGAATGATAATGAGGATCATAATTGCACCTGAAAGCAACAAAACAAGGATACTGCAATAATGTGGAGCAAAAGCTGTCAGCTGGAAAGAAAATAACTTTCTGTTAATATACCTGATTTATGCAGAAAGCACACAAATAATGTCATTTTCTTCATGTGGATATGGTGTGATTGGCTGTTTGCTCGCTCGCCAGCTCAGCAGGTAGTCTTGATATCTGCATCATTTTTCATTCATTCATCACTGTCACCATCCATCTTGCCTGAGGGGAAAGCAGCGTTGGCTCAATCGTGGGCACCTGGTGACCTTTCCGGCAAGAATCCGCCGTGGGGAAAATTTGTTGCAGAGTCATTTGATTCAGCTGAGTTATCACTGATGCATCCCAACCATGGGTTTGCTGCTGTGTCACCCCTGTTCTATCTTGTTATAGAGAGCAAACACAAAACTCTCATAATAAAAGACACATTCACCTGTTTTTATATGGAGAGAAAGCAGGACAGCCTGGCACCATCATCTGTTTGCCGCCGCCATGACGGTTCTCCTATTCACTTCGACATATAAACAGCCCATGTGTAATGAACCAGAGGATGATGGTCCTGCTTTGTGGTTTGTAGGATTGCAGCTCTGACTCCCCACTGCATTTGAGATGTGTTTGATGTGCTGTGACGCCTAAAAATGGCACAATAGTCCTGCAGGTTCAAAGCCAAGCACACAGCTTTCCCCATGCATGACAAATAGGACACACAGGAGCATTTCACGGCAACAAGCTACAGTTCACCTGTCATTTTGGCCAACACTGATGGTGAAAAGCTTGGCTGTTAGTCTGTCATCGGATAAAGATGTGTCAACCAGGGCTGCCCTCTTAAAGGTCCAGTGTGTGGGATGTAGTGGCATCTACTGGTGAGGTTGCAAAACTGAAGCTTCTCCTGTGCGGTGGCCATCGCACAAATGTCAATAGGAAACAAAATGGTGGAGTCTGAGGGGGAGGACTCGTTCTGTATGTAGGTACTGTATAAAGAGCTCTTTCTAAGGTAACGAAAGCAGAACAGTTCTTATTTTTAGGTGATATACACTACTAGAAACATTGTTATGAATATTATTTACTACTTCTGCCAAATGATGGCCCTAATTCCTACACTCTGGACCTTTAATGTCAATTAATAAAATGATATATTATTTGAATCTGTCCTTTTTTTTTTTTTTTTCTTTGTCAGCTGCGTCATTACACGCAGGATCCCAAGAAAACAGTATGGCAGGCTGTAACCTGTAACCACCAAATGATTGGCACTGCTAGCTACCTAATATTAGTTCCCACCTGACCCAGGTGGTGTGCAGTGCAGAACAGCCAAGGAACCAGTGGAGACTGGAGGTAGGGTGGTGGGCATGTTTCCTCATGTTAATGCTGCTCGCTGGCTGCCTGACAGCTTTCTAACAGAAAATAGAATATGAAAAGACAATCACAAAACATTAAAATTTCACCACCTCTAAATGGATAGGGCTTTAACATGCAGTCAGTGGAGCGCAAAACTAAAAGGAAAGACCTCTTTTACTTTACTTTTTTACACTGAAAATTAACTGATTAGATATCTCTAATTGTGAGTGTTGTGTTGTCTTTTCCTGGTTTTCAATGTGACACAGAGAAGTGCGGGCATAAGGTTTGTTATGTATGCTCCACCTTTCGTCTTGTCGGGAAAAACTTCGAGCATATCCCTTTTATTGGAATGTTATCACTTATTTTAGTGTCTCCATGATGACAGTGTGTAATGTCATGCCTGCACACAGGGTAAGGGTCCCATGATGTAAAGTTATTGCTCCCTTCCATCACCGCATCCGTGGAAATAGGCCCGCGATTTCCGGTGCATTCATCACCATTAAGAGAGCAATCAGCGGTGCTGGAGATCAGCTTAGGCTATAGGAAGCGCACAGTGTAGATGACAGGTCCAGATTCATCCCTCCTTCCCAATCACCCCAACAACCCCCCCCACCACCACCATTTTATCGAGCGCTATGATCTATTGAGGGAGAAAGCCAGAGCGGTCTTCAAATAAAAGCAATAACTCTGTGGCTGTGGAGAAGGAAATCAGGAGGCAGGCGTGTCCTAGCAAGCCAGACAGACATCCTTCTCCAACACAGCAGTGTATACGGACATGCGTTCCTCATCCCCACCCCCCAACCCCACCACCCTCCGTATGTTGCTGTCTCACTCAAGTTTATCATCAGCTGCTCCCCGTAGATGGCTTATTGCCTTTTCCACCCTCATCTGTCCGCCTGGCTGAAAAGGCCTCCCAGGAAGAGATTAGCAATCCAATAACTCGTGGAGCATCCACCTCAGCAGCAGGTGCTCCCCAGAGTGAATGCTGATGAGAGCGGCCAGGACTCTATAACAACAGGCCAGGCAGTGTTTGCTAACAGCGAGCAGCCTCCAAGAAGCCCCGACCTGCTGGAGAGCCTAACTTGTTGCTAAGTGTCAGCAGGTTTCTGTGCCATTGTGTATGTATAATCATTCAGAGGAATTCACCCTTCATAAGCCCTGCCCCTTTTCTCTCTGTGAGTTGTTTATATTATTCATGTAAGGCTACTGGCCAACCTGAAGCAACTTTTAGTCTTTTTCATACGGATACACACGATGTCTAGCATCCCATTGTGACTGTACCCTCACATCGCAGACTGTAGCGCTTGCTGTTGGCTTCTTGAAGTCATATTGCTTCTAATACACAGACTGTGGCAACAAGCTTAACGCTAGTGGTATTACCATGTTTCTCTTTGTCAAGCTTGTTCAACCTAGCAACAGTAACTAGGGGGGTGGGATATTGGACCGGCGAATTGTGCTCAATTGGTCTGCAGAGTTTTCTGAATTGGCTGAGATTGTTGTGTTGGTTATGTCTTATTGAATTCTATTACTAGTCATATTACATCAAGGAAAATATAATGACTATTAGAGAAAATTAAAAGTTAGACCCATAACACCTAACCTGCAGTTTAATGAAATCTGCATCTCATATTCAAAAGCATATGATTGTTTTCTTGACTCATTAAGATGAACCTCCAAATTTGAATTTAAAGCAAAAATGCTAGGAATCTATCAGTAATCTTCTGCTCACTGTTAAATGTTCAGTGCCGTACATCTGAGCTTGCCTTTTTACACGACAAAATGGACAAAACCCTGTACAGATCATTCTCTTTTGTAGTTCGTCAGGCCAGCTACCTTCTCCTCATGCTTTATTTACTTGTGGTGTTCCTCAGGGGTCAATACCAGGCCCAATAATCTTCTCAACTATAAGATACTCGAGGTCATGTTATTTGTGACCACAGTATTTTGCTGTCGTGCAGATGATTAGCAGCTGTACGTCAGTCAGCTTAACTTTGGACTAAACTTTGTTTGTAATTACTATTCGCTCACTATATACCAAGGGGTCTTTTAGACTCTCAGCTATGGATGTAATTCCCTGCCTGAACCCCTCTAGATGCGTTGAGTGTGTTTTCTTTTAAATCCCGCCGCATAACAAATTTAATGCGAAAGTCCTTTTATGATCCCTTTCTACTCTCTTTTATTTTATGGACTCCTGTTTTATTATTTGAACGTTTCTTTTATGCTCCATATTTTTTAGTTCAATGTGGCTTGTTTATCCTTTCTTACCTCACTCTCAGGCGCAGTAGTTAACTGTCACCTGCGGTTTTATGGAGCTGTACAACACTTTTTACTGTGGTGTTTTGTTGCTCATTATAATGCCCCATGGGTAAATGGTAAAAACACTTGTGGAACTGTCTTACTATGATTTTGAAAATTACCTTTCTTTGCGCTTGGTAAGAAGCCAGGTGATGTACTGAACCGTTCATCTTGCACCACACAGAGAAAATCCAAACTGTTATTTTTCAGAATATTACATAAATAAAGACATCACCTGAATTTTTTTTATTTATTTTTTTTTTACCATTTTTAAAATGTACCTGTTGGAAATCTCTATTAAGAGTCTGTGAGGTAAAACAAAATATAAAGTATGCCAGTAAAATGATACATGGACCCATTTTGAACACACACAAAAGCTAATTATCACTTGTTTATTTATCTACTATGCATATTTTCATAGGCAGGAGTGATATACACAATAATGTAATAGTATCTGCAGCACCACAGTCCTGGCTTCTCTCTTTATTATACCTGCTTCTGATATCAAGCCTCCAACAAAAGACTGCACAAACACAAACTCAGCACAAAGCAAACTGGAGGTGTGTATTTTCTTTTTATGGCGAACACAAAAGGACTCAAACACCCTATAGCGTAACCGCAAGTCATCTCCCTTGTCCATAAATCCCCTCTGGCTTTCGGCTGCAGGGTGTGTAGTGAATTTACGCGCTCTGCTTGTGTTATCTGTAGTTTGTGTTTTCTTCAATTTCACGGGGGCTTGTGTTTCATGATAAAGAGTCAGTCAGAGCCAGTTCCTCAAGGCCAACTTAACGTGATAGGCCACTGTAGGGTTGTTATAATGTGTGAATAACTGTGGAGACCAGCTCTCTTCTCTCTGTCATCTGTAATGCAGGAGAGAATGCTATTCATACACTGATTTCAGGGGTCAACAGGGATTATTTTTAGGACGGAAATAAAAAAAATGACAGGTTTTTCAAAATAAGATTGGCAGTCACACTCATTTGAAGTAGGTTTTTGCCTTATTTTCTCTCTCAGCTTTCAACCCAGTCACCTGTCGTTAGATTCACAGAAAGTGGCAAGCTGAGAGTTTGTGTTTTCCCAGGTGCTGCAGGACTCATTCAAAGTATCTATTTTTGATAACTGTTTGCAGTCTAAGTATCTGAGAGGCAGGGGGAATGAGAGACAGACCGAGAGGCAGAAAGAGAGATAAAAAGAAGACAATGATAAAAGGGCTGTATTTGCTATGCTGTTGGATGTTTGCCATCTTCCAGTAAGGGGAAGGGCACGCAAAGACTGGTGAATGGGAGGCACAGGTGCAATAAAGGATCTTTGCTAATTGAGTGAGGTACAGGTGCCCAGGAGGGACAGGCCAGGTGCACAGATACTAGCCAGGGTTAGCCGAGGTCCAAACGAAGAGAATCCTCCCCTCCACTGTTCTTCTGTAATTGCGGTTAGCCTAATCTGTCCCCCGGCTTCCTGTCTGTGAAAAAAAAGAATATTCGGCGCTGAGCAGTCATCTGGCATAAGTCTCGAGTCAGAGATTGCTCCATCGGCTTGGCATTCACCAGCCTGCAAGATGAGGAACAAATGAAAGCTGAATTACTAGGCTGGGAGATTAATGGAGAGAAATGAAAAAGGATGGATTGGACCGTACGGAGACGCCAGCGTTACAGGTGTCAGGGGAGCAAAGACGGATGCCAGGATTCAGACTTTGGCACCCAGAGGTGCCTCGTGTTCCAGCAAATGATAGGCCTATGTCATAATAAAATAGGCTGCTGAAAAGTAGCGTGATATTAATTGCGACAGGCATTTCCTCCTCCTACATCTGCAGCCATTGAAAGCACGTCTTCCTAACAAGGAGAATCCATCCTGGAAATGTTCACATTTCATTTTCCTGTCATTATAGCATGAACAAATATCTGCCGAAGATAGAAAAATGAGAGCCATTGTGTTCTCTCCTTTTTTTTGACAGAAGCCAGTTTCCATGGCGGCTCAGTGAGAGTGGTCGGCTGCTGTTTAATTTTGTCACATCTAAGTGAGCTTCATTTACTGTAGATTAACACTGAGGATGTCAGTTTCATTCATTTTGCTTTCGATAGCCTAACACCCATAACTGGTTGATTTTTAAGAAAGGAAAAAAAAACAAATGACGTGAAATACAAGAGGCCTTTAGCCCGGGTGAGTAAGCCGCAAACCCCCTTCAGCACTGTTAAATGTGTTAGCACCACGAGCTGTGCTAACTATGCTAATGGTGCTAACAGTGTTAAGGTTAGTTTGCAGTGCTAAATGGGGTTTGCAGCTTACTCACTGGAGCAACCTGGGTGGAGATCAGAGGATGGGCATGATGTTTCCACTGCAACGTTTTGGGTCGGGATGTCATCACTAGCGGTAAACGCTAGATTGGAGGTGCTGCTAACTTTTGTTAGCTCCCACCAGACCCTTAGTACACATAGAAAGTAGTGCTACCTGGTGCGTAGTACAGTAAACTGAAGAAAAGCAAATATAACCTATAGACGGACATGTGTAACCGGTCAAAAATATCCTCAGTAGTTAAGTGTAGACATTCATAATTAACGCTGTTGATGCAGTAAAATATTGTAATTGTCTGAACACCCCTTGAATGTTATCTGACTGCTGATGACATCTTGACCTTACAGTTTCCATTCGGGTTCTTTAAATTAAAGAATTATATTGAGTTGGATTTAAATGTCATGGGTATGTATGACATTTGACTCCGTTTTATTGACCATATGCAAATGTTATATTTCATTCTAATCAATACGTTGTGAAGGCTGAACTGCAACCATAACAGTCAGATGTTTCCATAAGCCCCAGAGCATGTTTTAAATGTCACTAATACTGTAGATATTGCCTTTATTCAAGGTAGGATTAGAGGCTCTCTGCTGTTTATTACAACAAATCACTGAGCTATATTCCACTAACGTGCACATTTGCATCCAAGTCTACATCACAAACTTGTTATCAACCATCCCAGCTTGTCATTCTTTGTATCAATACTCCCGACAGTAAATGAATGAATGCTTACAGAAGCTTTTCAGCAGCGAGGCGTCCCCTCTGTGTGCTTCTGGATTATAGATTGGGCCTTTAATAATCAATGACAGTGTGGTTGTCGGGACAGATTAGTGGCATAATCTCCAGTCTATGCCTTTATAATACTCTTTACACTGTAACTCTCCGAAGCAATAAAAAGCTCCAGCTTAATGCGGCTGCAGCTAATGTTTGTCACCATATTGGTTTCCATTGAACAGCATTGTTGAGTTCATTTCTAGCCCCTCGATGTCAGAATCGTTTGCTTTGAGGTTTTCATTTGAGGTTATTTCTGAAGTGACATTTTCGGAGGAACTTGACATTTTGATCAAATTGATAAAAAAGATTATGTGACAGTCATGTCCCCAAATAAGGCTGCCAAAGCTGCGTGGCAGACATCAGGCTCAAGCAAAGTAAAAGTGAACAATTTTTAAACTAATGTGATTCCTTCCCTCCATGTCTCTCCAAGTTTTGTGAGGCAGGAGGTCACCATGTGTTGTAATCACGCCGGAGCAATGCTGTCTCCATTTACATTTCCCCGTGGTTATTGAGGTGTGAGACACTGGCATGCAAACGCCATTATTCTCCCTCTCCCTGGCTGATTTCCCAGCACCGTTGGCTAATAGAGGTGAGCCGACAATAGCCCCGGTGGAAGACCAGCCGCGCTCTGTGGGCAACAAGTGTGACACCATAATTATGAAAAATGGACAGCAATCAAGCCTGGGCATAAATCTTCAGAATGCACACTCTGTGACATCACAGTTTTTTGCTGCTTGATACAAAAGACATACTTTCATGGTTCTCATTTTCCATGACTAATGTTATCGCGACCCGCACATATGACCAACTAGTTTTGAAACCTGACCCGACCTGCCAACACAAGACCCGTAGGCCGAAAACGGAAATCCTGTAATAGCCTGAAGCTATTCAAATAGTTCATTTAGGCAGCATGTTTAAAGTGACATTTCATACATTCAAAATGAAGGTAATTCAGGAAATGCAATTTAAATTAATATTTTGTTCTTATTCTCATAATATGCAAACGACTGAAGTGGGTCTTATATTCCAGCTGGTGCAGAGGACAGAGCTGAAACACAAGCCAAACAGGTCACCAGTCAGAGGATCAAAACGTTAAAGCATTACATTAAGTTATCATCAATTTCTAGGGCTGTACCCGACTCAGAATTACAGTTTGTTCCTTTTTTCCCATGTGGAGTTTGAGAGTCAGATCAGAAATCTGCAACAACTTTTTTTTGCAGATAGATATCAAACAAAATCCAGACACTGAAGAAGAAAATGTTATCTCAGAGCCTTATGGTGCAGAGCCTCTCCTCCAGGCAGCTGCATCATGCCCGCAGCTGCCTGTAGCAAAGAGCAGTGTGAAAGTGAAGAGCTCTCACTTTGCAGCAAAATGTAGGGACCAAAACATCCCCTGGACACTACACAGTATACTGACCAAAAGTGCTCAAGTTGAAGCAATCTCAGTCGACTGAGAGGTCTCCTACTAATGATTCGAATGCTGACTTTCAGGGGCAGCCCAATTAATTTCCTTTAAAAATGTATTTATTATCTAACACCCATGACCAACCCAATGCAGGTCTGTGGTTTACAGCCACAAGGCTATAAAGGTAACATTCATCTTCATAAGAAGTCTGTCTGATTTGTCTTTAAGTACCTAATATCCCTCTTGAAAATCACATGAATAGCAGTGACAGGCTCACCTGCTGTGTGTTTGGTACATTGAAACCAACTGCATTGCATTAAAGCTCAAGGATGGTTCACACTCAAGTGAAGTCTTTAGAGTAAAAAGTCATTTTTTAGCTTTTTAATTACTGTTTTTATTTTCTTTGATACATCTCTAAAATTACCCCAGGAATGCTGGAATTAATAATTATTACCTAATAGAGCTGTTGAAGTCATCTGCTGAAAATTCCTGCATTTTTTCATATCGTGATATATATCGCTGAGAAAACAAATTGCAATGTCAGGTTTTTTGTGTGTGTGTGTGTGTGTGTGTGTGTGTTTCAGTATCGTGCAGCCCCAGTTTATATTTAGTGAATTGATGAGAGCGTCTCTTTTATGTGAAAAGCTCTCCGTGTGAGAGGGATTGTAGCTGGATTGGCAGACAGGATTTAGAGGCTGAGGTTCAGAGAAAGAATCTTTTGGGCTTTTTGGGGAAAGGATGAAGCCAGTTTGAAAACATAGTTTGACTCAGCTGTGCCCCCTTCTTGGTTTAATCACAGGCAGCATTTGAGGATTCGGAGATAAAGTTGGCTCATATTCTTCTGCCAGAGCATACTAAGAGTCAACATTGTCACAAAATAAAACTGATCCATAATCCCTTTTTTGATTAAGTGTTTGCCAATATTTCTATCCTCTTGTCCACATTTTCCTACTGTTGTTGTGTGCTGAGCCTTCACACCCGTGAAGTGATCATGGCATACTGATAATTGTCCCTGTGAGGGAGAGAGAATTAGCGTGTGGCTGGTTATGTGGCTCACGTGTGGTAGGTACAGGAAAAAATCAGCCTTCCCGTCCAGATGGAGGCTCATATGTTGAGAGCAGTGACTTGGTGTATACGGTGGTAGTTAGTGGCTTCACATCAGATGTGAGAGAAGCATTTGAAAATGCACGGCATACATTAAAGAGCAGAGAGCTGCTTATCCCTTTCAGTCCCAGCAGGACATTGGCGTCCGCCCACGTTGATGTGAGGCTTGCTCCTGAACCCACTGGTGTATAATGCTGTCAGTCGACACATCAGTAGATCTGGTGCTAATGAACAATATCATGCTTGGTTACATGTTTTATGGTGGTTCAGGCAATGTGTGCACATCAACATTTGTGTCCCAGAGTTTACTGAATTCTTTCCTGTGCAATCTATTTATTATATTTTTTAAACAATTCACATTCTTAGGTTTTTACCATTGACCTCAGTAAAGTTAGAACAGTTAGTGACATGGTTTGACTTGAGTGAGTAGAAGTTACTTTGAGTGCGCTTGATCAGTGCTGGCCTATTTTATTTATTGGTTATGAGGTTGTAGTAAGGCTGTAGTTAGGCCTGTCACAATAACTACTTTTGTTGGACGATATATTGTCCAAGAAATAATTGGGATGAACAATATTTTTGTAACTTTATGCCACTGATATAATGATAATATAATAGCTTAATAACGCAAGTGCACCCTTTCAAAGAACACTGAACTGAGGTATAGGTAGGTCTAGGAAGGTACATATAGAAGTAGCCCAAAATTATATACAAAATTTAGCCAACAAAAACATAACTGATGCCTCTTGCGACTTAGCGAAGCTCAGGGAACACGGCCATTACCTCCATAATCCCGCCGGCGTGCCACAGCCAGCTCTTGGGGTTGGACGGCCTGGGAGCCAGGTGATTTGCTGGCAGATTTACGAAATGGACGATAAAGTTGTTGGAGGGTTAAACCACAAAAAAAAATGACTTTTTGGCTTGTTGCTAGTAGTTGGCAAGCTAACGACAAGTACGTTGTAGTGTCTTGGAAGTGTCCTTAAATTTTTCTTCTGACTCGCACAAGTAGCCAGGGATGGAGCGAAAAAAAGGGAGAATAGCTGCGCCCATGTCTTATAAAGGTCGGGAAAACCCTGCTGTTTATTCTGGCATCATGTTGGCTAAAATGTTGGTGACATTCCTATGTAAACAAACATATGTAAACACAACGGGCAAGATTGAGGTCAGCAAAATGATCAATTTCATGTCCATATATTTTATGATATGTTTATAACGAAGGCTTATCATAGTGGCAGGTCTAGCCGTACTTGCTGTCAGTAACATCACAAACCATGGTACCCATGCTGACTAGTGTGTGCATCTTTAGCCAGGATTAAATGACAGGTAAATACCACACCTCCTGCAACAATGTAATTGAGCAGCAACTATATAGAAAGCTTACGTGCTTCCAGCTGCTCAGTTACTACATTGTTGGGACTTTAAGACAAAGTAAGTTCTTTCTCAGAGTAAATTCCCTGCTCAGACTGAGGTGGATTTATTTACTTTCAGGCTTATCAGACATAATGATATTTCAGTCAGTGTAAGGCTAAATGACAAACGCTGCAGTGTGTGAGCGTTCCATTAGTTTGCGAGGATTCAGCCATACAGAAAATTTCATTTGTTGCCTGTCTGAGCGTTGTGTTTTCAGGTTAACTGGCCACACAGGCCGGGACTCAGGGGGCTGGCTTGTTTGTTTTCCTCGGTTGTATAAGAGCAGTGGAGCTCAAATCCTGTTGTGTCACAAGCTTTTTGCATAACTCACACTTTGCACAAACCCTCTCTGCTGCAGTGGAAACACAAGCTTGGAAGCTATTGATTTGAACTCATCTCAGTTAGTTTGTGGTGCATACATGCATTCATGTTGCATCATGAGATACCAAAAACTCATCAGTCCCCTGGGAGTAGGATAAGAAGGTACCCACACACCCCCCCACCCCCCAGACACAAGCACAATTAGAGTTGAAGATCTCACACATGCCTGGGCAAAAAATAGCACAATCATGCTGCACATGGGGGTCTGGAATTAAATCCATTTTTGGTAATTTAATGAAATTCAAGTGTCTCGTCCTCACAACTCTCATACCAATTAGAAATGAAAAACTGTGAACACAAGGGTAGGAAATTATTAAAAGAACAGTTGGGTGGAAGTGGAAATTACAGAAGGCCCTCGTCCCTCGCTCCCCTTTAAAATGTGAATGTCAACGGAACTTTGTTAGCAAAGGTTAACACAGTCATTAGAATTCAGCCGGCAGCATGTCTAATTTATTCCCAAAGTGGTGTCATTCATTTATGGATCCGTTCCATATTTAGGGTGAAGGCGACAGCAAGATTTCCATCGCAGAATGTCATTTAGAACAACGGCGTGTCTAATACAAGACACTTAGCTGGGTGTCTTTGTCTTTGACTCACAGGTCAGGGATTAACACTGGCAGAGCGTCGCCTGCTGTCACTCCCAACCTGAAACTAAATCTATATCATCTGAATAAAACATAGTATGAAGACATTCAAGTCCATTTAAATGTCTGGCCTCTGAAACATCTGGCCTTGACAACACCACTAGGTCTTCATTTTCCGTCTCCCCGAGTGAAACATGGAAGCAACAACACTTGTCAGCCTGATGCTCGTCTCAGCTCAGGAAAATGCAAAGGCATTTTGTTGGCGCCTACGTCTCTGCCGCTGATTAATGGCTAGAGGTGGAGGACCCATGTTGTGGCTTTGATGAGGCAATTTGTACAGTTCTGCAAGAAAACAATGGCAGTTCATTTTATTGCGATGCGTCTCCAGGGATACATCAGCGCGGCTGCTACATCGTACAGTGAGGAGTTTAGCCTGATAATAAATCAAAAGATGCTGGTGTGCCAGGGTGGGGCGGTATTACAGCTCACTCTTTAATGGCCCATGTGCTGTTTGTAGCTCCATTTGGATGCAGAGTTTGAAGCCAGCATCTTATTGTATTCAGTTATGACTACAAAGCCAGGGACTGTTGCGTTTGATACATCCCTCTGGGTGTGCAGAAAGCCGGCAGTTGATCATTTAGCCATTGTGTTCCAAACATCACATTTTCCAGACGAACAAAACTGCAGCAAAGCCTGGGAGTTATAATTCAGGATAGGCATACTGCTAGATGTTCATCAATAACAGAAGGTTATCAATAAACCTGTGTTATATGGATCCCAGCATCCATCACGCTACACGAGCCTGCTAGCCTGAGGACAAGCCTAGATGCATGTCACTGATTTTCTGCTGATAGAATAATACTAACCAGCACATAGTGTCATGTGTACACACGTTACTGAAGCAGACTGTCAGCTGCTGTCCAACTGGGTCCTTAGATGTCGAGGGGACTAATTAGAATCTTTGGAAATGGTGGACATCTTCGGCTGGTAAATTGGCTGCTTGGTGTGAATCTGTACTGTCCTCACTTGTTGTTGCATTTTAATTCCAGTCAATTTCTTATGCAAAACTTGACTGGTTCCAGCATCTGAAATGTGAAAACTGTTGGAAAGACAAAACAAGACACTGTCGTCACTGACGTCCCTGACGTCACCATGGGGTCTTGGATATTATATATATATAATAGCAAGAGTGCTACAGGCAGGATTTTTGGGGCCGATCACTCATTAACAGTTAGGCTGTCAGTCAAGTTTAGTAACTAAAAGTCTGCACATTTTAATCTAGTTTAAATCCAAGATAACCCCAACTAATTTAGTCTAGTTTTAGTCAGTGAAAAGTGTGACATTTAAGTCATCAGATTAGTAACTTTTTGGTCAACGTAGTCCCGCCAAAATCAATAATTTTGTAGTTTTAGCCAAACTCATTTCACGTAAGATTTTATCTGATCGTTAGCTGATGAAAAACATAGTTGTTTTTTTTTATTACTTGGCCCACTGCAGTTTCATGTCAGCATCCGTCTGCATCTAATCGACACCTGTCACACCAACAGATCGACTGACGCACACACACACACACACACACACCACACTTATTCACCGACCAGTTTATAATATTTTGTTTGCATTTTGCAGCACGTGCAGAAATTGTCTGCGTGATCTGATCGTTTTTTCTGATCAGTTGTCATGGAGACCATGGAGAATATTGGACANACCAACAGATCGACTGACGCACACACACACACACACACACACACCACACTTATTCACCGACCAGTCTATAATATTTTGTTTGCATTTTGCAGCACTTGCAGAAATTGTCTGCATGATCTGATCGTTTTTTCTGATCAGTTGTCATGGAGACCATGGAGAATATTGGACAATAATGATCAGCAGCCGATCCATCAAAGCACCCTTATATAACAGAGAGACGTTTTGACATTTCTGTTCGATAAATCAGATTTACAAATGATTAACTAATCGATTTATTGACTTTTTGTTTGAGCCATCAATCAGTATAGTTTTTTTTGTTCAATTGCATATCCTGAACAAATAACCCTCTGCCGTACTGCAAACAGATCGTGTCTCCTTTAATTGGTCACCCGTCTGTGTCCATTCAGCTCAGCTTTACAGTTACTGTCATTACTGTCATCATTATTTAGTTGGTTAATGAGAGCAATGGGAGACTTGGCGTACCTCTCTGAACTAGACACATTTTTCTAAGCTGCTGCTTCGCTGAGGCAGGGGAGTGAATTAACTACAGCAACATTAGCAGCTACTTTGGAGCCAGGAGTTCAGACTGAAGGTGTGTGTTGATTTTCCCCTTCATAAGCTTGTGCAGACTGGAGGGATTTAAATGTGCAGCAACATGTAGCTCACATAGTAATATAAGTGCCAGATAAGCAGCTTCTGCTGCAGGATGAATATTGATCATGTAAATGCTGATAATGAGGAGTAATATTTCATTCTGGGGTCTTTCTGGCCTGCAGGTATTTTGATCTGATCTTTTGTTTTATTAGATATTTGCTAGAATTCACCAGCTAATTATCATATTAATATCTTTGCAATATATTTGTTGCTTGGAGTTTGAAATGTGACAAAGTTGCCTGCACCGTGCCCATAGCTATTGCTGCTTCTCTGTTTTGTTATGCTGAGTTTGCAAAGTGTTAATTGTTCAAATCCATATTCAGCAACAGAGTCAGAAGCTAATGTTTCCATGTTAACAAATGTAGCAGTGAGACAGCGTTAAGGTTTGTGCCAGGGCCATCATTACTGTGTTAGCTCAGGATATATGGGCAGCAGCTCTACAGCCATCAGCTCAGAGAGGAGCAGGTCCACTTGATTAACTTCATGCAGTTTTCCATTTGTGGGCTGTGTAAGCCCTCCAGAAGTCAGCAGCCCAGCTAAACCTGCTCATCTCTAATTGGAGACATGAAGCACTCTTCAGAAAAGCCACAAAATAATGCCTTGGGGGGAAAGGTGTCACAGCTCCCTGCGCATAGGTTAATAGGCCTTTTTCACAGAAGACATTTTGTCACATGTCACAGCAGGAAAAGCACAAATGTAAATAATAAGACGGATAATGGCTGATGTCCATTTAGCTGCTTCAGTTTCAAGGTCCTGGTATAAAGCATGCTGGCTCACCTCACAAAGGAGGCAGTTAACTCAACATTGAAACATCCAGGGGACTTATTTTCCCAGATAATGCTACATTGTGAACAACAAATCTATGCTGAAATCCACACCAAGGCCACTGAGAGTTGCTTTGGATGTTATTATCACACTGTTGGTGATGTGTCGCTGTTTTTGTCTGGTACCTGCCCCGCCCCCGTGACAGCACAGAGGCCCCCGAGGACCGCCTGGAGATAATAACCTTATATTTTTATGTCCATACAATGTACTTGGATTTCAGTGGTATGGGAGTTTCACGGCACAATAACCATTTCAGAAAATAACACAGTCTCACAGCATCATGGTTTAACACAATCATTATCATAATTATCAGTTATACTGACCCTTACAGGAATGAAAACAGGAAGTTTCTTTTAATTAAAACTTGAAACCACTTTTATGTAAGTTTGTGTAAAAAGTCTAGCAGGCAGTGGAGGAGGAAATGAGTTGCACATGTGTAGGTGAGATTCTCCATCTGGTTGTTTGATTTTTTAATACAATAGATAGGCAAATGGCCACAGTATGATAAGAGTCAATTTTTCGAAGTGTATTCGGGAGCCTGCGGTCAGTATGAGATGAGATTATATGCCCATTTAACCTAATCTGTTACAGAAGAAGGTAGCGGAGTGAGATGTGAGAGGCAGGTACGCCGTGTTTCTGTCTTGTAATTTTACTGTTTGCATACGGCATGTGCTCTGTCTGTTGACCTGTGTGTTCTCCAAAATAGAAAATATTTCCACACTGCTAATTTATTCCAGAGTAAATAACGTTATCCTCATTGTCTTTGTCTTGACTGTTTGCCATTGTTTGCCTGCTGCTGATTGAGGGTGACACAGAATTTCAAAATAAAGGCGTCACCTAGAGACAGTGATATGGATTGATGTTTGCTCTTTGCATCAGTGATATCGGATCATTGATCATTCAATCAGGATGTTGATCCCACCCCTAGTACCTCATCTCTTGCCCAGTGTCAGCTGGGATCGGCTCCAGCTCCCCTGCGACCCTGTCAAGGTTAAACAATTACAGATAATGGATGAATCCCCGCCCTTGTCCAGCGTCAACTCAGACATCCATTGTTATTTTTGATGATCATTTTGTTCATAATCATGCAGCCCCAGGACCCACTCAGATAACCACCTGTGGATCCTGGGGATTCACTACATTGAAAACATGTCGACATCACTGTGCTTGAATAGAACAGAGCCATCGTTAAAGTAATTATTAAAAGCTGTAATTTTCTTACTACAAGTCAAAATGTCTGCTCAAAAGTAATCAAACTGTTAATCCAACAAAACCGAGCTGGAGGCATGTGGTGGCATGTTTTTTTTTTTCCTTCCCTTTTTGCAAACCAACATCAAAAATGAGGCACATAATTGAGAGGAGAGTAGGGTTGAAAGCCTGATGATCATGTGTAATGCACAGCAGTTGCTTTGCTCTCTCTCTCTCTCTCTCTCTCTCTCTCTCAGAGTCATTTAGTTATTATTCATAGCAAGACTGTTCCTGAGCAGTGGGTGGCTGCATAGTAGCATTAAAAATCCAAAAACAACAATGTACTCCTTCAGTCTGGGATCGTACACAAAAGAATGACAAATTGAGAATCTTGAAACGCTATTTCTCACAATATTGAACTGAATCAGCGACGAGAATGATGACTTTGGAGACACAAGAGATAGCAATAGTGAGGGGTGAATACTGAGAGAGACCCTATGAAGAAAAATATTCTGTTTTGCACACCACTCATCCTCCACGGTCGCTCCATGCATAAATGAATACAGATAGCTGGGTGAAATCAGTACTGATAAGAAGAAGCTTGGCACAAGATGTTGCTGCTAATCAGTCCGCTCAGCCACCGTCCAACCCTGCATACAAAACCACCTCTCTCTCTCTCTGTCTCACACACACACACACACACACACACACACACACACCACCGAAACAATCACTTTGCCTGATATTTCCTTTCACAATTGCTTTTGCTCGATCCATTCAACACCCATATAATTCCAGTGGAAATATGTGCTCTGCAGCTTATTACAGAACATAGATACTGGCTGTTGTTTTGCATATTGACTACGTTGGTTTGGTTTTATTCTCTCCAGGATTATGTCACCAGTAAATCACTTATTCCAACAATTAACACACTCAGTGTAGGCTTTTACAGATTGGCAATCAGATTGTATCTTGACAAATGAAGGGATGATTGACGATTGTTTTTTCCTGCGCCGATATTAGAGCCGGAGCCAAGATCTTGTAAAAGTAATTCCTTGAATCTGCACCCTACTGTGCATTTAGAGATGTTTCTGGTGGAGCGGCGTGTCTGCCCGCTGAGCCCCGTTAATCAGCACGAGTGACAAGTGAAATTTAAATCCCTAATTATAAACCACTTTGCTGTCTCTCTCCTCCATAGATTTGACACCCTACATCTCTGTTCTCCACATGCCTGCTCGCCAAAACTTTGCTCTGCTCTCTATAAGAGTAGTTAAGGTTGTGGTTTTGATTTTGATTGTGATGTTAAAGATGAGATAATAATGTTGTGGAACATGATGCTGGGATATTGTCTCACCAAGCATAGACTCACAGACTTTAAAAAGGGAGCAGTTGTTTGAAGACAGACATTGCAATTAAGTAGATTTCTTTTATTTTAAAATATCTGAATTCAAATGTTCACAGGCGTTTTTCTTTGACAATAAAACTCTGAGCAGCTTTCATATGAGTAATGTTTTTCATACCTCAGTACTATTGCATCATCATCTACTTGAACCTGTAGTTGTGTTACTGTGTAGAAAAGGGCGCTGCAGACGGCCACAGTTGCCTTGAGGACTGGAGGAAAAGCAAAGTGAAGCTCTGCTCCTGGCTGGAGGAGGTGCCGCTGCTGTCGGTCGCACACTTCTCCGCCTGCAGGTCGAAGGCAGCAGTGAAGCCAGATCTGGTTCTGTCCACGGCAACTCCGGTTTGGAAGCCTTGAGCATTTTTGCCATTGCTATCTTGGTTTTTTGGAACGAGAAATGACCATATTTGGACAAGAGGCTGGAGCTGTAGAGTTGTCATGAATGTGGACATCAGCTATAGAGACCAAAACTGCTTTTATGCCAGGCTGTGAACGTGTTTATTCTGCTTTGAAGTAGGGGCATTTTAACAGAACAGGGGGGTCTACAAGGATTGACTGACCTCTGGAGCCAGCCTCAAGTGGTCATTCGAAGAACTGCAGTTTTTGGCACGAAAGTTTTGGCTTCATTGTTCAGCCCTGGAGGTTACTGCTTGGTTTAATAGCTGTCCACTTTCATGTCTTGGTACAGTTGGTGCTCACACCTGATGCATACTGTAATGTAGTACACATAAACCGCACTCAGAGATGACCTTTTCAAGCGGACTTGGGCACAGATTGGCATTCAGTGCCTGGATATAGTTCATAGTGCTCACACTAGTCAAACGAACTGGACTTTAGGGCCAAGTGTACTCAGATCCCAGCTGAAAGCCCTTTAATTCGTCCGTGCTGGCGTTTTACTGGCATGCTTTGACATTTCTTCAACCAGCCCTCCTCCTAACTCATTGCTGTAATTCATTTTTTTTTTTACCAGTCTGCCAGAAACCAATAAGTGTTGTCAGTTTGAGCCACTCTCTCCAAGTAAAGAGAAGAGTTCAACCTGTCATTTCATCAAAATGAAAAATCTGTGGGGGCTCCTGAGAGAATACATTAGGAAGGATAATAAAGGCGACAGAGAGCATCCAGGATGATTTCCTGAGGTATATTTTCTGCTTCATGAATGATTGTGCGACCATCAAATGAGTCAGGTCTAGAAATGCATGTATGCACAAAAAGCCTTTATAAATAAATAACATCATATACGCAGCTGTAGAAAATAAATAGCCATTTTTAAAGCCATTTAATGCCTGTTTGAATACAAAGACCAATGTTATCTCTAAATGAGCTTGGATGGTAAAAAAAAAAAAAACTTAATTAAAAACAGCACAGAGTACAACAGCGTGCATCTGCTTTGGGACGTTTCCTATTAAAAACCTATTTCAGGCTCGTGTTGAAAGTGTAAAACAATGCTCAACTTGCGAGCCGTCTTCAACTTGTCAGCTGTCTTGTAGTTTCCGTCCTTAATTGGAAACCCAAAGTGCTGACACGCAGCAGACCTGAAATGTGATCCATGATGAAACACCTTATTTTCACTTTTGCCCGAGTCCATCTCGTCACTTCCTCGGTCTTGTCAGCAGTTGGGTTGAGCTCGGCTCACAGCTGTGTGATGACCCGAAAAAAACCTGTTTTTCAAACTAGGCAGAGGAGAAACGCCCTTTCTGAGTGCTATTTCTGAGTAGCACCGCACAGCTGGAAACATACCTCTGTTTCATCCTCGAGAGATAATTTACAGACCATAAAATGAGAAAACTGCAGTGCTTGTTTCAACTCAATAAGTAAAAGTAATTTAAGTGATTTAAAAAGTCACACCCGGTGAGCAAAGGTGCTCTTTAGAGTCAAGGGCCGTAACAAATGCTCTAAACTCGGGCTGCATGATTAGTGAACTTTTGTCAACTACCCAGCCAAAAGTTGACTTAAGCTGATCACTGTAAGCACTACGAAAATGGTGTTAGTCTGACTGAATGGTATGTCACTGAGTTGACTAAAAGGACACTGGCCCCATATACTAATGCTACATAGTATTACAGATGAGAGTGAATCATCTAGCAGCCATTCCATTAGCATGTGGAGTTGAAACTGGTTGTTTACCGATGCGCGATGATAAGCACTGATATGATGATACTATTATTTTTAAGATTATTTTTGGGGCTTTCATCACCTTTATTATAGAGGCAGAGAGAGAGACAGGAAAGGAGGAGGATTTCAGATAAATAGGCTATATGATGCTCATTAAGGTCGCTTAGCAACCTTATACGCAACCTGCTGCTGCACTCTTGAAAGCTGGCACATTTCCAGGCGCGGCATTTGTATGACCCCTAATTTCCAGGGCTGGTACCTGCAGTTATCACACAGGCTAGTTAATAACATGTCGGGCAGGAAATCCAAAGTGTGGGATCATTTTGAGAAGGTGAAGGACGAAGCAAAGGTGATATGTACACTCATCTTCATTGGTCGACTACAAACATGACATATCGTCTGAAACATGGAAGTTGCTACATGCCCATTAGCCGACAGCGTCATTAACAGGCGGCTCGCTCAGTGTGTGACGTGTGTGACGGGCGACTAATTGACTAATGGTCCTAAATGACCACTATTAGTGGACTAGGAAAATTATTAGTCGGGGGCAGCCTATATGTATCATGGCTTTGGCTCTACTCACCTTTGTTGCTCCAGTTTTTCCCTCTATGCCACATGTCCAATGTATGCGGTGTTCCTCTCAGTGTGCAGGCTAATTGGCTAACTTGGGATGTGAGTGAGTGGGCGAGCAAGAGTGAGGGAGTGGCGGTGTAGTGTGCTGATGGACAGAGCTGGGTGAGCTGTATACTATGAGCCACACTTTGTGCTCAGCTAAATAATGCAGTCCTTTGAGCAAGGCCAAGTTCCTGAATTTGGTGTAGACACATGTTTTTGAATGTTGTGACATGAACAAGTCTTTAATTTATGCCATGGAGTAGAGCAGGTGTCTGTGAGCTTTTCAAACAGCTTTTGGAGGATGAAGCAGGACACTGTTGGAATAAGAATCCCTTTATTTCTCAGAGACACGTATGCTGTAGCAGGGGAAACGTTTGGATTTCATTTCAGTTGGCCTTGAAATGTTTGTGTTTGTATAGCTTAAAGTTTGTCAAGTTGAAAACAAACACATCGATCACTGCCCAGTCTCTGTAACTCCCACGCATGGAGTATGTAACATACAAAAGCAAAACTCTGATGTAAGCTGTCAGTGCTAGGTATGTGTATCAGCTGTGTCTCAGTACAGACCTACTCATAAGGACCTTGATTCCAACATGCACATTGGTATCTCTGCAAGAGGTTGGTGCATTGTTTTTATGTAGCCCTCCCTCTCTATTACAACTGAGGACTCTGTTTGTCTCCCTCTTGTCGACTGTTATAACGTTGATGATGTCCCTGGACTTATTGTCCATGACGGTGTACGTTCAGTACTGTGAACAACGCCCTGCAGAGGAGTTGTAAAGACAAATAATGGTACACAGCATTTAGACCTATCTTTGTCTGCAGAAGCAGTATTACAGGTTGGATAAAAGCAGAAAAGGCTGGTTCACAGTGGGTGAGAGTACATAAAACAAAGAGCAGGAGGGACTGTGTGATGCTAAAGCATACAACATTTTCTAATATTTTTCTAATATTTGTGCTCAATCTCGAAAAGCACTTGAAAGTGAAAATGACTCAACAGGCTTTGTGGTGCAGCTGCTAAGAGCAACGAGCTTGAAAGTTTAAGAGTAGCTGCTTCATCAAGTGTAATTTTGTAATTTTTTTTTTGCTTTCAAGTGCTATTTGGGATTGAAAACACAGCATGTTTACAATAACTGCAAGACCTACTTGGAAAGTCCTTCCTTCCATCTGCGAGAAAAAGGAAAATAAAGGTAGTCAAAGCCAAACATTTTAGAACAATTTTAAAAATGCTAACTCGAAAAATTTGCTTTTCATAAATCTCCATGCACTCACTGATTGCAATGTGGTCTTCTGGATGCAGGCATGTACCGTATGGTTTTAACTAGGGCTGCCACGATTAGTCGACTAATCGGTGACTAATCGACTATTAAAATAATCGGTGACTATTTTAGTAGTCGACTAATCAGTTTGAGTCATTTTTCATAGAAAAATACTGTAAAAGTACCCCAAAATACTCTTATTGCAGCTTCTTACGTTCAAATATTGGCAGCTTTACACACTCTCTCGTGACAGTGAACTAAAACCCTTTGGCGTGAGTATGAAACAAGACATTAGATGACGTAATTTTGGGGTTTGGGAAAGACAGACATTTTTCAACATTTTAATACATTTTTCGATGAAATGATTAATCGACTAATCGAAGAAATAATCGACAGATTAGTCGACAGTGAAAATAATCGTAAGTGGCAGCCCTAGTTTTAACATTCATATATATTTATGAATGAGGCTTCGCACTTTGCATTAACTGAGGCAGCTAACGTTGATGTTAGCATGGCAGCTAGTGACGACAGGGTGGCTAACAACAGGAAGCCAGTGTTTCCTCTTGGATTTCTTCCAGCATCAGCGGTGTGAGTTTTATTTTGAGTGTTTCAGTCAATATTCTGACTCAAACATTGGCTGTAAAAACATCATCAACGCTGCGTTTCCATTTGCGGAGACAAAATGGCTCAAATCCTGGAGAAATGCATTTGAGAAAGAGCTGGTATACGTTAAGATAACATGTCAGTGATGGGGGAACAGTGCAGGACAAACAAAGCTAAATCATGAATGTTACAGTGGACGTTCAGTGCGTAGAGAAATTTTCTCGTTTGTTTTATATCTTCTCTCTCTAATCGGCCTACTAACTATTTAAAATAAATATCAGCTAATCGATCAGAGCTCCCTTATCTTTGGGTGTTCGATTTATAGTCCTTGCTCGTCCCCTCACTCTGGATGCCTAGAGTAGAGACGGCAATTGAATTGCACCGGGGAGATTTTTACATAACAGTGGGCTGATCATTTAGCGCGACAGATTTAATGTGAAATGGCTCAAAATATTCCCATGGTTAGGGTCCTTTACTTCCATACCCCTCCACTGTTTTTTGTATCATAATTACACACAAGCAGTGGTGGAAAATAGTCCTCAGATATTTGGCTGAAGTCAAAGTAAGTTTTTTTGAGCCTTTCTATTTTGCTGCCATTGTTGTCATGGTGTCGGTGTGGATGAATATTCATAAGGTGTGTTTCACTGACAGTTTATAGGACATTTATAGGAAAAACGTGTCACTTCTGTTGCGCCACAGTTGTGTCACTGAAATACAGATCACTTTCCGAGGCAGCGATAAGCTAAATCAGGATTGTGTGAACCTGCTTGATGAGTGCTTGAATGTAACAGATGTTTATTTATATGTCAAAGTCCTGCAGTCCAACTTTAACTCTTAAATGCTTCAATCCTTGACTTACATTATGTAAAGTTTCCTTTGTCATGATTTCAGAGTTATGAGATAAACAGTCTTAAAATAGGGCTTGTATAGCTAGAGTTACAAACAGCACAACGTATGATCAACAGCTTAATGACTTCGCTTAGTATCTGAAAGTTTGCACTCCAAATAATCCCAACGGCAGCTTTCAAGTTCATCTTTGAGCTGAGAAAGTTTATACAAATAAACAACACCGTAACAGAATACTTAATTAAACACCAGATTCAGATTTGAACCCAGTGGAGTATATGATCACAGCTACGTGGAATTATGTTAATTTAGACATTTTAAAGCAGCGAGAAGCTTTGCATAAATAAGATGTTTTATCAGTGTTGTGAAACTCACTTCAGTCACAAAGCACAACAAATGTGTTGATCCACCATATTATTTTACTTCCCTCATCTTTTATCTGTGTATTCTACGAATGTTTTCATTTACGGTCATCAGCGCCAGCCTGTTGTGGCCAGTTGGCTTCCCTCAGGGTCTGGATTTTATGTTTTTTGGACTGCATTTTATTTTTAAAAGGTCTTGTATCTGATACAAGTGAGCGAAAGTGCTCTTGAAATGCGGTGCTATGAATATGGATCAATGTCTTTAAAGTTGCAAGTGAGTTTATGACCTCTTCATTCTGTTGCACAACTTTTTTTGCTGCTCGCAGGAAGTTATTACTTTGTAGTGATGATGCACACGTCAGCTAAAACAAATGTTTTCCAATTTCGTGATTAGCACTGTGTATCGTTTGTGATGGGATTCTGTCAGTGAGTCAGAGTTACAAGGAGTGTGTTCACACTACAATCACTACCTATGTAATTATCTCAGAGCTTCAAAGCGAGGGGATCCAAGCATGGTGCTTGTGCACTAAGAAATGTATGCTTGCTGGATTATGGTAATTTTTTCATATACACTGCATGGCCACAACTATGTGGACACCCTAACATTACACCCACATGTGATTGTTGAACATGTTATTCTGCTGTAATGATAGTCTCCACTCTCTCCCTGCTTTTCTCTCTGGTTCTCTCTCAGAATTGTTAAATTAATCAGCCAATCAAAAAAAGAATTGTTGGATCAATCGATAAAAGAATCATTAGGTGCAGGCTGCGCTGTGTTTGAAAGGTAGCAGACAAAAGAACCTGCTCTGCCTTGCCTTATGGATGGAGATTAAAATACATTATAGATGATTTGTGATGATCAAACAGCTCAGTGTGACATTATGAAGGTGGGAGGAGGAGGAGTAGAAGGGATGACACACTTTCATTCATTCACAGCCCTTATTAGGCCCTCTGTACGCATTAAATCAGTTTACAGACAGACAGATAGAGAGACATAAGGAGAGAGAAGGGAATCATTCACACCCGAGTGATCGCCTTCTTTGTGTGCTCATTTTGCGTAAGAGTTAATGTTTGAGGTGTGTGTATATTATTTGGCCTCCATCTGCACTCCACCCCCCCCGCTCCCTCATCAGACATCAGTCTCGTGAACACATGTTTAGTTTTCATTGCAGCAACGCATCAACCACCTGGAGGGGGAAATGCCTGGGTGGCATTTTGACATGCTGTTTGCAGCTGACAGGTTCGGGATAATCACTTCACGACTCCCATGAAATTTCCTAATAAGCCGTTCGCTGAATGTCAATCCAGCTTTACCTGAGCGAGATGTGACTCTATGAATTCACAGGGATTTCTCCTTCTCCCTCCTCCTCCTTCGTCTTCATCTTCTCCTTCTTCTTCTTCTTCTTTTCCTTTTTCTGCTTCTTTTTCTCCTGCTCACTTCGCTCGCTGATTTGACAGCTGTTGTTCTTAATTTTCTCCCTGGCTATTTCCCGAGGATCCATCTGGTGCTGCTGAGAGTGAGGGGCTGATGTGGGAGCAGTGCTCAGCGAGTCAGAAGCACACACACACACACACACACACACACACACACACACACACACACAAATCAAATACTAGCAAAAACACCTGGGCAAGAGTTCTGTTTCTCCATTGGTGTGAGAACACATACTGTACACGTGGATATATTTAGTTTAAACACACACACACACACACACACACACACACACACACACACACAGCGAAAGTGCCCACACTAGTCAACATGTTGAAACAAGAAGCATCAAAATTATTAAAACTAAAAATATGAACAACACATTTTAACATTCCTCTGTGCTTTCTTCTTGTGCATTCTATTTTATTAGATTGCAAATAGCCTCGTCATGATAATTCCTCTATCAACTTATCATACGATACACGTACATGACCTCAATCATTTTGCTGACCTTGATATTGCCCGTTGTCTTTACATGTGTGTTTGTTTATGTAAGAATGTCATCAACATTTCAGCCATTATGATGCCAGAACAAACAGCAGGGTTTTGTTGACCATTGTAAGACTTGAGCGCAGTAATTTGTTCAAAGACAACGCAGCGAGTTTTACCAGTGGACTGCAGCTTCACTTTGGAGTGGAGGAGGCACATTCCTCATGGTTGTTGGCTTGCCAATCCTTGGCAACAAGCCAAAAAAAGTCCATTGTTTGTAGTCTTACCCTCCAACAACTTCATCCTTCAATCTGTAAATCCACATGCAAACCGCCCGACTCCTAGGCCTTCCATCCAGCTTCACTAGTGTCACAAAGCTCAAATAATCTCAAACTGGTTTCTTGAACATGACAGTGAGTTCACTGTCCTCCAATGGCCTCCACAGTCACCAGATCTCAGTCCAATAGAGCACCTTTGGGATGTGGTGGAACGGTAGATTTGCATTGCGCGTGGATGTGCAGCTAACTGTGTGATGCTATCATGTCAATATGGACCAAAATCTTTGAGGAATGTTTCCAGCAACTTGTTGAATCTATGACACCAAGACCACTTTTCAACTATTTCTATTACTTCACCTTATTCTTACTCATTAAATCCAGCAAGTCAGTGTAGTGTCAGCTCTTTAGTAACCTTTAAAATATTACACATTTTTTTAATAACTGTTATCCAACTTTTAAAGACAGCAAATCAGCTGAGCGTCAGCTTTTCAAAAACCCCAAAATATTCCATGTTCCTGTTTTTCCCAATTCACCCTCTTCTGACACATTTAATTTTCAAAAAACCTTCACATAATCCACATACCGTAATTCTTACATTAATGGTATTATTCCACTTTTCAATGACATCCATACTTATTAAACCCATTCCCACTATTTGAAATACTTCACCTTCTTCTTAAACATTTGAGACAGCATTGCAATGTAGCGTCCGCTTTTCAACAACTAGCATTGCGTTCTCTAGTTTTATGTACTTTCTTTTGTGTCTTTGAAGGTTTTAATTACTTTATAAAAATGTTAAATATATATTTTTTTGTATTCCAGTGTCTGAATATTCTTAAGAATTTAAAAGTCATTGCTCTTTGGAAGGGTGTACTGGCATTATTATGCTGTTATATTATCATACATCAGTGGCATAGAATGGTCTCCAAATGACAGTATCGTTCATTGCAATTATTTCCAGGACACTGTATCATCCAACAAAAGTAGTCATCGTGACAGGCCAATTTGTGATTAAGCAGAGAACAAATAAAGGTGCACACTCGTCTGTAACTTACCTATGACCTCTAAGTTTTAAACAGCTTCACCCTCAGTGGACGTAATGGGCTGAAAGTGGATTTGATGGCAGGTATTGAGTTGTGTTTGTACCCAGCAAAGTAGTCAATTATTGTGCAAGTCTAGAAGACACGGCTCTCTGTGCGCATATTCAAGCATGTTTCTCTTCCTCTCTAGAGGTAGATATAGAAGAAAGGCAGGCCAATTACAGTGAGTGATTTTTCTATTTGGGCTCTTTGAACAATAAGAGCTTTCTTTTCTTCCTTTTACAGCTTGCTTTTGTGAATGTTGTGCCGTGGGCAGTTTGGTTTTTGTCTGCTTCCAAGTACAGATTATTCCTGCTTGGAATAACTGTTTGTTTTGGTGAGCTAAGCACTGACGGAGCTGTCCTCCTTCCACCCTGCACCAGACTTTTTTATCTGTACATCCCGTTGTTTCTTCTGTAGGTTGTGATTCTTTCATCTCAGAGGGGTTAACGACAGCTATAATCCTATTGATCCAGAAAACTGATCCCTCCTAATCCTGTAACATGAAAGTTGGGCATTGTGATGTGCAGCACAGTACAGTGGAGCCAGTAGCAACAGCTTTAGAAATTCCTAGCCAACACCATGAGCCCGACGTCAGTGTTCATCTCAAAGCTGCTTCAGAGACAGAGAATGTCCAGGACTGTACCGCGACTAAAAAGAGGCAGTTCTTTATGAATCTATTATTTGTTTCTTCTGTGGAGGATGCAGCGTCTTTTCGGCGTGCTGTTGTTGTGGACTCGGCAGACAGAGAACATAAGACAAAAGAGCATTTTCAGATGAGCCTTGGGGAATGAGTCAGTCTAACTTTACTCGCTTGCCTTTCTTTCTGCTTCCCACTCTTCCTCTCACTTTCTCACCTTGCGTTGGGGGTTCTTACGCTCTGTCTCTCTGGAGTTTTGCTCCCGGTATGCCCTCACACTTTTTCCCTGTTTAAAACCTACCATCATCTCTGTATACCTCCTCTGTGTCTCTCTGTCTTTACCTCAGTCCACCCTACTGAGACCTACGCCAGGTAAAGCTGTGTGTGACGGCGAAAGCATGTGGCAGTGCCCCGCCACGACCAACATTCATCCATGCCAGTAAATGACACTTAGAGGCATCCCACGATGCACATCACCATGGTTGCCAGACTGAGTGCCGGCTGAATCAGCAGTAAAAAGTCGCACTTTGGCAGCGCTCCCGGCGCAGGGTACAGTAGAGGTGACATCAGCGACTCTGGATGACACCGCGCTGGCAGCCTCTGCCTCCCACACTCTTTCACTATCATCAATTTTCACAGTGTATGTTGTGAGAAAGGGAGACAGAGGATTGGAAAAATTGGGAGGCAGACTGGTTGTACTTGCAGTCGAGTCAAAGTAGTCATGAATGAAGGGGAACACTGGCTGAGAAGAAAAACTCTTGAAGTGTCAATTCTTGAGAGCAGTGTGTTTGCTGCTGTTTCAGATGTCACTCCACCACTGAGTTTGTTTACAGAATGGCTACATTTATATGCACATAATATGTCGGTTTTCGCCCTTATTCCGGCAGACAACATTCCTGAGCTGTTAAAATGGTTAATGAAAATGAATATTCCACTAATACACTTGTTTGCATGCATCTGTGCAAAAACAAGGATTTTTTTTCAACCTGTGGCGGACTTGTTGGACCATGTGAACACAGTCTCCCTCTTTCAGTCCTTTAGCTACCATCTTGAAAAGCTCAACATTGCAATACCTGTGCATAAAACCTGCCGATATCAAAGTCTTTGATAAAGTCTGAAAGTCGGTGTGTTTATGCTTCTGACCAGAAATGTAGGTTTTTCTCCTGGGTAGGTAATTCTACGAGAGTTGTTCTCATATCAATACCAATGTTAGAAATGCCTCCGATACTGCCTTAAATGCTGGATCAGGTCTCCTCAACTTCTGGTGTAACGTTAGCCATTAGCAAGATGTCAGTCGATATAAACTGGTACTGGCATATCCCACATGTCTTAATCAGAAAATGCTTCATTTGGAAAGAAGTCTAATTTGGAATATCCAAAGGAGAAATGCTGTTTGCGTGACCAGAATCAAATGTAGCATACTGTCATGTTTTGAATTATATTGGAATAGTAGTGTACATACGAACACAGTCAATGATTCATTCCAAGACCTTTTTACTGAAACCTTGACAGTCTGTCACTGTAACACTATATTTTTATTCCTTTCATGGCTTAAAATATGTGTTGACCTTTGTAGAAGACCTTAAGAGGAAAAAAAATCAAGTCAAAGCCATATTAAAGCAAAATATGCAGAATTCTACCTTTATATGAAGCAGCGAGTGTATTACCTGACTATGTTCTAATACAGTAGCATCATAAGGGACTGAAAGGATGATGCCCAACGGCAAAAACAAGATGTAAAAGTCAAATTTAATGTTATTATTATATGAGCAACCTCTATAAAGACTGTACGTTGGATTGTTCTTAGATTTCTCTGGAAGCATCAAGTGTGGCTTGGGGGGTTGAATCATGTAAGACTCTTCAGTTGCTAAGTGCCACCATGCTGCTGTAGCAGTAGCTTTTGTCACTGAAATGGCTACAGTAATGAAGCCTGACCTTCTATGCCTGGACTCCCACTTAAATTCAATGGAATCCACCCTCATCCAGTGGTTTCTTTCACTTTCTCTGTCTGTGTTTGTCCAAAGGGAAAAAATGTGCCTTTTCACAGCTGCTAGGATGATAGTTATCTGCACAAATAGTCCTAGCAAGTGTTAATTCAGCCTCTGTGGACAAATGATCTATTCATACCAACTCATCCTCAGTGTAGCACACGTTTACTAATGCTACATTTATTATCAGGTCTGCACTTTATCTTTATCTACGGCCAGTCTGGGGAAAAGCAATTTAAGCTGGCTGAAGTTTGTTACTGGCTCACAACTTTAGTTTTTGCACATATTTGAAGCCATCGATTCCTCAGAACTCGTAATGGCTTTGCTGGAAGAGGAGCGATAACTTTGGAATAGGAGTGAACAAATCCCTTTCATGTAGAGTGCAAGCTGTCGTCGCCGCTCTGAGGGTTCCTAAGGCAACCATTGGCTGCCTCCTTTTGTTTGGCAAGGTGTGAGTCATGGTCGGCCAGCTTTTTCAACATTGTTCAGAGGATACATTCAGGCATTAATAATGACGAGTAAGTGAATGGAAGTTAATGGAGAAAGTGTTCTTTTTGTGTGCATTGAACAAATTTAATGTCTGTTGGGTCATGTCACTGACATGACTGGATTACACAATCCTGAGGATATCTTCGTACCTCTGCACATAATGTTTCTGTTGGAATTCGTCTTTATCCATTTAAATGAAGAGCTTTTCTGCTGCCCTTGAAATGAACCAGTACATCATTGCAAAAATTAAAGCACCAAATATACCTTTTTATGTGAAATTCAGATTTTTTTTATGACATTTATAGACTGAGCAACAAATCATCTGGATAACTGGCAGAATAAACGATAATTAAAACGATAATAGCTCAGAATGCATGTTGTACACTTCTCAAATATGTCACTGAAATCAACCATTCCTTCATTCTGTCTGTCTGTCACAGTGCAGCTCTGAGATGACACACTGTTGGCAGTTGTCGTAATATTTCCTAATATACTCAGGTGTAATATCAGGAATGACTGCTACATCTGTTATGTTTCCATCTGCTGATTTTCAACAGCAGAACCCAAAACTCCAAGTTGTTAAATTTGTTTTTTTTACTCTGGCAACATTTTTGAAACAAAGCTGCTGTAGCAGTTTGGTGTGTTGATGATACTGATGATCACATTGTGTTACACAGGTGGCATTTATCAAGTTGAAATAAGCACTTTATGATGAGAGTTTTGTTAATCCAACCTGGAACACTGTTAGGACGCGAAGAGGTTTATTATAAGAAAAGAAAAATGTTCTTGAGTGAGGCCCATTGTACCTGGGTGGATCCTCTGTTTGCTTTTCAAACTGGGAATAGTGGAGTGAGTCCTACCAAAATGACAACAGCCACATGTTGCTGTACTAATGCTACAGACTCTATAAGTATGGGGCGGGGTCATGACAGTAAATACGTCACACAACGTACAACTGAAGTCCGTGAGGGTTTAGTCTGCAGGTCAAGAGGGTTGGACATTTGGATTCAGTCTCCGACCTGACTGCAACTTGTTGTCACCACCTCCTGCTGCAGCTGCCTGCTCTCCTCCACTTACGAGGCGAGGCGCAGTTAATCTCGAACGAGCCTACTGATGAGTGTAGATGATGCGATATTCGCAGTTACCTCATCACTTACTCCAGGACTTTGGCCTACATGGGCGAACTTGTTCCCTCATTTTACAACAAATTTGCAGGTGGTACACGAGCGTGTAGTTGTAAAATATACTCACACCGATTCCAAAAAAGGTTGCAGTCTGGAGCCCAGATTTCAAATTTTTTCTTTAAAAGGATACATGTATCAAGTGTGATTTAACAGCCCTATTTTGTTGGGCATCTACCATACTAAAGCCATATGGTCAAATTTAAAAAATGTACTCAAAATTAGATAACAATTATTTATTTCAATTGGGAACAAACCATGTAACATAAGCACAAAAAGAAAAGTCAATAGGTGGTAGAAGCGTTTTTTACAACAGCGTCAGTTTCTTCACCCGCCAAAAGCCTCTTTCCCTTTAGCATATCTGGAAAAGTGCAGCTGCAGACTACCAGTAAGCTACGCTGGGTCGTCTGTGAAGTGTTTTTTAACTCGAATGCGTGCAAGTAGGTGGGGGAAGAGTCATCGATCCTGCTTTTGCTATTGATGATCAACCTGAAAGCTTGTTTTGATAATTTTTCAAATCCAGAATCAAAATCATGACATCTTCCACTATTCAGGCATTTTCTACATCTTACTGCATTTCCAAACAGTTCCTGAAGGCATCTATATTGAAAGGCATCTTCTTTTCATCTCCTTCTCACATGTGATTTCTCCATGACCCGTGTCAGCGATGCATAGTGTGCCAGTTACTCTGGTGCTTAGGAACGTCTCATTCAGAACACATCGCCCTTGCTTGAATCATTAACCTCCACCAGTTTGCCCTGCGGCAACAAGGGATCCAGTCAACTGGCACGCTTTGTCAACCCCCAATGTCTCCTTCTTTTGAGACTGTGACACAAAGAAATTAACGCCCTGCATATTCATCACTATTACTGGCGAGGAGACTAGGAATTTAATTGAATATGTAATAGCACAAGGGATTGGAGTGGGGGCTCGGCTCATTGCATTGTTGAAGCATGGGCCAGTCACTGTATCTCTTCATGGGAAGATAACAAATGCCGGGCTGGAGAGATGACACAAGCAAATCCCACAACGGGAGCCGCGAGTCCAACTGTTCTTTTAAAGTGAAATATTGCTTCGAGATCTGTAGAGTGATGATAAACAAGGGGCTCCCAGTACATAGTGTAAATAACAAGATTAAATCAAAGGCTGAGCTATGATTGAAACACCTCCCTCTGGGCCTGAATTGATTGGCCATTTCAGCGCTGACAGTTTCATAAATAAACCGAAAAGGAGAGAAATGATGTGTTAACCTATTTGTTATGCACATTTAATGTGTGAACCTGATCAATGCTGCGGGATCAAGCATGGCACCTTGTTGTTCTTAGTGCTCATACACTACGCTGTCAGTGCTTCAGTGGAGCGATTGCAACAATTAGCTGTTAAAGGTGAGAAATGAGCCCTCAGTTCCCACTAATGGCCGTGCTTTTATTGAAAGAAAAAGCCAACTCTGATTAACTGCAGGGCTGAGGGGAGGGAGGCGGTGGCTGCTTGGCCGAGGCTAGACGTTGGGTGGCGGCGAGGTCCTTCTGGGTCTTGCGCGGCCTTCATGAAGCATTGGGGGGATGAAGGATGAAAGAGCCCAGAGACGTGGTCGGGCTGGATGAGGGAGCGGAGTGGACACACGGAGCCTTCAGAACTCTGACAGCTCCCCAGCAGAGAGGACAGGGGGGATGATGGGAGAAAGAGAGGAGGAGGAGCAGAGGCGCCTCAGAGAGATCAAAGGTGCACTCATCAAGGGCTTGTCTCTGCTTTCCTTTGACAGGGGCAAAGAGGTGGGGAAGGCGGGGAGGGGGGTTTCAATGAAAGTCAATGACGATGAGGACTGTCGGCTGAGGCTGTAGAGCTATAACAAAACCAAAGAGGAGGGGGTAATCCTTTTACCTGTGGCTCTATCACTCTATATTCCTCTCAACGGTCGTTGGGCTCAGTTTGCTGTTGCTACATTCTCCATTTTGATTTACTTTGCACTGCTCCCTGAAAGCTTTATACATTTGTAATGTAACAATGTACAGTGTCATACACGCAACTTTTTACTGAATAATTTTTTTCATGTGTGTTCCACAGTAGTTCAGCAGAGATTCAACCTGTGTTTAGTCAAATAAAATGGAAGCTGAAAACTACATTCTCTCTTTAGTTCTTTAGTTTCAAGCATATTTTGAAGATTATCAGGATAATATTGTGAACACCAGATATTTTGGCCAGGATAATCATGACATGGAACTGTCATATTGTCCCATGCCGGGTGTTGACAATACACATTCGTCTGTTTCTTGCCTAGCCCCAATCGGGACTGTCTTTGTCATTTTGTGGCCAAGTAAAGCTGTAAGTAGCCAAGGTAGTACCATACCCCCTAATATATGTCTGGTAAACTTATTTAGTAACAACAGCTCTTTACATTCAAGTTTGTCACTCTCTGAGCCGACACAAAACACGCGGCTGTCCCCTCTAACTACCCGACCTATCCGTCTATCCTTCCATCCATCCATCCTGGCATTGTACCAGACTGTCATGGTGAGGAGGGAGCTGAGCCAGAAAGCAAAGCTCTCATTTTACCAGTCTACATTCAGACCATCACCTTTGGTTATGAGCTTTGGGTAGTGACCGAAAAAATGAGACTGCTGATACAAGTGGCAGAAATGAATTTCCCTCACAGGAGGCTGGGCTCAGCCTTAGAGATAGGGTGAGGAGCTCAGACATCCAGAGGGAGCTTCTGGTCCTTCACGTCTAAAGGCACCGGTTGATGTGGTTCGGGCGTCTGATCAGGATGCCTCCTGGGCGGGAGGTTTTTAGGGCACGTCCAAGTGGTAGAAGGCCCCGGGGCAGATCCAGAACACACTGGATTATATACTGATTATATGTCTCATCTGAACTGGGAACGTTGCAGGGGAGAGGGACGTCTGGAACGCCTTGCTTAGCCCTCTGCCCCCGCGACCTGGCCCTGGATAATCAGATAGAAATGGATGGATGTAGGGCTGGGTGATATAACGGCCATGTACAATATATCGGTGTATTTTCACGCAAGATATAGATAGACTCAGAGAGACACACAGCTGCTCCTTTGTTTAATCTGTCTCTTAATTAGTCTACAGTGCGACATTGGTCTATATGTTGCATGTGCTACGCTAAATCAGTCTGTGAGATGAATGAAATTAGTACAGCGCTGCATGTGTGTGAGACAGAGCTGCTTGATTGTGTCAGGTGAGCGGTGTTTGCTAGTTTGTGTGTTGAGACACATTGAGACAGCGACAGATGTGCTTTTAAAAGTGCAGCAACAACACAGACATTTCATTTATAAGATTTATATAACGTGGACAAAGTGTCTCTCAGTCCTTCCCTCCCTCAACCTCTCTGTTGATGCTGTGTGCATAAATAAGATTAATAGTATTTAAAATACGGAGGTGTATATCATGCATCACCATTCAACCTGAAAATACCGAGAGTTGATTTTTTTGTTCATATCGCCCAACCCTAGATGGATGGTGACAAAATTCCTTTCAAGAACTAATTGGTCTAATTTGTCTATTAGAGTTTTCTAAAACTTGATCACCATGCAGTATTTCCACATTTTACATCAGCCCTGGTTTGAAGGGGGCTACATAATTTGTTTGCTCATTCATGTGTCACATGCAATATGTCAAACCTCACTGATCTTGTTTTGACAAAACCTGAGGAAAGGATGCATCTCACAGCTGCACCCAGCCTTCGAAATTGCGCCGATAGTCCCCAGGTAAAACTCTAATTATAACTCAAATCAAGGCGTCGTAGACTGGAACATTAGAGAAAGGCAATGTATGGAGCACAATAACACTCTCGCATGCTGAAGAATGCCTGGAGAGCGTCTCACTCATTAAACATGATCATTATGAAGTGAGAGGTTACAGAGGCGATCCAGGGAGATATGACCTATTTCTCCCTCCTGAGTGCAGCTGCTCTCTCAGCACTGAAGGCAGTTGGAGGAAGGAGAGAAACAGGAGGACACGCTGCAGTTTGATACACAGGAGATGACATTCTCTTGATTTACTATGCATCAACAGCCAGGCAAAGACTAAAGAGGGACATCTTTACTGTCGACTGGATATAAGATGTAAATGTGAGCATAAAGTGGATGTTTTATGTATAGTGTGGATGGATGTCTCCTGTGCAAAGCTCTGTTCCATAACTTTATTCAGCTGGGAATATAAGAAGAAGAAGAAGAGAGGAGTGTTCCTCCAAGCTTACATTTCCACTTCTCTGCCCCGGCCAACAGTACAGGACTGGTTTTAACATCTTAACACCACTCCCTAATTGACACTACTTGGACCAGACTTTGACAAAGAATGTTCTCTGTCAGTCAAAAGTTTCTAAAACCCTGTGTTTTAGCATTTTAATTAACTTCACATAATGTCATCCCTTTGATATTTAACACCAGTATGGTCTTTTCTACTACCTTTTCTGTAAGACAGTCTTTTTGTTTCTTGGAGTAATAACAGGGGGGCTTTTCTCTGTCATGAGCTGACATTTGCCTTTGATGATGACTGTTAAGAGTCTTAGAGAGACCTAAATCTTTGTGTTTAAGGACGTAATTGACAGGATCTCATATTCTAATGGGACTCTTAATCAGGGCTTTAATAACACTGTGTGCATCGGAAAGGTCAACCAATTAAGCCTATGGTTATGTTAAAAACACCTAGACAGGCCTCACATTGAAACAAGTGGTCTGTGTTGTCTGCTTTAGGTGCGTAATTAGAGTAATCAAGATCGAGGCCATTTCCAATTAGATCTGGGTCATTTCCATTAAAATAAAAAGTCACTCAATTCTTAAAGCACCATTCATAATGCAATGCTCTTAAAGTACCAGGCACAGTCTCTTAACTCGACTTGTTGCCTGTTGATTGCTTGAATAAAGACCACTCTAGTCAGGTCCACTCAAAATATCTTCGACCTGACACCCATATTCATTTAAAATGCAATTTAAAAAACTCTTGTTTTGCATCTTGGTCATCAATATTGCAGCACAATTCTTTAAATGATCCTCACTGTCCACCATACCTACTTGGGCTTGCTTTATCTAGCTCATTACTCGTTTGGATTATCAGTGGCACCGGTCAGGTACCACAGAGGAGAAGTTGTGCTCACTGCAAAGAGTGTCTGCAAGTGTGTCGTTGCACGTTGCTGCTGAAGTTGATCAGTGTGATGGAAGTATGGTTAAAAGTAAATTTACTGAGAAGTGGCGCTTCATAGATAAGAGGGTGAGGAGAGGCTGACAGCAACGCCAGTATAGAGAGCTGCAGCGTTTGCAGCAGGTACTCGACAAAAAGGCAGCGGTGGTTGACGTATTCCAATCCTTTAAAGGCATTAAATGTACTAATAATACCACACTGTAAAAACACCTTACTACAAGTTGAAGCCCTGCATACAAAACCTTACTTAAGTAATAGTAAGTGTGTGAGTATTATTAGCAAATTGAAAGTATTGGTTGTGCTGTAAAATTTTCCCTTTCTTTGTTTAACTACTATAAACTAAGCACAAAAAGTGAGGAACTTTGTGTTTGGTAGATTATTTCTTTGTTGTTAACGATGCTTCTTGGCAGTAAATCTTATACTGTTGGAAAGCCTGTTTATTTCCCTTTTAAATGGTGCCACATTTGTAAGGAACATGCATTTGAAACAGTTAGTAAATTACACGTACAGTCACTTTATGATACTACTGGTCCGGGTTCCTTTCTGTTGTGTTAATTGCAGCAAAGGTTTTCAATTTTAATTCTGTCTCTAGATTGCCCAAAAATCTGTTGAGAATCTATGGAGTACTTTGCCCCCAAACGATGAGGTAACACTGGGTCTAGGTTGTCAGGTTTACAGGTGGTCGGTTGTGCTAAAAGACCTGTCTTTGTGAGGCACAGTAATGTATTACAGTTGTCAGAAGTGTGCTTGACCTAAAAACCTTTCCAGAGACTTTGTACCGGGAGGAAGACAGCAGGTATCTGTGTGAAGCTGGCGGTAGTTCATATAAAGCAGCAGAGTACTGCTTTGGTTTGACAAAAACCCATGTGATCTGGATATGTGGTAGAATTTCAATTTGAACAGTGAGCAGGGGAGTGAAATGTGACCTTGAATTTTGTGTCCCATGGCACGGTGAATACACTGCATAACAGCAGCGTGGGGTGATCTCAAGCTCAGGGTGTCTACAGGGCGTGAATCACCTGCGAAACGATGGAAATAAGCGAAAGAAATCGAACATCATTTCCATATCTGCTGCCTGTCGTTGGAGACTTTGTCAACAACGCTAACAGCAGCCGACGGGAAGTCTTGAGGATGCCTTCAAGCTGAAAGTTAATTATCTCATTCGCCACGGCGGGTATCTCAGGATCTGACGGTATCTGTTTCAAGCTTTCAGACCACACAAAGACACACTTTGAATTGTGACACCCCCCCTCCTGTTAGCAGCACTGATCAGCAATCAGGATTGTAGGAGTGTGTCAATAGGACGTTGAGACGATTGAACGCCAGGGTTGACAGGTGTGTCGATTAGCCATTAGATCATTAGTAGAGAGAAATAATCATCCATGAAAACCTCAATGAAATCATTATGGTATTTTCTCTATCATGTGAAAGTCTCTGCAGCAATAATCATTCATTTTATTACTTTTATTTTCTTTTGAAGGGCAGCGGTTTATAGCTTTGAATCATGTCCGCTGTAATCATCATGTCTCCATTAAGACGGGCTGAAATTTGATTGGCAACTCATTCTGAAAGGTCAGAGAAACCCTGCAGTACTGGCGGATTTGTGGATTCAGCTAAAGCCTTTATCTCTCAAGGAAAGTCTGCTATGAGTTCGACCTCACCGACCTGGAATTATTATACCCTGACATAAATTACTTTTGAATTAATACTAAAAATGTATATTCCATATTTTTCTCTCCTTTTGAAGCCAAGAGTTACAGAGACCGATCAAAACAAACTTACAGGATGGATCGGAGTTCACAGTTTCTCAACTGCGCTCATTTACCTAATAAGCAAGTGTTAGCATACTGACACACTACAGTAAGATGGTGGTAAACATTACACCTGCAGTGTCATTTTCATAGAAGACTTCTGCACACTTAGATCCATGTGGTGTTTCTCTTTATCATTGTGAGCATTAGCATGCTAATGTTAGCGTCTAGCTAGAAGCACCACTGTGCCTGTCTGCAGCTCCTCTTAAGCCCTGTTTCCACCAAACACTTTCAGTATGGTACCTCTGGAACCAAAAGTAACCCTTCAGACAAGGTACCTACACCATAGCGTTTCCACAGCAAACAGTACCCTTAAATGTGGGTAGGGTTGTTGTCACTCACTGTTCCTTCCAGCACTCACTGTATTTCCTCATTACCAGTGACACAAATGGAAGTCTGCCTCAAAACCAGCCACAACTCAGCCCTGAGCAGAGTGACTGTCTGCTTTTGACCAATCAACAGTTTGCAGTGTTCACAGCTCCACCTTTTAGTACCAGATCTGTGTGCTAGGTACCCCAACAGAGGGGGGACCAAAAATGGGGACGGTATGGAACGGTTCTATTGGAAACATCCACAACTTTTCACAGTGGAAACGGAAAATAAGCGTACTGAACTGAACTGTACCATACTGTACTGCTCTGTGGAAACGGGGCTTTAGTCTTGTTAGTAGTGTTAGCTGTAACATCCCCTATGTTTAGGCCTGTCACAGTAATTATCTACTTGTTTTGCAGTGTATGGATATGACCTTGGTCATTTTGCTGACCTCCATATTGCCTGTTGTGTTTACATGCATGTTCATCAACAATTTAGCCAACATGAGCTTGTGTATTAGTCGCGAAAGGCATCACTTGGTCTTGTTTTTGTTGACCAAATTTTGTCTCAAAGTCTCAAACTGAGTAATTTTGGGGACACCTTTAAAAGTCTTATAACTATGTATATCTTGAATATATTAACTTGTGTAATTTACTTTTTAAAAGACCATGTCAAAAATATTCAGACATTGTAATTGGACTGTAAAAAGAACATTTAAGAGCTAAAAGTTCAACCTATTATATTATTATTAAATCAGTGGCATAAAATAATCTCACCAAGGAGGGTGTAAATTGAGGGTTGCACTGTTGTTGTATTTTGTCCAGGTTGGAACAAAAAAAATAAATAAATAAAAAAAATGACAATAATGTTTATCCCAATTATATCTGTGACAATGGCTACGGTTACGTGATGGCTTCTCATTCAGAATGAAATAAATCTGAATGAAATCATTCGGAATTAAAGTGTTTCCAGGTAGTTTACATGAGAAATATTCATTCCGAATGAGGGTTTACACGGGAGATCAGTTTAATCGCCTTTATTCAGGTCTGCGCAAGGTTTGGGGCAGGGAATGTTTCTGATTGGATAGGGGGCAGGGCGGATGTTACGTGTTTACGTTTACCGGAAAAAAAGACTGTAGTCCTCGCTCCGGATAACAAGATGCTTGACGACGCTGTTCTTAGTGCCTTTTTCAGGCATGTTTTGCTTATATTCTTGAAGCAGCAGTACGACAACAACCTTGTTCTGCTAATGCTTTGTCTGTTGAGAGGAGAAGG